>NC_070580.1:1125000-1448750 GCF_027409825.1 Scomber japonicus | reverse complement strand
GCACTCTAATACCATTTCTTTGTTGTTATGTATGTATTCTTGTAACCATGCTTACAAGAATACCTTTTTTTTAATTTTTACAAGAAAGCACATTGACATGACATCTAAACATTGAAGTGAGTGCCACGTCTGACGTGCCGATCCTGCCAGTCAATCCTTCCCTGATCCGTCTGGAAGTACTCCTTGAATATCTCCCTGACCGCCATGCCATCCTGGGTGGCTCTTGCGGCCGTGATGCGGCGGGCACTGGTGAAGTTGGTGTCTCCCTGGACCACCTCCGTCCAGAAATCGTTAGCCTCCCATTGTGCGCCTTGGGGATACTGTATCTCCTTTTGCAACACAGCCCACAGCGCCTGACACACCTCCTTGATTATGTTGCAAACTGTTGCATTGCCCAGTTTGTAGCTGGCTGCCAGGGCTTGTTAGCTGATCCCTGCAGAAAGAAATCGGAGGGTGACCGCCAGACGCTCAGCATCACTCACAGGCGCTCTGTGGGACGCGGCATGATGGATTCGCGGGGATACTAGGCGTAGCAATTTGTCAAAAGTTGCAGCAGACATCCTAAAATACTGGAAGTATCGTTCATCATCCATATCTCGTATTGGCAAAACTAAAGAAAAAAACTCGCCATTTACATGACGATCCAAATTCAATGGCCTGACATGCCATCGCCGACTACTACAGTTTTTGCGCCTTTTTTGCCTTTTTCTTAATAAGGACAGCAATATCACCTCCTCTACCGACACCATGTTTGCGATTGTTGATGCCGGTAATTTGCCGGCAATTTGCAACCCGGCACTGCCCTCTAGAGGATGGATCGCGTCACATCCACAACAACGCTGAAACCGGACGGAGGTTTGAAGGCTAGCGCTGGAGACAACGTTTGTACCGGACAGGTAAATTTCATCCGGCTCCGGAGGTGTGAATAGGCCTTTCCCGGTGCAGGGGGAGATAATTAAGCACGCTAAGCCTTAATGCCTCTAGTCACTTTTGAATGTTTACTGCATTTAATGCAATTTTGAAAGGGTATTCCATAGTATTTTTATTTTATTATTGTAAAATTGACTTTTGTCACTTACTAATGTAATTATATAATTTTAGTACTTGTAAAATGTTAATGTTAATTGAGTATTTGAACATGATTGATAAAAGCATTTTGAATGTATTTATAGTTTCACAACTGCAAATGAACACTTGAAGCTACAGATATATTTTTGTTATACAACTAAACCTTTTGAGAACATGATTTGAACTAATTAATAAAGAAAGTATTATTAATTGGTACTAACTCATGAGAGATTAGGAAATGAACATGATTTATGCAGACAGAGTATGAATGTAATAAGACATTTGGATCTTATCTGGCCATCTTAGGTCAGGTTTTTGGTGATACCATTAAAAAGGGGATTGCAGCCTGGTTCCACCGTCCATTGGAGCACTTCCTGCTGGACTAGTGCAAGGCATCAGGTCCTCAGATCCAGAGATTCCCAGTGTGAACTGAGTGGCGAGCCGAACCGAACCACTGGTATTGAATCCAAGGCGTGTGCAGATTCCTTGATTCCCCCTCCCTCACGGACTGTGTGGTAGGACTAAAATAAACACTGATACACCGACATTCGTCGGAGAAGGGCTCCAACGAAATAAAGACTAATTTTGGGAAAAGGGTTTTATTTTGCCGGCTTTATTATTTTAGTTTGTTATTTTCCATTCATTGTTTTTCAAACTGTTGTATTTACAGTTGATTTGTTAATTTGTAAGTGGCCACAAAAATTCAAACTATTGTCTGTGTCATTATTGATGTTCAAAATACTGGCTCTTAAAAACTCAGTGTCTTCTGTTACTGGTCCAGTTATTACTGTTGTTTTCTACCCTTATGTGTAGGCTTACATTCCGTCTTTTGATCCAGTAGAGCAGGTTGTGATCATTAAACTTCAGCTTGTATGTAAGCACGTAAGAACATGTACAGCTCAATGGCTTCCTCTGGAGAGGTGGGTGGATGAAGACTATTTTCTGCCATGACAAAGCAGCAAATGTCAAACACTGTATCATCACAGGGATACGGTCCTCTCTGAAGGCATTCCTCTCTGCAGACTTCTATCTTTTGTTGGGATACCTCTTTCAGGTACTCTCTGGCACCAAAAAGTTGGGGTAGGGTGTACATCATCACTGGGCGCCCACCTGGGGACACAGCATTTCTGCATGGGCAAATTCTGTGAGTGTTCCAGAGGTGAACAACTTCCTGCACTTCTCTCTAAAGATAAATAAAAGTAGAAAATGAGAAAATCAGTTAACACATGATCATTAAACTACCCAGTAATGTAGTTCAAATCAGCTCCAACTCAAACATCTGCAATAATAAACTGTATTATGCAATTGAAAACTTCAAAACACTGACAGTGAACATTTTATTGAATACTTTTCATACTGTAAGTACTTTGGATATATACAGTAGCCTACTTCTGATAATACTGTCCTTTTATTTTAGTAAGGTTTTGAATAGGCCTATATAGCCGACATGGAGTAAGCTCTTTTTCACTAATATCAGTGGGCCTATAACATTAGTACCACTCTAACTCACTACACAGGGTACTGCTTTCTGTGAAGTAAAACATCTGAATACTTTAACCACTAAGCAGGCAGGTGTCACAGTATTATTCTGACATAATATGTCACTATTGCAGCGCTTACCTCTATTATTTAAAGACGTGAACTGAATGAGACTTTTGTCCAGGAAGTCACCAGAAAAGTGGTTCATCAGGTTCATCCAGAACTGTGCGTGTTGCCTCCTTAAAAAGCCCCATCAGTTTTCTATTCTTTGGTTGTGATTGCTCGATCCATACAGGTAACATCTCTGCGAAAAGTTGTCCAGGTGATCGTGCCTCAAGAACATCTGCATTTGTTCAATGTAACAGTTCTCGGTTCCGAGATCCGAACGAATTCGGGAAGCATTCCATTCCTTGATAACATCTCATCAATAAAGTATTGTGCGATTATCCTGTGATCACTGTTTGTAGAGTAGGCATGTAGCCATATCACCATTCCTGAAAACCCATCTATTGCACCATTGACGCAGATCCCATACGGTTTGAGTCTATCATAGGAGTCTATATGCCACAGAAAGTTTGGGCCTGGATTCTTGTACATACGCCGTCGAAGGCGATTCCGGCACCTCAGCTGCACACTGTGTGGATCCAATATTTTCAGTAGTCTCCTGATCGTCTCTTGAGTCACGACGTAGCCAGCCTGAATGCATTTTAAGTGCATCATCTTGTATCCATGGAGCATGCCATATATGTCCAGCCGATCCTGGAGAAACATTGCTATGTCCAGGAGATCTGAATGAGCTTTCCTTCTGAACAACCGCAAAGTCTTTCGGTGCCTGCGCAAGGTCGACAAACTAATAGGAATACCATCTATACGACTTAAAGACAGGACAATCTCCCAGTGTCTTAACCACTTAACGCACGCTGTTCCGTCTACGGGACGGGACGGATGTTAGGAGGTAGCCACACGTTCTTCTGGATGTTTTAAACACCAACCCTTAAACATATCTACTCATGCCGTACATTGTTGGAAAGCTTAGATTGTCCTGATTCATTCAAGACCACTCACGACTTATATGGTTGCTCACAGCCGTAATAGTATTAGAGATTAGCTCGGCTAGCCACTCAGCTAAGTGAGAAAAGCTATAATGCCTACATATCTTCAAAGTCTTCCCTTTATCCACAACGATCATCTTATGACTCAGCACTTTCTGTACAGCTCGCCAAATATCCATTCTGCTGAAATATGAAATCCGTTTCCATAAAACCGAAATACTGTCCTCAATATGTCAACATGTATTTAGTCCAACACGTAACGTAATAACACAAATAACAAAACATATACGGTCCGTTTACGTCATTTCCTGACCTGCACGTCCATCTCAGAGTACACGTGACTAGATGTTTACGACCGTGAGCCTCTTCTGCTTCTGACGACACCACACACAAGCCAATCGGTGTTTAGGATTAGGCAGTACATGTCTCCAAAGCCAATGAGGACATGTGACCGACAACAATGACGACATGTCTTTGATTGACAGCTGTTCCAGCCTATGGAAATATTTGGTGAAATGAAGTTGATAACCTTTTAGCCAATAGTCAGAGGTTTCCAACGGTGTATGACACTAAGCTATTAGTTTGGCTGTCCATAAACAAACTCCAAGCGTAACCGGCGTGCGCCCTGTGCGTAAAAGAGTTGAACCATATATCATTACGCACTCGGCATTTTGGTACACGGTTGGTTCTTCTTCGACTTGATATATGACTTATAGCAAAATAAAAGGATAGATATAGATAGATAGATAGGTAGATAGACAGTTAGTTAGTCAGATAGATAGATGGATAGATGGATATGGCCACACACAAAAAAAAGGTTATATATAATATATAATAATAATAATAATAATAATAATAATAATAATATGGTGTCAGCTTTCATTAGAGACCAAGATTTTGATTGTAGGCAAAGGGGATGTGAAGTTATAGGTGTTTGATTGTGGTTATACAGCTTTGGTAACCAAGTGTCCATTTGGAGTCTCCAAAAAGGACCTGAGGAAAACGCATGGACATACCTGTTGAAAAATAACTCTGAAAAATTCATCTTTTGGTCTTTTGACTCCAAATTTGGACTGCATGAAGCCAAGACATGTGGCTGTGGCCTCATTGTGTCTATATCTCGCTGAGAGGTCCCTGAATGTCTGTACACATGTCATTGTAAAGGCAAACCTATGGGCGAGTAAACAACCCCATCATTGTAACCTCTACCACTCTTTGTCAGTAAATCACAGAATCACACAAAAATCCTGAGAGTGTTTCCTTTCCAATGATACCAGACACATCTCTGAGTCTCAAACTATGTGGGATCTGTGCTGCTCACAACTTGGGCATGTCGTTTAGGCTAACAACATAAAAAACAGGGGCGTGTGTTAAGAGGTTAAACCCAGATCAAAGTGAAACTTGATTAAGTAAACAAGCAGGTCATGTTTGCTTCCATTACATCGAGCTCTCAATAAAGAGTGAATGTGTCCAATGTTTTGAATGCCCTCTAAACTCAGAAAAAAAATTACCCCGAAAAACCGATCAAAAAAGAAATTACTCAGAAAAACCGGATTTAAAAAAAAAATGTATTTAAGTGAATGCAATACGCTTCCGTAGGTATGCAAGTCACTTATATCTTCATTTAACTTTACAAATTCTAATAATATCAAAACATGGAGTTGGTAACCAGAGGGCTATTGCACAAAACCTAGATAGTGGATTAAGCCGAGATTTTCCAGTTATCCTGGCTGAATATAGCTGTGACTTGGTTTCACAAAAGCATAGGTACATAAGTTACCATGGAGTTTTATTCTGTACGTCTAGCCTGCTAAGAGCCAGATTTGATTGATCCTGCTGCCAATATAAATGTGTTATACAGTTATTTAATGGTCTTCTGTATGTATTTGCCTCATTTTTTTTAACCTGTATTGAAATACCACAGATTCAGTTGTAAGTAGGTAGTAGTAATAACTTTAGGTTATTTACATAACCCCGGTTCTCTGAGTAATATGAGTGAGATGTCTCACTATGGGATGCACGCCTCGCTGCAGCCCTCAGAAGCATTTATCTCATTACGCCAATCCTGATTGGCTGGTGAACGTGTCCGTCCGCCACAGGTAGTCCCACCTACCTTAAATAGCTCATGCGGACGGCACCACCCTCATTCAAGATAAGCACCTCTTCTCACTCGCCCAAGCAAGAAGGGTAGTCTGGTGAGACATCTCACTCATATTACTCAGAGAACCGGGGTTATGTAAATAACCTAAAGTTCTCTTTCATAATATTTCGTTCGATGTCTCACTATGGGATATGGTTGCTCCCGTATTGCCAGACAAGCTTATCGAGCGTCCACCAACCCACAGGGAAAAATGTACTCTGTTCCAATCAGGACAGCAAAACCGCGCGTGCCACGCACGGAGCGGAGACGTCCAGCATATAAAAACGGACAAAAGTGAGAGGCGAGGACCAACTCGCTGCAGCACAGATGTCCTGAACAGAAACTCCCCTGAATAAGGCCCAGGATGCGGCCAAGCCCCGAGTCGAGTGTGCTCGCAGACCCGCAGGTGTCTGCAAACCCTGACTCGTATAAGCCAAAGCAATCGCCTCCACGACCCAGTGGGACAGGTGCTGCTTTGTGACAGGTTTCCCCTTATGAGGATTAGCCCAGGAGACAAACAGCTGATCGCTCCTCCTGAAACCCTTAGTCCTGTCCATGTAAGCGCGCACCGCACGGACTGGACATAACGCATGTGACCGCTGCTCTCCAGGTGAGGCAGCAAAGGCCACAAGGTCAATAGGAGAACATGAGCCCACTACCTTAGGCACAAAGGCCGGGTTGGGCTTCAAAATCATCCTCACATCCCCCGGGAAAAGCTGAGTGCATGATGGATGCACCGAAAGCGCATGGATGTCACTAACCCGTTTAGCCGAAGCCAGAGCCAGTAACAACACTGTCTTGAGAGACAGGTGTTTCAAGCCTGCTCCCCCCAGCGGCTCAAAAGGAGGACCCTTGAGCCCCTCCAGAACCACCGCCAGATCCCATGGTGGCACCAGCGGTCTGGACACGGGGAGAAGCCTGCGCGCTCCCTTCATAAAACGGCAAACCAGCGGGTGCTGGCTCGCTGTTTGTTCCCTAAACCCCACGTGACAGGCAGCTATAGCTGCCAAGTACACTTTAACTGTGGAGAAGGCTTTTCGTTTGTCAATCAGGTCCTGTAAGAATGACAATATCACACCCACTGGACACTGAAAAGGAACATGGCCATTTCTGTGACACCAGTCCTCAAACACTCTCCACTTACAGTCATACAGAGACCTAGTGGAAGAGGCTCGAGCACTTTGTATAGTGGAAATCACACGCTGTGGGAGTCCCACAGCTGACAAATTGAACCACTCAGGGGCCAAACCCACAGCGCCAGGCGTTCTGGGTGCGGGTGGAAAACCGCCCCCCCCCCTGCGATAACAGGTCCCTGCGCAGCGGGAGCTGCCAAGGTTGCGCGCACAGCAACCGATATATCTCCGCCAGCCAATGCATCGCAGGCCAATGCGGAGCTATCAGAATCAGCGCGTGGCCGTGGTCCCTCACTCTGGATAGAGTGGCGGGTATCAGGGCCAAGGGAGGGAACGCGTAAAGAAGCTCGTGCGGCCAGACGTGCGCTAGTGCGTCTATGCCGAGGGGAGCATCCAGGCTGCGCAGAGAGTAAAACAGCGCGCACTGCGCGTTTCCTCTTGACGCAAACAGATCCACCGCGGCCCGACCATAACGGGCCCATATCTGTTCCACAATCTCCGGGTGCAGAGTCCACTCCCCGTATACCGGCGCGCCCCTGGACAACAGGTCCGCGCCCGTGTTCAGAGCTCCCGGGACGTGCGTCGCCCTCAGGGAGAGGAGACGACCGCAGCTCCACAGGATCAGTCTGCGTGCCAGCATGTGCAACTGACGAGAGCGCAACCCCCCTTGGCGGTTGATGTACGCTACCGTCGTGGTATTGTCCGTCCTCACCAGGACATGATGGCCCATGAGAGACGGAAGGAAGTGTTTCAGGGAGAGGAACACCGCTGAAAGTTCCAGAAAATTTATGTGAGACCGCTGGAGGTCCACACTCCAGCGGCCCCTCACTGACCGGCCCTCGTGAATTCTGCCCCACCCTGTCAGGCTGGCGTCCGTAGTGATCACCTTCCTGGACAGGACAGAGCCCATGGGCACCCCGCGGGTCAGAAAAGACGGGGCTCGCCAGTGGCGCAGTGCCCTGACGCACCCCGGCGTAACCAACACTCTCCGTGCGCCATGACGCACGGGATCCAGCCCGCATGAGGCCACCCAGAGCTGGAATTCCCTCATGTGGAGGCGACCGAGACGAACCACGAGAATGGCTGACGCCATCAGTCCGAGTAATCGAAGACACAATCTGAATTGAACAGATTTGCCTGGATGGAAAAGCGCGAGACATGCTCTGAAAGCTCTCACTCGCTCCGCCGAGAGGCGCGCCGTGAAAATCACCGAGTCCAGGGATAATCCCAGAAAGATTATGTCCTGTGTCGGGCACAGCATGCTCTTTTCCGCGTTTATCACAAAACCCAGGTCTAATAGGTGCCGTGTGAGAATACGCGTATGCGCCATGGCCTCCTGCCTCGATTGTGCCAAAAGCAGCCAATCGTCCAGATATGTGGCCAAGCGAATGCCCTGCTGTCTCAGCGGGGCTATCGCCGCTTCCGTGCACCGGACGAACACCCTCAGGCTTAAAGACAGACCGAATGGGAGCACGCGGTACTCGTAGCACGTCCCCTGGAAAGCGAACCTCAGATACTTTCTGTGGGGAGGATATATTGGAATGTGGAAATACGCGTCTTTCAGATCGACAGAAGTGAACCAATCGTTCTGTCGCACCAGGCGCAGCAGGGATGCGTGTGTGAGCATCCTGAACTTGTATTTCCTGAGAAATGTGTTCAGAGCACGTAGATCCAGGATAGGGCGAATACCACTCCCCCCCCGTTTTGGGACCAGAAAGTACCTGGAGTAAAAACCGCTCTGACACTGTGCGGGAGGAACGACACAGATTGCTCCTTTGTTTAACAGTGAGAGGATTTCCTCTTGTAAAACACGAGCTGACTCTCCCTGAGCCTGGGAGTGTATTATGCCGGCGAATCGAGGGGGAACGGCGGCAAACTGCAGCCTGTAACCTCTCGAAATCGTCTTCAACACCCAGGGTGAAGCTGCGAGCGCAGCCCACCTCTCCCACCTGCGGCAGAGAGGTGAGACGCGCTGCAGCTCCTCCACCATGAGAGGTCCCAACCGCGGTGCGGTGGTGCCCTCTCGTGGTGGAAAACTGACATGGCCTCTGGGCAGTGTTGTGCACTTTGGCCCGGGAGGACATTTTATAGTTTTGGCTTTTATGCGCTGCGCCCTCGGCACTCGGCCTGGATGCGACAGCGGGGCACATTTTATTTTCTTTATGAAAACTTGTGTGTGTGTGCGTGCTTGTGGACATGGGAGAGGGGCAACCGCTGAACCCTCTGCCGTCAGATGTCCGTCTCTCCCGGTCTGCTCTGGCACGGTCCGTGGCAGCCGGGAGATGGGGGCGTGGGGGGCCCCGGAGTGCACGCTCGGAAGCCAAACAGGTGGAGCTGGAGAACGGGGAACTTCCAGCTGCATCACCGGTGAAGAGAGGGGCGGTCAGGCCGCTCTCTTCTTCTTCCTGGCCTGGTGGCTGGTAGCTTGCGCGGGCTGTGCCGGCGGAGCTGTAGCTGGGGCCGAGGGCTTCTTGAACCAGCCGGGCCGCCCGGGCACGGGCGGCGGGGCGGGCTGAGGTTTCGGATGTTTTGGTATTTTGAACTGCGAAACCTGGGAGGCAGCCTGCGCGAAGGATTTACGCTGCGCAGGTGGAGAGGGAGCTGGGGGCTTGCGAGGGAGGCAGAGCTTGAGAGCTTCGTCTTCCTTCTTTTTGGCTTCACACCGTTTTTGCATCGATGCTAGGGCGGAACCAAAAATACCCTCCGGGACAATGGGCATGTCCAGGACGTCGTCCTTCTCTCTGTCTGACAGGCTGGCGAGGTTGAGCCACCGCGCTCGCTCCTGCAGAACCATGGTCCCCATCGCTCTTCCCGTGGCCTGGACCGCGCAGCGTTGGACACGGAGACACAGGTCGGTGATGACCGGTATCTCCTCCCACGCAGCTGGGTCCTGAGTTAGCGCAACATCCTCGCACAACTCAGCCTGGTAAGCCGTGAGCAGCGAGAGGACATTGAGCGCTCTGGCCGAGAGCGCCGCCGCCTTGTACGCTTTCTCAGTCAGGGCTGACTGAAAACGGTCGGACTTGGACGGCAGGCTGGGGCTCCGGGAGGACACCGCTGACAGCTGGGGGTGAAGGTGAGCTGCAACAAGTGGCTCCATCGGAGGCATGCGGAGCAGACCCAGGCTCTCCATCGCCTCACAGTCGAGGGACGAGGCCCCGGGAACCGGGCTCCGGCTGCTGTAGGGGCGGTCTCTCCATGAGCGCGCCACCTCCTCCAGCAGCTCCGGGAAGACGGGGAGAAGTTGCTTCGTCGCGCTCTTGGCCAAGGGCAATTTCTTCCCCTCGTAGCGAGATCTGGTGGTCTCAGCTACGACAGCGGGCCAGGGGATGCCCAGCCGGGCAGCAGCGCGTTTGCACACGTCTAGCATGTCCGAGCTGGGGGAGGGAGAAGCTGGTGTGCTACTCTCATCTCCATCCCGAGAGTCGACGGAAGCCGCGGGCTTTGCAGCCCGAGCTGGCGTGATGAAGATGTCATCCTCTTCTTCATCCTCTGATATGAGGAGATCCAAGGCGCCATCATCATCTTCCCCATAGTCCAAATCCAGGACGTCTTCCTCCAGCGGGGGAACCGCGGCTAGCTCGAGCTGGGAGCCCCAGCTGTTGCTAGCCTCCGGTGTCGCCACCGCAGCGACCCCCACCTCCTCTCCGCCCTCGACGGCGGCGCCGTCGGAAGAGAGATAGGGGTCATGTCCAGACAGGCTAGCCTGGCGGGCTAGTCGTCTGCGGAGACTCTTGATGGTGAACACCGCACAGTGTTGACACGAGCCGGGGACCTCGATAGCCGCCCGGGCGTGTTCCAGCCCAAGACAGCACGAGCAGACCTGGTGTGGATCCATGCTCGATATCTTATTCCCGCAGCGACAGAGTCTGGCTCCGGAGTCTCCGTGCCCTCTGGTGTGAGGGGTTTTAGCCTCCATTCCGTGCGAGCTGGTGTGCAGGCAGGGAGCCGAGGCAGTTAGCTGGTGTGCTAACCGTAAAGAAACCGAGAATTAGCTGGTGTGCTAATGCCCGGTGCTCGAGTAGCCGTGGTGGGGCGTCGAGAGCAGTGCTGACCAAGCCGTGGAGGGCAGGAAAGCACTGAGTTCGATCTGGTGTGACCGACGAAGCAGAAAAATGTCCTAAGCTAGTAGCGCCCAGCGACAGAAGCTAAATAAGATCCGTCTATGGACAGTTAAGCTAGCTAGCCCTGGACGCGAGATATGCTCCGAGTGAGAAGAGGTGTTTGAATGAGGGTGGTGCCGTCCGCATGAGCTATTTAAGGTAGGTGGGACTACCTGTGGCGGACGGACACGTTCACCAGCCAATCAGGATTGGCGTAATGAGATAAATGCTTCTGAGGGCTGCAGCGAGGCGTGCATCCCATAGTGAGACATCGAACGAAATATTATGAAAGAGAACTGTCATTATTTGAATTGTAACAATTTTATAATCATTCATGTGATAGTCAACGTCACTGGTAGGCCTCATGTTATATTGTCTTTATGAAGACTACACTTCATATTGCTGTCAGAGGTTTGATGAATACATACCGGTATATTATTGCAGTTGTTGAGATGATTAGAAATGGCTGATGAAGTTACAAAGGTCATTCCGATATATATTGACGAGGGTAATATATAAAGTCCCATTCACATATGTTTCTTCTTTCACTGCCTTGTTTGGACAATGTGTTAGATAAAGAAGCACTCATACTAAGAAAACCTTTTTGATGTGAGAGATTGTTTGGGGACAGGTTGGACCCGTTGGTCTTTTCTGTCAACTATCTGCATGAGAGGTATCAATATTCTAGTGAAGTCACCTGTTACTTGTTCAGACTGCTGGGTCGCCATCCTACAGCCGATCTGTGTTGCACTACATTTCTTTGCAAGTGGCATGTGCTTATATAAAATCTCAATGAATCTGAATTTGCCGCTCTATCAGAAATATGTATTTGGCACTGAAATAATTGGCACATATCTTCATCACCTTTCCTGGCCACAGAAGAATTTGCTACATTACGAAGCGAATTCTACAAGATTGTCAGTAACATGAATTAGAGTTTGCAAAAAAGTGTCTAATTAGAACAATCACAGTATGATATTTTGTGTTACAGCTTTCCCTAATGTCACTGAGGCACTGGACTGCACTCACATCTGCATTAAATACCCCTCAGGGGCACATGAAGGACATTTAATGAACAGAAAATCCTTCCACACTATGGATGTTCAGGTAAGAATTACTCATGGTCACTGTCATCTACATAAATGAATTATGTGCATTAATAGGCAACATCTATTGTTTCATATGATCTGTGATGCTGAATGCATACTGTAAGTCATTTAGAGGCAAAGTGGCCTGGCTCGGTCCATGTCTCCTGAGTTTTCAGACCAGTACAATTTACCAGTGACTACCACAAGGCCAGACATATTTTATTGATAAGCACTTTGAACACATGAGTGTGTTGAATGTTTTACTCTGCTATTTATGTAGCTATAACAACTACTTTTTTTATTCTCAGGTGAATTCTCTGGTGTGTTGCTGGTAGACGAGGTTTCCACCTGTTAGACATTCCTGCTCACTTCCCTTACAGACCCTCAAACAGCAGACCAGCAAGCATATAATCATGTGAGAACAAGGGATTCAGCCTTCTATAGTTACATCTTAAGTGTTTTACCACCAGGACTCCTGGAGTGGCTTTAGAGATTGACTGGGACAATGCTGCAATATTTCCAGACAATTTTAATGGCTGACTTGTCAGAAACCAACACATTATTAATTATTGCAGTTGATTGATTTCTTTTTGATATAGCCTATCCTTTACTAATAAATAATAATGTATGTCACTCTGTCACATGTATGTATATTTTATTAAGGATTGCTAGTGTAACCCTTCTTACCTCTCCTAACACTTTGTGATAGACTTAAATATACTAAATAACAAATGAGGGTTGACTCTGTTCCAGATTCGATGAGGAGACTGCTAATATGTCCTGGCTAATGTTGAATTAGACTTATATCCACCCCAAATACCACACACACAACGATTTAGTTTAGAGAAAATATATATATTGAACCCAGAAAAAGATCCTTCAATATAGTATTTCAAAAAAACATAAATAAACAAAAAAATATATATTAAAAGTAACAAAAAATGAGTACTGGATCAAAAATATATCAGTACCTATACCCAGTTGGATTCACAGTACACAGTACTATTAAACTCTTTCCTTCATCACAATTTACTAATTGGATTTCTTTCTTTCAACCAAAATAAACATTCAAGTAAATGAAATATAACCTCTCTGAGATCTCAGGTATGTATATAAAAAAATAGAAATTGTCCCAAAAGTTCAACTGAGTTAGAAAAAATAACAAAAATATGAGTGCACTCAGATAGTCCTACCACCCTCTTTCACAGCGAATGTCCAAGGTGAGTATTGCAGGGGGGATGGGGGGATTTATGTGTGAGGTGTGAGCGTGGATGATCCTTGAAGGTGAGGGATAACCAGGATGGAGATGCAGGTAGATGACAGCAGAAGGTGACAGGGGAAACCGAGGACTCAACGAGGGACTCCAAAAAAAACAGCCGGGAAATCAATTATCTATAACTCTAAAAGTTCAACGTTGTGTCTTTTGAAGCCACAGGTCTTCATCAGTATCGTCTACTTCTGCACTAGCTTTCTCTTCCTTATTTTCTTCTTATTTATCAAATTATTTCTACGTTTTTCTTAGATCTACACACACACCGCTGCAGCAGCCGAGGGGGTAAAACAAAGAATATACAGGTTGAGATGGTTACTCGCATCAGTTTTTTTGTCATACTGAAAACAGCACATAACTACTGCCACCTGAATTAAAGGGACAGCAACAATCTTGGGGTGAAACTAACCAGGATTACACTAGCACACAGTTGGTGGTTGTTAGGTGCCATAATTGTATTATCTTCACAAATGATGATGATTTCTCATTTCACTGGACTAATAACTATACAGTGTACTGTACGTTCATGAAACAGGTTTTGGATTTCTAGGACCAGTTTCCTCTGCGTCTGTCTTTTCCCTCTTTTTTTTTCCTGCCAGCTCTATTTGTCTTTTAAGGTGTTTGTTTTGTGACAGTCACATATCAATTAGTACAGCAGGATTTGTGCATAGTAAGTATTTATTTTCGTCAAAACTCATTCTGTTGACAGGCTGGCTACAACATCTGGATCCTGTAACAAATGTGATTTTTTATATGAGCACCATATTACTGACTTCTTATCCATTATGGACTAAATAAGTATTTCCACAAGATTGACATGATCCCTCAAGCCCTCTGGAGTCCAGTGACACAGTGTGCTGCAGAAGTGCCTCCCCCCTTCCATATTCAATAGAACTTGTATTGACCTAGCGTTGACAGCACGTGCCAAGCCTATGCTTTTAATGAATAATACTAATAATAATAATAATAATGCATTTTATTTAAAGGCGCCTTTCAAAGCACTCAAGGTCACCTTACAAGGCACACATAACACAAAAACAGTACATCAAACAATATAAATCAGGTGACATTTAGTGCAGAGATAAAGAATAAAGAAAGAAAATAAATAAAATAGATAGATAAATAAAAATAAAAATAAATATGAACGTGACTTCAAAGTGCATTAATATAATAATAAACAAGAATGAAGATTAATACTCACCAGATTATAGTCTGGTGACTCCAGAAGAGTGAGTGTGTTGCCAGATAGATAGATAGATAGATAGATGATATGAATTTGAAGATCATTACAAGCAGCTATTACATTATGTTTCCTCATTAGGTTGATCATCTAGGCAACTTTATGTTTCTTTCCAAATGTATTTGTCATTGTAAATAAGGAGCATTGCAGTCAGTCAGAGATACTCCCTGTGGAGCCTTAGACAAGGTCCTAATAAGCTGAGAAGTCGTATAGACAGCGACACAGACAGAAGAAGTAAGGTGGTTTAAATATTATTCACTCATTGGATGATAGGAAAGCCTGGGAGGAGATTGCAGTGGAATAATTGGATCATAGCTGAAAGGTGGAAGCTCAGTGTGCTGATTAAATGGACTGACAGTTGTCTTCCTGCTTGAAGTTGTGTTTAGAAATTCATTCAGTATTTAAATTCAGTATCTACAAAATATGTGTTGTAAATTAGGGATGTCAGATAAGGCAACTGTAATATTATCCCACATGTATATAGTATATGTTTAGTATGTCATTTTAATATTAATGAACTAACTAACTCATTTAAATGCTGCTTTGGCAAAAATGTTTTAAATTGTAATTGATTTACCAGTAGTAGTACCAAAGGTTGGGTTTTACAGCTCTTACTATTAAAACGTACCTTTCATCTTGTATTAAATGTTCACTTTAATTACACTGAATATACATTTACAAAAAGGAGACTGACATGAAATGTATTCATCTTTTGATCCCCAGATGATGAACCCTTTGCATTTGGGATACTGCATTTAGCCTTCCTCTAGCACCACCTGTAGGACAAGATATGAACTTTGCACACAAGACAGCTGTTCACAGTAATCTGAGTATATGTTCTCCAGAGAAAGTATCATGTCATCATTTTATCTTCTTTACCAGTAAGGCTCTGTAGTGTAATGAAGACTGAAGCCTCTAGGGGATATTAACAGGCATTACACTTTTTAGTCATGTTTAATTAGAGGCCAAAAATTCCATTGCTCATATTTAATCCATGCCATTTAATTAATGACAGAGATAATCCATATGCAACCTGCATACAAACAGTTCTGAGTCTGTATCAGAGAACAGAAATATTATCAAATCATGCGATTATTATGATTTAATTCCAGTCATTATTTTTGTATCATTAATTAACTGCATATGTGTATGTTAATCCGTAGGTGGCAACACCTCTGAAACATGATTTCAATGCCACATTTTGGCACCATGCAAACAGTAAACAATCACTTTTGGCAGGGATTTCGTTGCTTTAGTGTTAATTATGTGTGACAACATTTGAACACATAATATAATTCAAATTATTATGCATTGTTTGCACATCTGCAACAAACAACACTGAGGGCAGATAGGGAGGTGAGAACTCACCATGGCTTCTCTTCCCATATCTAGAAATATACACAGCCAACATTCATTCCACACACAATATCATCTCCTCTTTGTGTAGCATGATACCATGAGATTAAAGCAACCAAGGGAAAAAAAAAAAAAAACAGTGCCAATATATGGATGTCTTCAATTGGATGCAGTGCATGAAGTGTAAGAGAAATGAAGATTTATAGAGTAAAGAAATTATTCTAAGCTTGGTGCAGCCGCCCTTATTTAACTGAATGGTAAGCTCGCCTTGCTTGGAGGAGCACTAATTACTGAAGCTTATACGAGGCTTACACTAATCTTGATTGAATTTCTGAGTGTGATGTGAGATCTTACCATCAAACTTTTTCCCACTGACAAAAGAGCAACTTTTAAAGCTGATGTTTTCAAACAGGTTTAACCTACTGAGTATGCAAACACATCTAACTGCAAAATGTACATATACTTACCTGCTATATTTTCAAAAAACTCAGACTCGCTGAAAGGAGTATAAAATCACAGCAGATAGCATCCTGAGAATGTGTGTTGTCCTGAATACTGACAGTGTCACTAACATATTGCTGTTGGTACTGTGTATGGAGTGTTTATATAGACATGGTCATGGTTTGAAGAGAAAATATACAGTACCATATAAGTTCATTCCTGACACAAAGTTACAAACCTAGGTTCTGAATATTAATCATTTATTTAATATATGGATAGCACAATTTTATATAGGTATATTTAAACTTACTGTAGGTCTTGATTGGTCTTCTTTAATTTGCCTGAGGAACACCTGCAGCTGTTTGAAACATAGAAAATATAATATTATGGGAATGCCAAAAAATATATCATCAAAAGACCAAAACCAAAAATGTGTTAGTCCACCTCTCAATACTCTCAAGCCCATGGGTTGCCCATGAAGCTGTACATGTAAAGCAGCTATACAATGTATCAATTGTCAATCAATCTTTATTTATATAGCACCAAATCAGAACAAATGTCTTGTCAACGTACAAAAGTGTTCTTTACACATAGAGCAGGTCTAAGCCGTACTCTTCTGGTTTAATTTAAAGAGACAAACATTCCCATATGAGCAAGCACTTGGCAACAGTTGGAAGAAAAAACTCCCTTTTAAACGGGAGGAAACCTCAGGCAGAACCAAGCTCTAAGTGGGAGACCATCTGCCTCCACCGGTTGGGGTTGAGATTTTCAGAGAAGAAGCTGTAAAGTCATTGTACACTACCTGCTCAGCACCAAACAGCAAACACACACAGTTATCTGTAGACTAGCTGCTGAACATAGTGGAACATTTAGATGTTTCCCTCAGGAGCTGGTAGAGAGCATTAATGAAAGAACATGTCACCTCACAGCTCATTGATGTTGTTTTGGAACAACAATGGAGCTCTATGGCAAAGAGGAATAAAATATATCAAGCTTTGGAAACACACAATACTTATCATGTGACCCACCCATAAGTTTCACCTGCTTTACATTACTTGTGTCAGACTATGTGGGGTAGTATCATTTGGATGACCTAAAGTACTTTCAAACCACCTTTGTCACAGTGTGCTGCGGCAAAGGTGGTTCTCATGTAAAAGGGGTCATGGTAGGAACCTGTCAGTTAATATAAATACTTTGACTGCTGAATGAGACTTTAAAAAACATGCAGTGGTCAGAGTAGCAGTGACCTTTGCTGATTTACCCACCTCAGTCAAATGCAGGTGGCATTTGCTTCCTGTCGGGTGGTAATGTCAAAACCTGTCAACATGAAAATTACATTCAAACAGCAGTCAGTTAGCTGTGTATGCTCAGATCTGGCACAGTAGACCTTGATGTAGAGTGACAGCCTAAAGGTACAGTCAGCCTTTCCAACTGAGTCTCTGCTAACCAAATGGTCTAAATTTCAAAATAAGCACATACATTTGAAATGCAACTCAGGTGAACTCAAACACCCATTTTCAATCTCCAGCTCTACCTGTGTCTGTGTGTTTGCTCTGTAATGGATCCTCCATCTATCCAGAGTGTCTCCCTGCTCTCCTCCCTAATGCATGCTGGGAATGTGGGAAATGAGAGGACTTTGTCTCCAAACTCTGAGACCTTCTAAGTGTTTGTTGCAATCAATCAAGAAGGAGAGAGTGTTATACATCAGCTACTTATAAAATACAAACACATTTCATCCTTAACAGAAACACAGGAGCTGGATACCTCACACACTGCTCTGCTCTGAGATGTTACACTCTGTCCAGCTGGACTAATTTAATTAATCTTC
Organism: Scomber japonicus; assembly: GCF_027409825.1. NCBI lineage: Eukaryota > Metazoa > Chordata > Actinopteri > Scombriformes > Scombridae > Scomber > Scomber japonicus. Next base: position 1,430,552 of record NC_070580.1, on the reverse strand, counting down.
ATTTAATATCTTGACAGGAAATATAATGTAACAGACACCAGGGCAGCCCATGTACAGCTTTGGTAGGTTCAACAATGTGAAGATGTTTTATGTTTTGCTTCAGAGGTCAGAGGGACGGGGAACAATATTGGGCCAGAGAGTTTTGTTTTGCATAACTTTAATCAGATGCAGTGTAAAACAAAATATATCTTTATTTTGTAATTCATCAGCTCACCAGTCAGGCAGCCTTAGCACCATACACAGGCTTTCAGGAATGATAGCTAGCTAGCTTCCTGTGTGAAAGATGAAACATTTGCATTTAGCAGTGCTCAGAAACAATAAGAAAAAACAAATAGACAGAATAAAGTGCACAGTGAAACTTCAATGACACTGGTCACTGATAATGTGTGTTAACAAAATATCATATCATATAATACATATATTTAAAGTTTTTTTCATTTTTAAATTAATGTCTCATGAAACCTTGTGTATCTGCACATTTAGCAGGAGACAGTACTGCATTTTAATAGGCATCTAATACTACCCAGTGTCTTTGTTTCTCTTAGCCAGAGGGACCAATCACACTGAAAATATCAAGTATGTTTGAAAAAGCTGTGGCCAGGGTCAGGAGAATGGGACAGCAATTAAACAGTAGGAAGCAGGGCATCCCAGCTGTATAATGCACATTGTGAAAACTCGTCTGGACAGCCGTCCAGCCGTCTAGTCGGTGTTTGGCCTTAATAAGCTCTCAAATTGACTCAACTGCGGCTGTGCCCATTTACATCTTCAGTCTTGTTAAATACCACGCTAAACTGAGAAGATGTTTCAATGCTACATTTTGCAGCCCTGGTGCTAATTTGCAGTAGGTTTAGCAGCTCTGCTCCTGAGTCACTGGGCTTGATAGAGTGACTAGAAGTGTGTGTGTGTGTGTGTGTGTGTGTGTGTGTGTGTGTGTGTGTGTGTGTGTGTGTGTGTGTGTGTGTGTTTACTCAGAGGGCAAACCACAGAGAAATACAATGGAAATACTAAGAACTGTATTTCTCTATCTGGTCATCTGCATACAAAATTGCCAATTAATTTAGATTTCTTTCTGTAAATGCTTTCCCCCCTTTCTTCTTTTTTTTTACACCACCACCACTGAACATAAACTTATTAAACTGCAGTGCATCAAATGAATAAGTGAAAGACTTTGATTTTATATGCCTTGGGGGCTTCATAAATGCATGTCATTGATGCAATGAAATTAACATTCTTTATGTGTGTGTGTGTGTGTGTGTGTGTGTGTGTGTGTGTGTGTGTGTGTGAGAGGGAGAGAGAGAGAGAGAGAGAGAGAGAGAGAGAGATGGGTTCTCAGGAGTTTTGACTGGGTAAAATGAAATGAGTACACCCACAGGGCAACACGAATGAGCAAATACAATAATTCAATTTACTCAATTACATTCGCATCCAAGCTTTCCCCTCCTTTAATTAAACTGTTGTACATGTCGGTGCAGAGCAGACGCAAATATAATCAAATAAAATCCATCACAACACCCAATATTACACCTGATAAACCACATGAGGGATTTGATATTGAGCACTGTGATTGTATTTGATTTTTTTGCTGTTGTTGTTGTTGTGGTTGTCTAAAGCAAATCAGTAAATTGCTGGTGTGAAATGACGTTCAAAGCAATATGCAGTTAACAAACTGAAACTAATTAACACATTTCAAAGGAGTTCAGAGTATGAGAACGAACACGACATGCATACTTTGCTTTGATATTGATATCAGTCATACATATTTCAGTTGCAGACATCAAAAGCATTGATTACCCAGAATTCCTAAATGTTGTTGGAGTGGGGCAGTCACTGCAGGTTGCTGCGTGCCATCAATAGGTACAACACAAAACAACCCGAGGCTGCTGATTGCTTATTCATGGATCTGTCATTAAACATGTTATGAACCTGAATGAATGTGCTCCCCCTGGTTTACACACACACACACACACACACACACACACACACACACAAACACACACACACACACACACACAAACACACACAAACACACACACACACACACAATTTTGCACTCTTCAGGCTAGATATTGAACACCTTCCTACCAGCAGAGGAAGGTCATGGCAGTTATTGATGAGGACAGTGAAGGACATACATGGAACAAGTAAGGACAAGTAGTCAGAGGCCTACATTGGAACATAAAGATGAGTGTGAATGAAAGCAAAAAAGCCACACACACTCGAACCTGACATGCAAACTTTGTTTTCTTTTTTACAATCTCTGTTCACTGCACACAGGTAGGCCTAGTGAGGAAGCATCAGTGTGTGCTTATTAACACCTTTGGATTACCAAAAGAAAAAGCAGAAGAGGTAAGTGTTATTCAGCTTTTGCTCTGGAGCTTGTTTTCTGTTCCTTTGTTGAAGAAATAATGTTTTAGCTGTGTGCGTTCAGGAGTGGGCAACATTGCAGCAGCTAGCCGTGACATTTGCTGGAGAGCTGATATCTGCAGGGCGTTTCTAGCCGAATATCACTGATTTGTTGTATTGTGCATGCCGATTGTTTATTGACATTAGTGGGAGTGAGGAAAGGCACTAAGGAGGATGCAAAAGCATCCCATCTGTTGGATTGCCGTGGAGTTTCCGTCCAGGAACACTACAATAAAAATCAGTTTACAGACTGACATACACAACCGTGTAACGCTGATACCTATTCACTCATTGGTAATAAAGAACAATAAATACATGTAAATAGCTTTGTAATAGTTTAAACCTTTAAAAGATGGTGGGAAACATATTGCCTCACTTTTACCAAATTTGAAAACCAAGTCAATTTACCAATCTTTTAAAATGAATCTAATATATTGTTAGATTATTAAACAAATAAGTGAATTTAATCTTACTCTTAAGCTTATAGTTATTTTTATGCATTAATAATAGTAGAATTACTACATTTCTTGAACTTAGTTTGGATATATCAAGTAATGTGAATTTCCTCTTCATCTCAACATGTATTGAATCTGAAAAGCTGACGTATGTCTATTTTTCATGTATACTCAGCATCTATACATTTTCCACAGCTTATCCGGGACTGGATAATGTGGCATCAGACTGAGTAAAGAAACCCAGACATCCTTGTCCATAGCAACACTCTCCAGCTCCTCCTGGGGAGTCCCAAGGCATTCTCAAGCCAAGACAGATATGTAATCTGTCCAGTGTGCTCTGGGTCAGCCTCTGGGTCTCCTGCCAGTTGAACATGCCTGGAACACCTCCAGAGGGATGCAGAAACTCATCATGCATTTTCAATATACACAAAACATGTATTATCTCTAAACTGTAGCAGAACCAATTACATACTCCAAAACTTATTAACCCTATCCTGCAATACGTCATAGCAAGTTCGCACAATGTTCAAGTTTCATCAAGTCACCTCTCTTTTGGTGGTAGATCTGACCACTTCACACAGAACGCCTATGCAATCTAATGCAATCCAATTCACTTTTACATTTTCAGCTATGTTGACATTGTCAGAAAGGAGATAATTCTACTTTATGTTTTTATTATGGACAAAATATTAGGAATCCCATTCAATATAATGCACCCCAGTGCACCACCACAAACACAATACCTGTAATTAAGGTTTTAGAATGGCCTTCCCAAAGTCCTGACTTAAACCCAGCTAGCAGGGAACGTTCCCACACCATTGGCTAACATTCCCTACAGGTTCTGTTTAGGTTTTTTTTTAGAAAACGTTTTTATCTAATGTTCAAAGAACATCATAATGATGTTTATTATTTCAAATAATGTTCCTGTATTGTTAAATGTTAACAAAGATAGAATGTTTTAGATGTAACATTTTAAGGATGTTAGGAGGATGTTTGTGAGGTAAACAATTATTGAATGTTCCCCTATAAAACATTATCACAATGTTCCAAAATAACAAAGGAAAGACATTGTCAAAAAAAACATTTGAAAAACATTGTCAGTATGTTATTAGGGCCTCTGATTGCAATATGTTATTCATAAAACATTCTTACAATGTTCTACAAAAATTAGGAAGGAACATTCTTCACAAGTGTTTTCACAACGTTATTGATTGTCATTTAGAAACATAGGAAGAACATTTTATCTATGGCATTCTGAGGATATTTTAGGAACAAAGTGTAGGTAACAGATTATACAATGTTCCCACAATGTTAAATGGCATCACATAAAGAACATTTACTAGTAATATTTAGAAAATGTTTTGAGGATGTTGTTGATACTTCAGGTTATGGGGAAAAAATTCATGGACCTGAAATTACACCCCGTTGTAGTTCGTAAATTGTTGTTTTTTTTTTTGTGTGTGTGTGTGGGGGGGGGGGGGGGGTTAAAAAAAAAGGGGCGGGACATGTGGCGCAGGTCAAGGTAGTGTGTTTTGCTGCGCAGATGTACTGTTGTGGTGAAGGGAGAGAAGAGCAGAGTGTAAGGGAGAGTTTTATGAGTTTTATCTGGAAGGTGGACTACCCGTTGGTCCTGATAATAACTCGTTTCATAACCAGAAAGAAGGTAATTAAGTGTATACTTTTTATTCTGTTCTGTAACTAACAGTTATAGTGGTAAAAACATTATGTGATGTTAGTTAGCGGCCTGCTAGTTAGCTTAGCATATCGTGTACATGTGCTTCATAACGTAGCGTTATTGTAGCCGTAATGTAATGTTCAAACAGTCTTCACGTTAATTTGTCATGAAATAGCGGTGGTATTGTGTCAAAATCTGGTTAGTATGCTTAAAGGATGTGTGGAGAGAGAAGAGAGGTCGGAGAGGTTTTTTTTTCTTTCCCTGGTCTCCCTGCGGATGGATCCGCGTATTCCCGGTTTCTTCCTGCCATGCCTGTGACCCTGTGATTGTTCAGCACAGCTTTTTCACAGCTTCGGGAGACTTCAACAGCTTTTTCAGCTGAAACCCCATTTCATTTTCATTCATCCCCACCCACAGTCCATAGGCTCCCAGTGCTGAACACCAGTTCAAATTCATGAAAATAAATAAATTCATGTTGTGAAACATTTTTTGGGTTTGTAGTCCAATTCTATTTTGAAGTAAATTATCAGTGATCCTAGTGACCAGTGCTCACTCAGGAAACATTAATCCTGAAATTGAAAGGTGATGTCATATTTCAATGTTTAAATATCATAACATAACATTGTTAAAAAAAAATTCAAAGCATGTTATCCAGTTCTTATAAGTAGTATAATTCTGAAACTCAGCTGTAAACATTTTCAAGAGCATTTGGGTATAATGTTGTAGCAATGTTTTCATTAGTAACATTGTAAGTATGTTATCACAAAATGTTGTTAGAAAGTTTTTAGAGAACGTTCCTACATAACGTTCTGGGAACTTAAAGAAAACTACCCGCTAAAAACATCAGTAAAACATTAGGATATCATGTTATAGCTATATTTTCATTCAATATTTAAAAAATGTTATCACAAATCATTTTTAGAATGTTTTTAGAGAACGTTCCTCCATAACGTTCTCAGAACTTAAATGAAAATACCCGCAAAAAACATTGTAAGAACATTAAAAGTAACATTCTCAGAACATTTTTAGAACAAAAAAATGCTAGCTGGGAAGACCGTGTAAAGTGAATTCAGACATTTTCTTAATAATAAAAGCATTTCAACCATTTAGATTTGAATTGTGGAGCTAGGCTTCACAAACTGTGTTTCAACATTTCTGTGTTCAGGATTTAGTGGGTGGGTCTGAAAATAAACCCTCCCCTGCTGCTGTAGAGGTATAAATACATTCAGCACACACTACTACTCCTACAGTCTACAGTTAGCCAGTTAGCTGAGTTAGCTGCTGAGCTAACAGCTGAGTTAGCTGCCGAGCTAGCAGCTGAGTTAGCAGCAGAAAGCTCTCAGATGTAGCGTCCATGTTTCTGGTAGAGGTGGTGACTTTGATTGACAGGTGACACTTGGTAGGGGGCGGCGTTTCAGCGGACTCGCTGGGCACTCCCACAGTGTTTGGTAGCAGAGAAAGAGGCTGAGTTTTACACAACTTTGAAGCCTAATTTCATATATTTGGCGATTTTTGGCGATCATTCAAATTTGGCAGGGTGGTTAACAACACACTTTTCTGTGGTATGTCAAACTCAGAACACATATTTATTCTTACTTTACACAGACTTTAAAACCCATCAAGAACATGTGGATTGTATTGAAGAAACAAGTCTGTGTCAGAAAGTAAACAAATTTATTTTAAGAGGAATGGCCAAAGAGTCAACAAGAAGCTTGTCAGAGGCTTGTGGAGGGCAACCAAAGTGCCTTATTGAGGTCAAGATGGCTTTAAACCAAATAGTAGCACTGTTGTATATATATTTTTGAACCAGCGTATTTGGTCACAATTTAAGGAAGCCCATAATAAAATATTCCAGTCATTCCATCACATTCCTTCCTTTGAATGTTCATGTCTTGAATATTCCTCTCTCTCATATTTAACAGTGATCCACTGAAACAAAATGCTGAAGCTGCAAAACCAATGTACAATGTATTTTTTGGTAGTTAATACATCATTTTTTAAGGTTTCTTTTACATGTATTTGAGAGAAGAACGTGCTGACAGATACGAAACATGGCTGGAGAGAGGAAAGAAATACAATAAAGTACTGCAGCTGGAGCTGAACTGTGTACATGGAGGTCATGCAGTATGTGTGGGTAACTTAGAGCCCCACTATGTAAACCTTTAACTGTTAAACAAGAGCAGCAGGGAGTGATCAGTTGAATCAGCAGAAGACTCATTAACACAGCCTTTAACTTCAGTCATTCAAGCTATTCAAGCTGTGCTGGTTGTGCATGAATGGTTCTCCAGCCTTGGTCAGCCTGCTAGCAAGCATGACAGCATATGTCAGTGTGTTATCTCCTGCTGTGTGATGCCTGAGTCAAAGCACATGTTCACGGCTCAATTAAAGCAGGGACTGATGAGCCCATGGACAAGCAGACTGACTAAACATTTCACAGGGCCTCATCTCACCACCACCCAGCTGGTCCCACGTGACACAACTATAATCTGGAGTCAGTCCATACCATAATCAAGATGCAGGATTTTTGTGATGCATGAAGGAAACTGAAATCAAGGGAAACTTATAAAGTGTAGTTTCAGGAGCAGGACCACACCACAATTGCCCCACCTCTGGCCATTCCTATAAGTACCACCTAGATTTCTCCTCCCCTTCCACTTTCGTGTTCTTCTCTCTTCCCTTTTCTTCCTCTCCTTCATAGGATCCTGGGGGTCCTCGCTGGCCGGGTGCTACAGCGGACTTCCTACGAGCCTCCCCAAAATGCAGTTCGCAATAGAAGAACTATTCTCATCAATCATTTTTCTTAATAAATCGTTTAGGCGCATCATGTTGTTGGTGTGGTCCTTGCTTGTGAACTTATCTTTCAGTGTTTGACAAATGGAGTATGGTTTCTGATTAATCATTAGTCTTTGGAATGTGGACAGAAAAGAACACTGTCACACTCATGTCCAAGCTTTTCAGAAAGAAACCTGTGTGAAAACATGATAGTGGAACAAAGACTGGTGGACAAAGCAGCCCAGATGTGAGATGACACTATGTCAAAACAAACAAGTAAAAAGTATAGATGCTATCAGATACATTTTTGTCTTTTTAAATGTAGAGAACTCACTAACTAACTAAAAGGTTACTTTCTATTTTATTGCTGGTAACAAACATTTCCAAAGATATGCATGTACTACTTGAATTCTCCCTCCTATACTGAACCCGTCTGTGTTTCAGACAGATGGTCCTGAAGAGAAGAGGAGCAGCATGTAGAGGTTGTTGCATGTATAAAAACAAATGCATGATTTCTATGCAAAAGGTCCGTATACCTCAATCTATCACCAGCAAAGCGCTTGACACCTGTTGTGAATATGTATGAGTTTATGGCAATTAAGGGGAGGAGTGTGGTAGGAGGAGGAGATGAAGTGAAAGATGTTACCCAAAATAGATAGTCTGAGAATAATTTCACAATCCGCCTGTTTTTTTTCTTTTGCTTTTGTTTTTTTTCTTGCTAACCGGTCTGATCATCTGACTACTTGTGTTTCTTGACCCACCAGGACTCTTTTTAGTGTATTTTAGATTTCAGCTCTGGTGAAAACAAAACAGCCTTATACCTCAATCTATCACCTGCAAAGCGCTTGACACCTGTTGTGAATATGCATGAGTTTATGGCAATTAAAAGCAGGAGAGTAGTGGGAGGAGGAGACCTACAGGCCATTCATTGCGACAGAGATGTAATCACACTCTGCTGCTTTATTGGGTTTGTAGTTAAACTTTTTTTTTTCTTTTTTTTTTTGAACCCCTCAGTCCTTCCAACTCCCACTCTGCTGCTTTATTCCGCTTCTGGTGTGCCCTAGCTCTACATCTCTGTGTACACATTAATCTCCTCCACTCCACCCCTCCTCTTAAACCAAACACCTACGATGATATATCCAAAATAACACGGTTGTCCCTGGTTGCCCACACAGAGACTATATGCCAAACAAAGTCTTGAGATGACAGTAATCTCATTTCTCAGAAAAACTGATAGGTGCTGACTGAGTATGGGTAGTAACAATGATGTCATACTACCTGCATCACTCTCTGAATGGAAAAAATAGTCTCTCTCTCAACTTTTCATGTGCACTATCATCAGGTCCCAATGTTCATTTGTCCAGAAACAGCTGCTAAAAGGCATTCCCATCAGCTTCAGATGCACTTTGTTAAAAGCTAATTAGCAAATTTTGGCAAGCTAATACTAAAAATTGTTTTTGGCTAACATGTCTGATCATCTAACTGTTTCTTTTTCCAGATCTCAACTACAGAAATGAATTGGTTGTGATACAAAAAAATACACACACTTAGTGAGAGAGTCCACAATGAAGAGATGGGTATCTTCCATGTACATTACTGGATAATGCACAAACACAACAAATCATATCAGTCATTTGTGGAAAAAAAAGAACAGTTCACTTTCTTAATTAAGAAAAATAAATGCAGAACATGTGTAGTTAGCTGTGCTTTTGCTTGGCACAAGTCAGTTAGAAGATAGTAACGATGGGAACTTTAAGAGGAGACAGTTTAACCCTTACATACTGTTCATAGTCTACTCCCTTGCAGTCAATTTTGACCCGGTCTGAGAATCTCCTCATAAAAAGTGTCTACCAAGTTTTAAACAACAGATCTATTTATATAGTTGATCTGACTGATCAATAAATGTGATTAAACCTTGATTCATGTTTCAGAGAGCAGAGAGAGTGTATTTTTGAGCTTTTACACCACTAAACATCTACTATCACACAATATCATGTCCTATTTGACCTCAGACATGAAAATATAACATAGCAATAATGATGTAAATGTATTGAATGTAAAGGTAAAATGAGCAGAACTTTCTGGAAGTGTGGGGTTTATTGTAGAACCATTAGAGCCATCAGTCTTCACTGCTACATCATAAAAAGAAATCTTATTACAACTATTAACTATTCATTTCACTAAAACACAAGGCAATAGATACAGAGATCATCTGACCCAGAACAGCCTCAATGGACAAACATAAATACAAAAGTATAACATTTTAAATATTTAAATTTTTGTACATTTTGGGCCACTTTAGAAAAGTCATCACATTTTTAGATAATATAGAATAACTGTTGTGGATGAATAAGAGGTATTTTGCTTCAGAAAGTCATATATGAACAGAGTAAGGTTTGTAGGGGTCTTTGTTGAGCCAATCCTAAGGAACAGTATTGGGATCAAACATATTTTAAAGCATCGATATTGGCTAATAAACTGAACATATACAGCTGCCTCCCTTCAGCCTGCTAGTGTTAGCATGTGACCATTACATCACCACGTTAAATGACAAAGTTGTCGGTGGCAGATCATCAGCTGTTGCTACTTAACATTCTGTAAAGAAACTTGATAGCAGGCCAAAATAATAATGCATCAGTTGTTGGGTTTGTGTGTAAAGCCAAATATCATTCATGAGGGACGATCACTACTGTCCAATCAGAGTAATCTGTAGTCCTGGGTCCAACATCGTCAACAGAGACATCTGCAGTTCAACTTTGATTCGTATTAGATCAGTCATTTGGTCAATTTAATAGTTTTGAACTGTGACTGAGAGTAATTGCATTAAGACGCTTGTAAAGAATGTGTGCCAGAGTACAGAAAAGCTACAGCTGTTATTTCAATGTGTCAGATACATAATAAATCATCATTGCATTTCTTTTGCTGCTGTGAAAGTGTTAATTCTGTACATAAATGTATGTATAGACTCGATATCAGCAGGTACTAACATTAAAGGACTTGGATCATGGCCAATTAAACTTTATCAAGATATTTTTAGTCAATTGTAAACTGACAAAAAACAAGGTGAGTGATACTACCAACTTAGTTTATATGACTCATCAATTAAAATGTAGCACTCAGAGAAACACTTGTAACATTCCATGATGTCAATCTTCAACAAAAGCGGAAAAGACACTCAGAAGCTGTTCCTCTTTCCTCTTTCATAAAATACACTGACATATGTTTTTATTTATTTGAATAGATTTCCTGTAGCTCATACAATTGGTTATTTTTGATATTCATCTAAAGGGAATAATTCAGTTCTATTGTGGCATCAATATCAACTGAAAAGAAAAAAGATAATCCTAAAAATGTTGATCAGGGACAATGTACATTAATAAAAAAAATTAACAAATGTGAACATGCCAGAATTAGCCAAAAGGCTATTTTACTTTCTGTAAATTCTGCTGCCCCTGGACTGATGTTAAGTAGTCATCCTAAAAGAATATAAAAAGATTTAGTTTTAGGCATACAAGTAATACATTAAAAAATAAGAAGACTAAATCTGAATTAAAAAGCAGAAACCAATGCAAAAATCCATCCATACACACACAAGCTAACAAAGACACAGCTCAAACAGCAAACAGTTGCTACAGACAAAAAGTAAAACAACATTAAACAGCAACACCAACATCACATACACCAAACACAATAACAAACTAGCAGGACAAGCTAGTAGGACATAGACAATAAACACATTATAAGTGTCTCATGATCCATTAATGCAGTGATCAATAGGCAATACACACACAAGAACTGATTTGCACTTACTTATACTTTACATGTTTTTATGAATTATGAATTATTTTATGCAGTTTATGGATTCTATGGATCTTGTGTAAATTACTACTATATGTCTGTTATCGGTGAGGTAATTTTCCACATGGACAATAAAGTTCTATTCTATTCTTTTCTATTCTATTCTATGCTATTCTTTTCTATTATATTATATTCTTTGCTCTTCTATGATATTCTTTTCTATTCTATTCTACTCTTTTCTTTTCTATTCTATTCTATTCTTTTCTATGATATTATTTTCTATGCTATTCTATTCTATTGTATTCTATTTTAAAGTTCTGTGATACATATAAGAAGAGATGATGGTACAAAGCAGGAAGTTGGTTAGTAGTTGAGTAGTAGTTTTTTTCCCACATGCTTTTTTACATAATGGAGATGCATCCTTGTTTACAGTGTTTATGAGCTTGCATGCATGGTGGTCACAGCAAATGTGGGCATATTTCAGTAATCTGTGGCTCAAATGCACATAAAATACATACTAATAGGTGTGATTTCTAAAGAGAGCATGTATTTAAATTCAGCAACATAACGAGGTACAGAGCCAGGGGAAAGAGGAGAGGAATGATGCAGGACCAGGGCCAAATCACAGTTCAAGAGGCTTGCATGAAAGACAGCGTCTTCTCCTGTGCAGTAGTTATCTGTGTGTGTGTGTGTGTGTGTGTGTGTATGTATGTATGTGTGTGTGTGTCTGCTCCTCATCATCAGCCGCGGTGTGATGAGAGTGTAAATCTCAGTTAACTCAGCCTCTAATCTAATGATATTCATTGATACACTGGAGTGTGGCCCCAGCTTGTCGAGCAGAAAGTAATTAGTTACACTTTTAAACCCGAGCTAATCCTCACTGACGATACGCTGCTTGTTTCCCCAAAAAATGTTAGGGCAGCTCAAGTATGTGCGTGTGTGTGTGTGTGTGTGTGTGTGGTGTGTGTATATGTGTGTGTGTGTGTGTGTGTGTGTGTGTGTATGTGTGTGTGTGTGTGTGTGTGTGTGTTTGTGCGTGTGTGTGTGTGTGTGTGTGTGTGTGTGTGCATGTGTGTGTGTGTGTGTGTGTGTGACAGAGAGGGGTAAAAGGAGGAGCTGGCAGCTGAGAGTTAAATGATGAAAGGCTTTTGTATTAAAAATTGCAGACTTCTAAAAAAATCTGTTAAAACAGTAAATGAATCTTATCTTAACTTATCTTATCTAATTCATTGCGTCTTCTTAATAATAATAATAACAATAATAATAATAATAATAATAACAATGATATATATGCAAGATGGCACCAAGATCTGCTTTAATATATATAGATTTTTTTCACTTTAAATTTGTGAATCAACTCAGATATATTATATACATCACCAATTATTACTATTGTTCATAATGTCACAATTATTATCTATTCACTGCTATTGTTTTTATTGCTTTTGTACATATTATTTATTGTTCTTTATTCTTTTTATTAATGCTCTTCTATTTTACTGACTGCTTTGCTGCTGTTATAATGCAAATGTCTCCATTATGGAACTAATAAGGTAATACCTCTATCTTAATAGTAATAATAATAATAATGGTAACAATGATTAACCTTAGCACAGATAACAAACATATTGACTCAATTTAAACACTAATGCAACAAGCATACAAAGTAAAGCACATTTCCACTCATTTCCACAATGAAATGAAACCTGACATAAGTTTATAAGTAATCATTATTACTAATAAAAACTGGAGCATGATCCTGTGCCTTATGTTCTGGTCAAGTCACCAAAATACTGCAACACTTGCCAAATGTGATCAATCCAACCTTCTGCTTTCAGCATCAGTGAACCTTCATTCAGTTTGACCTTGCTACTTCAGTGTCCACGGCACAAAACTAAATCAGCCAGAGAATTACACTCTCCTTTCTGACTAATTCACAACTTCTTCAGCTTGTGACCCTTTAAAATGGGTTCACAGGTTGCACACTTCTACATTTTGTGAACAGTTACCCAAAGTCATTTTTCTTAGTTAGACTGATGTATTTGTTCGTTTTAGAGGCATACAGTACATTCTCCAGTCATTCCTAAGTCTATATGTGCAGCTACTTTCCTGTGCTGTTACATCCACCAGCAGCTTTAACATTTGTTTTCATGTGTTTTCAACAAGGCCCAGGTTTAGTTTTATCCTAACAATAACATATGTATTTCTCTCTATCTCTATCTCTATTTATGTATCTTATTAACTTCCTGACTGAACTTCAGCTCATAAATATAAAGAACTATTTCACAATGATGCTATCGTTGTTTGATCATAGTAATGATTGTGAATGAGTTACAATCTCATAATTATGAGATTATGAATGATGAAATAAAAAAAAACGGTAACACTTTATTTGACACCTATCTCTATAACGCATCATAAATATACTTATAATGTGTTATAATGATGTTATAGCGCTGCATAACTATAGTTATAAACAATCATAAATGATAATAATGCTTTACAACAATAATCATAACACACTATAAAACATTGTATTATGACTTATAAGGTCAGGTATTATAATGTGTTATAACTAACCCTAACTATCATTATAAACTCTCATAAATTATCATAAGGCTTTTTAACAATAAGCATAACACATTATAGAGCATTTTATAATGGCTTAAGGTCTAGAATTATAATACTTAATGATTGCTGGTCCCTTGCTAACCAGTTTTTGTTGCAAGGATCAAAGGGTATTATTATAATTATATAGTTGTCATATATTAAAACTCTTATACCAGTGATTATAATGCATTATACTGTGATTATAACTTATTGTAAATGGTCATTGGGTGCTTCAAGTAAAGTGATGAAACTGCTCAGGTATAGGCTGATATAACACTTTAGAAGCTGGTCATAACAGTTATAACGCATTATAATACCTGACCTTATAAGGCATGATAAAATGCTTTATAGTGTGTTATGATAATTGTTGTAAAGCAATATGATCATTTATGAGTGTTTATAACTATAGTTATACAGTGCTATAACACATTATAAATATATTTATGATGCGTTATAGCGATAGGTGTCAAATAAAGTGTTACCAAAAAAACTGTAATTATTCTCATTTTATAATGAAGAACATTCTTGTATCACCTCATACAAATCATCTTCTAATTACAACAAAATGATGATAGAATTTCAGTAATATTAGTAAACATATAAACACATACTATATTGTGTTTATTCATTTACATCTCATCACTCATCACTGGTGCAATAACAGGGAAGATAATATTTTTGTGCGTGTGTGTGTGTGTGTCTGTGTGTGTGTGTGTGAATGTGTGTGTTCATTTTTTATTTAACTGAATCAGGAAACAGTATGCCAATATTTTTACCTCTTAGTTCAATTTTCAGTCTGAACAGAGAGAAACTGCATGTTTATTTCTCACTGTGGTATTCAGCAGAGCAGACACATTTGGCATAAATATAATGCTCAGGTATTGTGTCCTGTGCATTCAGTAATGTCTCTTTAGGCCTTTTCACGCAGCACAAGCAAATATCTCAAGGATACAGCCAGATGGAATGAATGATATATGAGACTGGCAAAGCTTTTGTCCAAGAACGTCTCTGACTTCTTTCCAAATAGACTTGTTTACAAAACTCTCTGAGTAACTGCTGGCAGTGCTGGATGTTGCTGTATAGCAAACAATCATTAGTCATGCCAAGAGAGCGTGCTGTGTGTTGCCTGTACGCTGAGTGAGAAGCAGAGTGTGTGTGTGTGTGTGTGTGTGTGTGTGTGTGTGTGTGTGTGTGTGTGTGTGTGTGAGTGTGAGAGAGAAGGCCAACAAAAGGATACAAGGTCCGTCATGAGTGGAGGTCCTCCCCCTACTGGTGTGTTCTGGTATAATTCAGAAAGACAAAAGCTGTGGCTACGTCCCAAAAAGTTCAGTGTGGTCACATGATACTTTGTGTTTCTAGTTACACAACCTGATGGTTCTAAGCTAAAAGGGAAATTCTGGTTTATTTCATAGCCGCATTTATTTACAGTATTGCGGGAATTTAGGCATTTAAGCATTTAAGATGTTAGGATATTAAGATTCTTATCCACAATACAATACCATCAGGAAGGCATCTGATTGGTCCCAATATAATTATTCTGCAGCATGATGAGCCCAAACATCCTGCCAGAGACATAAAGAACTGTCTTCAGCTACAAGAACAAAAGAGTCCTGCAACAGATGGTATGGCCCCCACATAGCCCTGATCTCAACACCATGTCTAGTCTAGAACTGTGGAGATTTTCCCAAGATGCTTGGAACAACCAACCAGCCTTGAAAAACTGTCAGCAGGTGCACAGAGGAGAATCGCTGCTGTATAACAGGTAATAAGTAACACATGCAAACTTTTGCACAATCCTGTATGTGGCATAAACGCAGCTTTATGAGCTAACTTTGCACTCTGCTGCTTTGTTATGCTGGATGATAAAATGACTCAGTCTAAACAGCTGCTGAGCACTCTACAGTTCTCCAAATGAACATGATTTCTATAAGAATCATTTCAAATATTCATCTCAGGGTGTGAACATAAGTAAGCACACAATTATGAGTCATTTTAATTGTACGTATTCAAAGTGGGGATCCTAATAAACACACAAACAAACAAATAAACAAACAAACAAACAATAAGCATCAACCCTGAAACTACCCTGAAGTTTCACATTTCATTTGAGTGTAAGACAACTGTATCTATATACTGTATATCTATACTGAACCAACAAAGACAGCTTGTGGTAGAATTTTGGTGATTGTAGCCCTAAGAGGATAAGCTTTCACTAATGAAGATAACCACTCATTGTGCATTTTTCTATTGCAGACTGATTTGATTTATTCCAATTTTCCCTAATATGAAAAAACCTTTTTTTTTTTGTAGAAATCCTAAATAGAATTCAGTATTATGGGCTATATTTGCAGGCAATTTTAGTTAAAAACACATGAGAAAAACACACCTGTGTGTAATATGTTAAAATATATTTATTAATGTCATAAATTGTACATAAGGCAAGACATACATGCACACACACACACACACACACACACACACACACACACACACACACACAAATGTGGTCAGTTGGCATGGTGTTTGTTTTATTGATGAGAGCAGAGGTTGAAGAGCCTCGCTAACTGTAAGAGTGACCTTATTTTTGTTAATAAAGCAAGTTTAGCCTTCAGCAGTATTCCCGATGGATTTGGCTCAATTGTCTTTTATGCTCATTGCAATGCATGAATATTACATTTATGATGATAATGTGGATAAATTGCAAGCTGGACCTGAACTGCTGAAGTACAAATCTCCTTCTTCCAATCAGATTATGTTACCTGATCAAGACATTGATTATTTTTTATTAGCTTTAATATTAGTAAAAATTTTGAGTTTTGTGGTCCTGGTAACCTAACTTCCACCCATGCCAAGGGGTTCGGCATGCCCCTCTGTAATCGGGCAGGTGGTAGCTTGGGCTAACCCCTTACCCTTGACAAGTCTGAGATGACAACATGTGATAATATATGATTACTGACTACAGGATTCAAGGATGTGATTGACTCGTTGGTGCTCTGTTTGCTGTGGAGGATGTTGCTAATGTTCCTGTTGTGTTGACTTCATATTGGGGTTGCAAAGGGGTGGAAAATTTCCGGTAAATTTCCAGAAAGTTTCCGGTAAATTTCCATGGGAAGTTAAACTGGGGAATTTTGGAAATATTCCAAATTGGAAACTTTCCATGGGAATTATGGGAATTTATGGGAATTAAATGGGAATTTATGGCAACTGAGGGTAATTTAGTGGAAAGGTATCATCATTTGATTGATTAATTGGATAAAAAAAAGTCCACCCCTTCATTAAAAAACAGAACATTATTTTAAATTGACGATGAAAAAAGGTGCACAATGTCGCTTGATGTCCCTGAGCTGTTGAAGTTATATTAAATTATACAATAATTTATAATTTAATGTTAAAAAAGCAACTAAATGTTATTATTCTTAATGGTTTCACACACAACTCTGAAAAAATACAACAATGTGTCTGTGAAGCTACACATCCCCGACAGGGATGTGTCTAATGTATCCTGGTAGAGATACAACTAAACATCTTGTATAAATCTAAAATATACAAGATGTTTGTAAAACTATTAGTTATTGTTATTTACTGGTGCAAATGATATAACTAGTAACATCAAAGTTCCACTCCTGTCTGTTAAAGTGATTTTTACTGTATAAATTGTGGTTTATTTGGTTTTGACCAGTTTTATTTTTTCCACCATAAGGCTAAATATAGCACTTACACATAAAAATATCCCTAAATATATATTACCATATAATGTCATCAAAACCACAGGCTCAAAAGTCTGGCTTCAAGTTGTGTGCTCTGGGCTCAAAAGTGTGGTCTAGGATTGTAGAAATCATCTGTGCATGTGATGGAGGAATGCACAGTACATGTAGGGGGCGTGGCCTCAGTATGCACAGTGCATGTAGGGGGCGTGGTCTCAGTAGCCCTGCAGTAAACAGTGTGCTATGTGAGCATGTGATAGCATAGATATTCAACTGTACTGCATGACATCTGGTTGTTTTAGTCAGGATTATGCTAAAATATTATTTTACACAACTATATTTAAGTTCCCTAATAAGAACATACCTTCAGTTTAGTAAATTCCCGGTTTATTCCCGTTAATTCCCATTAATTCCCGTTAATTCCCATGGAAAGTTTCCAAGTTTGAAAATTCCCAGAATTTTGCAACCCTACTTCAGATATAATGAAATGGGATTTAGGAGTGAAGATGAGCACTTGCCCTCATTATTATTATTTTTTTTAAAGATTTTGTTGGCATAGACGCCTTTATTTATCAGTAGATAGACAGGAAACATAGGAGAGAGAGGGGGGTGTGACATGCAGCAAAGGACCTCCGATCGGGATTCGAACCGGGGTCGGCTGCGTATATGGTATGCGCTCTAACCACTCGACCACCTGCGCGCCCTTGCCCTCATTATTAACATGTTTCTTTACTTTACACTTGATTGACAGCTGCTTACTGGTCAAATGTTATAATGTTTAGCCAACAGATCAAAGTTGTTGAGAGCTAAGAATCAGCAATAACTGACATAGAACTCAACAGGTCTGTTATTTTGTGGTGTAATGCTAGTTTAGTTTAGTTTTTAAAATTTAGTTGACCCATATTTTAAAAAAACTCGTCTCCTAGTTGGGTGTGTGTAGAAAACCGGGGCGGGATGAGACTCTGGGTGGGGGAGCTGTCTCGATGTCTGGTCCGTGATGCAGACCCCAGTTCCTGGAATAGAACAAAAAAGAGAGACATTAGAAGGAGGGTGAGAGATATTCGAAATGAGATGAAGGGGGATAGAGTGGATAGGGTGTGACTTAAGTACTGCTTGTGCAGTAATTGAGAAAGTATGAGGCGTGGTCTCCGTTCCTGAACTTTGTTATAAAACTTCATATGGACATGCAGAAAGTGATGCCAGCCTCCTTGGTCTCTGTCGTCCATTATTAAAGCAGTTAGGTGCTACACATCCATAGTACCTGCCTATAAATGGTAATGATAAATGGACTGTACTTATATAGCACCTTTCTAGTTTTGTTACCACTCAAAGCAGTTTTACACTACAAGCCACATTCCCCCATTCTCAAACACACTGATGGTGCAAGGTATCATGCAGGGTGCTGGCACAACCATTGGGAGCAATTTTGGGTTCAGTATATGCCCAAGAACACTTTCAACATGTGGACTGGAGGAGCTGGGAATTGAACTGCTAATTTTTCGATTAGTGGACGACCAGCTGTACCTCCTGATACACAGGTGACCATTGTATTAAGATTAAGATGGCAGGCGGTTATCCCATGATTAATGACGTAATCTAGTGTTCTATATGTATGGATGGTCAACAAAAAGGTACACTAACTGTAAATGATGATGTTATGAATGTGATTATTTTTTATCTTACTTTCCTGTTTGCATTGTTTTGTTGATCCAAATAAAAAAAAAAAAAGTACAAGCGGATATTTTTATTCAGCCCAGTAACAGAACAGGAACCCAGCAACAAAGCAAGTCCTAAACACTCCATAGTGTCGTCACATTGTGATGGAGCCAAGAGAAATGTTCTTTCTCAAACCACCATAACCTGCGAGAGGTTTGATACTTTGTCTCCTGTGGAGAGTCACCAGACAGTTTTGTGAGTTCTTGAGTTAGGGTCTTCTGGTAAATTCTGCAAAAGTGGCCTACTTTATCTCTACAGTAGATATTGTTAACAGCAGATCAATTCACAGTTGTGCACACAGTTACTGCTGACTGTATATCAGCCTGGAACTGGCAGCAGCTCTGGCTCCCTCTCTTAAACTAAAAAACTAGAAAGGCCTGCTGTATGTTTTTATAGTTACACCATTCCAGTGAATGGAAATATTATTGATCATTTTAGACACACTATCCTAAAAATTCAGCCTTAAACTACAGTATTTTCGCTGCACCCTAGGATGGCAAGAGTTTTTCTTCAGTGTGCTTGTATTTGCATATGTTTGGGTTAGTCATTAAGGCAGCTGAACAACCAAATGATACACACAGTCACCTCTATACCTTTTTTTCAAATACCCCAATTAACCCCCCTATTGTGTTTGCACACAGCATATGATCTCACGCAATGGAGATACCAGTGAACATAAAAGAGAAGGTCCAGTTCTACGTGACCCAAAGATTTCCAGAAGTGTCGGGTGAACAGTGAGACAGGATCAGACACCGAATAAACAAGTGAGTGAGGAGCTGCTGTAAGGTAGATCTGAGAGGATGCGTACTGGTTATTGTAGCCGTTGATTTGAAATATTGAGACTGATACACAATGTTAATAAAAATACACAGTAATAACAATAGCTTTTTACTGTCTCTGTATACTGTATATGAAGACATATTAGAGTAAAGATAACATAACACAAAAACAGAAATTATGAGCTGTATTTAGACTCTACAGTAACCAATAGATAACACTTAATGAGTTGTTTTACAAAGGGCCAGGCCTGTGTGACAATGTGGGGGCTGGGAGACCTGTACGGATGACACACTCACCCATTAAGTGTGAACAAAAAGGTACACTGTAATACTAATGATGTGTTTAGGCTCTCAAACCTGCCAAGATAAGCTGGAGATGTTTGTGAACACTATCTGTTTGAGCTGGTTACTGTTTAAACTGTAGGGTTACGCTTGAATAGAGAGCCAACCTATACAAACATAAGATGCTATTATTGCCCCTTTAACACACACACATTTTCCAGACATTACCCAGAGGAGCTGTATGTGTGAACGCAAATGTCCAAATCAGTCGGAATGGACAATAAACAGACATTACCCTGCTTACATACGCACATACATACATACATACATACATACATACATACACACACACACATACATACATACACACACATACTGTACATACACACACACACACATACATACATACATACATACACACACACACATACATACATACACACATACATACATACATACATACACACACACATACAGATGAAGCCATTTCAAAGTTCCCGTGTTTCCTTGATGGCTCCTTGACTGGTCCTTGGCTGGCCGATAATGGAAGCAGGGGGAAAATGCGACCCCCCCAGCGATGACGTGGTCAATGAGACCCCGACTGGAAACGCCCCTAAATTGCCTGAGTGAAAACCAGCTGCAATGCCTCATTTGTCCACGGGGAGGAGCGGTGTGTTTAGACCGGTTTAGACCCACTGCTCATAGAAAAGACTAGGCTGTCCAACGATTTAAAAAATTAACTGGATTTATTACATTACAACCCTGTGATTAAACCTGATTAAAATACGAGGCTAAATATTATATACACTAATATTACTTGTGTTACCTCTATTCTTCTGTATAAAGTCGCCTAATGAAGGGTACAATATAGTTAATCCATTAAAAAGTAAGGATGCAATTGAAGCTGCCGTACATCTGACAGGACACCGTCTGTCACAGGAAACACTCGTGGACACTTAATAATTCCTCTGACTGATCACTGTCACTGTCAAACCAAGAAATAGCCCATGAGACAAACCCAGTCTACTGATTTAAAACAGGACGCGCTATTTAATACGTAGTGTTATTATATGGGTTCCCAATCCGACCATTTTTTTGTGTATTATTTTACCATTATTGTAACCCATGGTTTTGTACTGAGTATTTCTGAGCAGACAGCTTAGAGTCAAGTTATGTTTCTTCCGGGTTAGTATTGACAGTGTATATGTGGGGGTTTTATTTTGGAGGGGGCAAAATAAATTTAGGCAAAATAACTCAATTTATGTCCATCAACATTATAATGAATAGGCTATAGGCTTAATATTAGTTTACATCCAGCGAGCTGCGTGGACTTCATTACATCTGCTGCACCGCTGCTACCACAATTATGAAATGCTAAGTTTCTACAGTCTGTGACTGTGACCCTCATAAAAGTAATATTTTACAAATCTGCATTATATAAACTAACGAAATTCGTTAAAGCAGGTCATTTGGCGACTTCTAAGTCATTCAGTTAAACTAAGTCTGTTCAGCTGCTGCTGGAGAGGCTGCGAGCGTGAATGAAATCAGTGCGTCTTTTTTACACAAGTATCTGTAGTAGGCTACTGCATGACTCAGCCATAACTCAAAAGAACATGCTTGTACTTTTTAATCATAGTGCGCTGTGTTAATTGATCGGTTGTGTTGTGTGTTATCGGCGCAGCACGCGTTATGTTTTCGCGCAACGTATGTGTCGGAGGCAACCGTGCTTGAGTACACTTGGGTTTTGAGGTAATGCGAGTGTGGGCCAGCGGGGGACGGGGGGCATTCGCTTTGAAAGACAATGGGACAGCACTGTAACCATCCCCCTCAACCCCTCACCTTCGAGCTGGACACCTCCCCCACCGAAAATCAAGATCAAGACACTGTTTGTGCCCCCACTATATCCAGCACATATGCTACTGTATGTGTGGTTGAGTTTTCAGTTTTACATCTTTTCTAAGTGAGTGAGGGGTGTAGTTGTAGATGTGTGTAGTGCCCCCACTCTGTCCAACACACATGTGTGTTTGAGTTTTCAGTTTTACATCTTTTCTAAGTGAGTGAGGTGTGTAGTTGTAGATGTGTGTAGTGCCCCCACTCTGTCCAGCACGTATGTGTGGTTGAGTTTTCAGTTTTACACCAATAGTTAATTAACTAGTTAGTTACTGTAATAATAATAACGAATCTGAATTTAAACTCAATTTGTCTGACTTATATTTATCTTTTTCATATAATTAATGCTCATTAAACTCTGTCAGGCCCATATCTGTCGCGGCATCTGAGCGCTCTTTCTCAGCCTTGCGCAGGCTGAAAACCTGGCTGCTCAGCACCATGACGCAGGAGATATTTGACTATTATGAAAGCTCCCAGTGACCCCTCTCAGAAAATAGTTCCGACGTCCATGAACACTATTCTGAATCTCTGTGAGTGATTTGTGTGACAATGGAACCAAATGGCTCATTAAGCCCAAACAAAAGGTTGAGCAATGATAATACTAATAAGGTGGATGGGCTTAACTGGCTTAAAGCACTGAATAGACCAGGGTTGGCTGGCACAAATGTGCTGTATAATTGCATATAATCAAATACAGTCCTGTGGTCCGTTTTTGTCATTTCGTATTATTTATCTGAGCCTAAAAGTAAAATACGAAAAGGCTTTTTTTTTCTTTCGTTTTTTGTGTTAGATTCAAAACAAATAAAATAATCAGTAGTCAGTAGGCTATTTAATTTTTTGATTTGATTCGATGAATTTTGGATGACCTGTCAGTAAAAAAATCATAAAACATCAGAATGTGGGCTAGTTTGTGACAGAAGCGCCATCTCATCGCTGCTGGAACTCAGCTGGAACTTGGCTGGGAGTCGGCTGCCATTCAGCTTAGAGGGGAACTTTGAAGTGGCTACTACTGTACATACATTCACGAGCAAGGAACACATCACCAACGAGATACGTTTTAACAGATTTATTGACAGAATTTGAATGAATTGTGAATTCTTGATGCAGAATGATTCTTGATACGGTTATTCTTGATGCAGTCAGGAACACATCACCAACAAGATACGTTTTAACAGATTTATTGACAGAATTTGAATGAATTGTGTATTCTTGATGTGGAGTGATTCTTGATGCGGTGTGGGGAGGTCGGACGAAGGATCCGCCGCTGCGCCCGGGCAGTGACGAACCCCCAAAAACCTCCAATTATTTGAGACGGGCTCGTGCGGATCTTAGATTGTTGAGTCTGAGCAGATATAGCGGTGATACGTTAATGAGGCGTAAATAGTGACAAGTCCAAGATACAAGCAAGGCGGCACGGGTCGAAGTGCAATGGTGACACAGTGAATTCTAAGCATCCAAGGAAACTGAAAAAAATTCTAATATGAACATCGCTTTGAGGGTCAGGGCGATGTGAGGAGTTTGGTATCCTGAACGAATGGTGTGTATGCGAGTGGACAGCAGTTTGGAGGTAAGAGAAAGCCGTTTGGCTGGTTCTTGGCTGAGGAGACCAGAGAGAAGTGACTTACTTGGGGATGGTTTATGGCTGGGCTGGGATTACCTGTGATTAGTTTGGAGAAAAACTAGTACCGCTGAGGTAGGATTTGATAGTAGGTGTTCTTATGTTCATGGCAGAATGAGCATAGGTGATGTAGCAGATGACGGTGGTGAGATAGAACGAGGGGAAAATGATGTTGTGTCGGTCATGAAAGTGTTGGAAATTATTCCAAGCTGTCCAGTAGGAGGAGAGTGTAGAAGATAAGCTGTTAATGTTGTATTTTTGGAATTCGATGATCAGGAGTATTAAAGATGGATTTACAGATTGAAAGTCAGTGCAGAATATGGAGGAACTGGAGTCGGCAGCGGTTTGGCTTGCAGAGCCAAGTTTCTGAGCTTCTGGAACATAAAATGAGAGAGAGAGTCAGCAATGGTATTATGGTGGCCTGGGACGTGGGTGGCGCGGAGGATATATTGGTTAGTGACGGAGTGCCACGTGAGTGACGCATGAATGGCATGATTGAAGAGGAGTTGGAGTGACCTTTGTTAATGATTTCAACGACTGAGTTTATCAGTGTGTAGTGTGGAATGGATTAACTAGACTATTCGTGTCCCCATAGAACAGTGGCGGCTACCATGGGGTAGATTTCGAAGAGGCGGAGGAAGCGACCTGGCAATTGTCCATGAGTTCTGGGGGCCATTCTGATGCTAACCGTCTACCGTTGTAGAAACCCCCAAAATCAGCAGAAGGAGTGGCATCAGTGTAGCTGGATGTCAAGGGAGTTGGTCAGCTGATCATCATAAAAGAAGGAGATACCGTTCCAGCTAGAGAGGAGATGGAACCACAAGCGAAGCTCGGCGAGACATCATTGGTTCAGGGAGAAGGAAGACAGAAACGACGGGACTGAAGATGCAATAGACAGCAGGTGGCTCTAAGAGGCGTCGATAATGAAATAGTTATGGTGACGAAATAGGACAACATATATGTTACTTTGAACGTGTGATAGGGTCATTGATAATGAAATTGTAGAACTGATGAGATAGGACGAAGTGTAGGTTACGTTGAACGTATGAAAGGGGCGTTGATAATGAAATGGTCGAAGTGACGAGAGAGAACGACAAGTAGTTTACGTTAAACGTGTGAAAGGGGGTGGTCTCAGCTGGCCATTTGGCGGAGAACGATGCATCGTTCTGTCTGATGAAGTTGCGGGAGTAGCACTTGGGGGCAATGACATCCCGGTGTCACTGCCCGGGAGAAATGAGCTGGATGTCCATGATAAAAGCTGCCTGCTGTCGAACTAGGCGAGCCAAGGTTGGATTGAGTAAACAGCGGAGTCACTGACATCAAACATCCTGGCCAAATTGAAGTGGTGCAGATGTAGTGAAAAACAGCAGGGGTCATTGGCATCCTGGTGCTGATGTTCTGGTCTAAGCCGAGTGCTGTGATTGGAATGAAGAGACGGCAGGGGTTGTAGGCATCATGGTGCCGAATGTTCCCGTTGGAACGAAATGCTGTGGTTGGACAGATAAACAACATGGGTTGCAGGCATCCCGGTGCCTGATGTCCCTGTCTAAGCAAGCGCTGTGTTGCTGTTGGATTTAAGGAAACAGCATGGGTCGCAGGCATCACGATGCCTGATGTACACGACTAAGCGAAGTGCTGCTGTTGGATTTAGAAAACAGCATGGTCGCAGACATCCCGGTGCCTGATGTCCCTGTCTAAACGAAGCACTGCGGTCGTAGTGAGGAAATGGCATGGTTGCTGGTATCACTGTGTCTGATGTTCCGTCTAAGCAGAACACTGTGAGAAAACCATATGGGTCGCAGGCATACCGGTGCCTGATGTCCCTGACTAGGAACAGCGCTGCGGTTGGAGTGAGGAGACGGCCGGGGTTTATGACTCAGACAATATAGAAGCAATTTCAGGTTAGTTGTATTTGTGATAAATTGTGTTAGTAGCTTGCGATCCAGTGCTTTAACGTGGACGATACGTCGAGTGATTTCGGTTAGTATTATTTACTTATTAGTATAAGCTGTGTTAGTAACGTGCAATACGATGTGTTTAATGGCAGATGATGCCTAAAATGACGATTGACTCGATATACTGGCAAGGTGCAACCCGGTCTTTGTAATGTTCAAGTGCGTGTAACGGTGTGCAATGGCAAAGTGACGTTAGAGTAGCTGCACGAGAAGCTTCCAGTTGGTATATGGAAAAGACAATGTGGAAGTAACTTTAAATTAATTATGAATCTTTACTACAAAGTAGTGGAGATGGATAACGTATGATGCAGGACTGATGCCGTTGGTATAAATGCCATAGACTGTATAGAAGAAATGGGAGTAACAACGTGACGTCACCCACTGGTTTGTGGACTGCTACTCGGAAGTCAATGGTTTCTAATCTGGGCAGCGCCATCATGAAAATTTCAAGTGCATGCTGCGAAAAATAAAAACACGGATTCTACTTATATGACATGAGGCGGGGCCATGGGCGGAGCGGGGAGGTTGCAATCAACCTGTCGATCACGATGTAGCCATGCCCTAATGCATACCCTGCTTTATCAAATATAAGATCAGGGATGGCAAATTTTACTCATGATCATACAAATCATACTGCATTAAAGAAGGCTTTAAACTAGCGATTGAGACCATAAACACATTTTGAAAATGTTTGACAAGTCTGAGTAGAATGAGAATACTACCTGGCCCCTGCCAGGAGGGGCTGTGGCCGTGGGGCTACAGGGCTCTGTGACGTCACGCGTGCCGATCCAGCCGATGATTGGCTTAGACGAAAACCCGGAAGGCGGGAGAGCTAATGGCTGTTGTTGACGCTGAGTAAATAATGAAGCTTTAGTTTAATGTGGCTGAAGTTGATAGGGAATGCATCCTATGCAGGAACCATTGGCAGTTCGCTGATGTCGGGGGCCGGCCGGACGGAGAGTGCGAGTTCGGTGTGGTGGAGAATTATCTGGACTGTTGAAGCGTCTGAGGAGGGGAGAGTTGAAGCTGCTGCTCCAGTGGCTTTGTCCATTGCTTCCCTGGTTTTTCGCCCTCGCTAGTGGAGGAGAGGAAGCCGCAGATGTACCGGGAGTGTCACATCAGGGGAGTGTGAGTTGAAGAGCCTGCGAGGCCGGCATGTGCCCCTCGCGGGACGCTTTGCTGTGGTCTGCTGCTGGGTGACGAGAGGAGAACCGGTTTCCCATAAATCTTCAGTCAAGTCGAATCTGATGATCTGCAGTTCGTGATCCGTGGTGAGTTCGCTCTTGGAGTAGTAATGGTAGTGTAGCAGGCAGTGACGTGCGGTCAGGGGAGGTCAGGTTATATTTGTCCAGTGATTTGCACTATAACGTTATTTTCTATCTAACTTTACCAGTTTCTGATTATTTTCAAAATCGCTGAATTTTCACATGTACTGATCAAACACTGAAAAGAGACGCGCAGTGAGGCAGCAGCGAGACGAGCCTCACCATGGATTGCGCAATGACTCGGCTTACTGCGCTGGCATGCTATGCAGTGAGACAGTACAGCTGTACAGCTGTCTCTCTGTATGTCGCTATTAACATGTTCAAACACTTTTACTATATGAACTAAATTTCCATAGTTTAGCTGATGATATAATGTACAGTGTTTATAGCGTGTTTCGTGTGATGAGCAGCATAAAACGGCTGCAAAAAGTCACTAAGTGAGGCACGCAGTTCTCCGGCCTCATGGCAGGGGGCGCTCCTGATCCCAGTGATTCTTATTACGACTCATTAGCTGCAGAATAAGTGATAGTAAGCTACAACTACAGTGAGCAAGTCGGCAAGTCATCCGTTTTTTTTTCCTTCTACAAACAAGTTATCGATGCTTTTGTTCAGAAGGAGCGCCGCATGGACTTCATTTATAAGTAAAGGTAAGACCATAATAAAGTTTTTTAAATTAAATGTGTTTTTTTGTGTGCTACAGTTTGTATGTGTAAAGAAAGCTGATATGAGATTTTAAACATAACTTGTTAACTGCTGCCAATCAAATGGTGAATAAGCTACTCTGTAGGGTTCATATGTTTGTAAATCTGATTGTGATGAAGTCAGTGCCTCACCAGACATGAACCTCATCGCACGTCACTGGTAGCAGAATAGATATCCTCCCGGTTCAGGTGTTTGGGGTGGTTTGGCTATTTTTCTCTGGACCAACCACAGAGGGAGGCCACCCTATAAAGAGGGCAGGTGTCCATCGTTCTGTCTCTGACTCTTTGGCTCTAGAGACACGCCCACTTCCGGCTGTCGCGTTCCCATTGTTTATCTCACCGGTCGCAGACTCTGGTGCAAAGCAGACCTCCCATACTCAAAGCCCTGTATGCAGTGATTAAACCTTGTTGGCCTCTCCTTTGTCAGACGGTGTGTATGCCTCTTGCTCTGCCTTTGCAGCCCACTCACTCATATAGCATGTGCTAACATAGCTGTGTTTTGATCAGGTGTTTGGTAGCAATTGCTAACCATTGCTTCCGGCTCTGCTTGCTTGGTGTCCGTCCTGCCTGGCGTCCTGTCTGCCCTGCCCAGTGCCTGCTCTGCCTATCCTGCCCGGGGTCTGCTTTCCGCCTGCTGCAGTACTAAGCCTGCAGATAGTGCTGCGAGGCTGTAAAGGCTCGTCGGTCTGCGCTCGGGAGCGGGTGTGTGCCGACCTGCTGACAGCCATTTAAAGCCTGGGTCCCAATTGTGGGGTTGATTTCATTTAATCTCAGTTTGATTTTTGTTATTTAGTTGGGAATAATTTGTCTATTTTGCCTTAGTTATTTTGCTTATTGTTTGGTTGCTTTGAAATTAATCTAGATTATTATTGTTTGTTTGTTTGTTTCATGTCACCTTAATTTCTTTAATTTAATCTACCGGTTGCTGTTTATTTGTTAGCCTACTTTTGGTTAACTTTCATCTAACTTATAATTTATGTTTACTCTAACCTTGCACCAGCTAAAGGTTAAGTTTGTTTCTTTTTGTTTCCTTTAAATTGGATTTTGTGGAGAATATTCATCTTGTGGTCCTGTCTTCTTTGCATAACGAACCTCTGTGCCTGGTATTATTACTCTAATTATTCTTAGGGCAACATTCCCTAAGTGGCGTAGTTGAAATTCTAATGTGCTTTCTAATTGTCGGCCTTCTAGCCCTCGTCCCGCCACAGTAGCATTTGTTCAAGTTTTGTTGATGCAATGCGGGAAGTGCGATCTGTTTCTGGGATGACCATGAAAGCTTGACTGAGACTGTCTGCACGTGAAACTGGAAAGCGAGAGTGAACGAGGGGGAAGCTGTTAGGTCTGTTTATATAGGAGCTGGAAGGGGTGTAATTGGTGTGTGTTCCCTCTCCTGAAACTGCGCTTATCAAGCTTCGATACATACACACACATACAAACTATGTCATGTCTTTGTAAAAAAAACAGTCTCTCTCTCTCTCTCTCTCTCTCTCTCTCTCTCTCTCTCTCTCTCTCTCTCTCTCTCTCTCTCTCTCTCTCTCTCTCTCTCTCTCTCTCTCTCTCTCTCTCTCTCTCTCTCTCTCTCTCTCTCTCTCTCTCTCTCTCTCTCTCTCTCTCTCTCTCTCTCTCTCTCTCTCTCTCTCTCTCTCTCTCTCTCTCTCTCTCTCTCTGTGTGTTTTCCTGGAGTGTTTGTGTTTTTCTTTTAAAGCGTTGCGTTTATTTTGCAAGTACAAAATATGTTTTACACTGTTTCACCAGTTACATTTCATTGAGGGTGAACATGTCAGTTTGTATCAGCATGGAGGCTCCTCTAGATAAATGACATGTATTGTTATAAGCAGATCAGAGTGCACACTGTTGCAAACACAGGCCCTATTTACACCTGGCATGAACAAGCATCCTCATCACAAGTTAACAGCTCTAAGTAACACATGTGAATGCACTGAGATCAGATCACTCAGACCACATTTGTAGGTGGTCTGGAGCACATGTGGGCACATTCTTTTAGCAGTGTGAATGAAAGGACTGCCTTCTCCACTGACCTCCTCTATTTTCTGGCAGACTAAAAATAGGAATTAAGGAATGCTTTGATAGCTGAGTGGTTACTGTGCATGTCATGTAATCGAAACAACCCCACTTCAAATGTGTCGAGGGACCTTTGTTGCATGTCATCCCCCTCACTCTCTCTCTCTCTCTCTCTCTCTGTTTCCTGTCGGCCTCTAAGTCAGCACCTTTCAAATTAACTGAAAAAATACCCAAAAGATAAAACTTTGTTCAACTTGTTTTCGATGTGAAAATCAAACTCCACTTACTGTTTTTTTGGTTCCTTTAACCAATTATTGTCGCAGACGCTGTGGGAGTCCCCGCCGAGTTCACTGAAACCCCGCCCCCTACCAAGTGTCACCTGTCAATCAAAGTCACCACCTTTACCAGAAACATGGACACTATGTCTGAGAGCTTTCTGCTGCTAACTCAGCTGCTAGCTCGGTGGTTAGCTCGGCAGCTAATTCAGTTAACTGTAGACTGTAGTAGTAGTAGTGTGCTGAATGTATTTATACCTCTACAGCAGCAGGGGAGGGTTTATGCTAATCATCTTGAAAACACAGTTTGTGAAGCCTAGCTCCACAATTCAAATCTAAATGGTTGAAATGCTTTTTACACCTTTTTTAGGAATACATTTATGACCTATTTAATGTTTAGAAATAAATGTCTGAATTCACTTTACACAGTCTTTAATGTCTGGTGTAAACAGGGCCACTGTTACTTGTTACTGCTAATCATTCATTTCCCACATGTATTGCTGTCAGATTGACCATAAGTGGTTGGCCGATGCAGCCACAGGCGATAGCAGGTTTCACCAAATAGTGGGTGTTTATTCACCAAAAAAAGACAAAAATACATACAGCTGTACAGCACGGCAGCATGCATGAATGAGAGACCTGACCAGCAACAAGGGCAGATGGAAACTGGCATCCACTCACGGGTTTCTTTTAACAATATGATTTCCCAGCTAACCCCCCAAACAATACTTATTACATCACATTGATCCCTACTGCTGTCCTGCTGTTCTGCTAATTACACCCCCCAGAATAAACAAACCCACTACAATAAATATACATATATATATATACACACACACCAACTACCAACCCCCCTCTTCCTATCCTCACTTGGTCTCTCCCGGAACCTTTAAATGTGTGTTCGTATGCCTGGGGACTCTTTTGGTTGAACACTCTGGAGGAGACATCAAAAGGACAGGTAAGAATATACAAACAACTTAACACAGGCCGCAACTTTAACACACTAAAACACTCATTGAAATATTCTGCACATTTATGTCTTCATTCCCACTGTTTATCAATTATACACTGGAGATGTGCACACAATCTTATCTAATCTAACTCCCTCTCTCCCTCAGATGAAGCAGACTATCCACACTTCCACCTGGCAGAAGACACACAATCACATTTCAATAAAAGCTCAATGTGCAAATATGCAATGTGCAAACTGCTAATAAAGTGTAAATATTACAATGAAAGTGCCACGTGCCATTATTAAAGTGCCTCATTAAGTTGTCTGTTTAAAAAGTGCTATTAAAACCCAGACCCAGTTGTGCCATATTCCCATAGTCTCTTGTAATGAAGGGCTCTTCGTTACAATTGCTTTCATTTTTTAGACAGTTCTGTTGATCTTTTGGCGCTCTGAATGTCTATTTAAAAAAAAAAAAGCAAATATCTGCATGAATGTTTTACAACAAGTTTCAGTATAATATTTCATGAACTAATAATGATCACAAGCACTTCACTAAAAGTGTTATATGTGGGAATCACATCAAATATGATAACAGCTGATTTCAGGCTCAGTGGGTCAATGAAAAGGTCCATAAATACTGGTCCTGCCTGTGGATAGAGAAAGAATAGCAACTGGTTTCCACGCATTATACTGGGGAGCATGACAAGTTGGGCTGCATTCACTGTGGGTAGATGTCATTACAGCCAAGGGAATCTGCCATCTATCTGTGTGGGCACTGTCACAGACCAACTGGCGATTCTGGGCGGCTGCATCTGTATCTTTAGCATGACACTTAAAGCCACAATGGTCACATTTATGGGAAATATGTCCAGTTGAAATAAACTTGAATTTCCATTTAATGAACCTTTAGGCAGATTATAGTTTGGTTATTTACTCCAGATTGTCATCATTCTCACAGATCACTGCATCCACCCAACACAGAGATCACTTTGGTGAATGTGTCACACCCTGCAAACTCCTGCCAGGTTAAGTTTTCCAAATGAATCAATCCATATCCAGGTCATGCATCAATCTCCCACTATGACAGCATCATACATTTTACTTTAAAATAAAGTCTTTGCACATACCGGCAAGTCCCAACAAAAAATCAGGGCTGGGGGCTGCAGTGACAGTCATAGTGGGAATTAAAGCTGCAAGCAGCGTCGGGCGGGACCTCGCCCCCTTGCGCACATTGGGCCATGGCGAAGCGGAAAGGTTTCCGTTAGGGGCATTTAGATGTCTTCAGACCTGGACTTTTATCGGACACTGCAATAAGTAGATAACTCACACACACACACACACACACACACACACACACACAAACAAACACAAAATCACACATATAGACACACACTCACAAATATACACACATAAACACACTCACTCTCTCTCTCGCTCTCTGTCTGTCTGTGTAGACATTCAGACTGAGCAACTGAAATTAACTGCCAACACTTTGATGAGTCAAACAGGAGAGGAACTTTTTTCCAGTGAAACCTGTAGATATGTTTGTAGGTCATGCTCTTGTAATTCGTGTTTGATCAGTGAAATAGCTGACAGACTGCACAGATATCTAAAAACATAATAATACAGTCAATAAACTTGAACTAGAAACACAAAACTGAGGCACTTTTTCCTCATCAGGTATCATGAGTCATTACAAGTTTTCTCCACTGGGTGGCACACTAAGACCAGAAATGAATCAGGATGACTGCATAGCACAAATGAGCCAGCTGCACACACACACACAGTCGTTGCCATGGTAGTTGACGACTGTGCAGCATGAGGATAGAGCATACACAGACAGTATGGAGATTTGAATGGGAGAGGAACAAGGTGCACATGTGGGTTCGCAGATCAAGAAGCATAAAACATAGCCAGACCAAATTGCACACATCTATAGATGAGACTTGTGGCTATATTTTGACGTTTGAATGGAGTCTGTAGCTGAAAGTATGCAGGAATAATGTATATATTTTGAAATGCCTGAAAAATCGTCAAAAATCATACATTTAAAAAGGCAAAATGTGCACTTCCTGTTGGTTTTAGGTCAGGGGTGTCAGCACGTGATTTGTAGGTCTTGATAAGACAAATAATTGAGTTTTGGTTTTGGCTTTCTACGACATTCCTATCAGGCGTAGTGGCCGTTTTAGTGTTTCTAGGTGGCGCTAGGTTCGACATTGTTTGTTTTTCCATTTTATCGATTTTTTTGCCAGACCTGATGTGTGTTCCAAATTTGGTGAGTTTTGGAGCGGGTTTAGGGGGTCAAATTAAGGCTCAAAGAGGCGGTAGAATAATAATAATAATAATAATAATAATAATAATAATCATTAAAGCTGCAAGCAGCGATGACCAGGCCCAAGCTCCCTCGCCAGGCCACGACTGAGCGAGACTTGCTGCGACGTAGCTTCTGAGTCAAATGGAGACAAACAGCGCCAAAATCGCAAATTTGATTCAAAATGGCCGACTTCCTGTTGGAGTGAGGATTCCTGGTTAATGGCGAAACACCGAAATTTATAACACAGTCGGAGGATCATGTACATGTCTTCAGACCTATGCTGTTATTGAACAATTTTATAGAAGTCACTAACTAACACATACTATTACTCATACGTCATGTTGTAGTATATGATGTGGAAAACACACCATGTAAATCTCATGATATTTTTCACATGAGGATGACTGAGAGACAATATTGAAGCTAAAATGTGTTCAGGGTGGGACTCTTATCATTCACGGGGAATCATCACAGCTGAGAGGTCAGAGACTAGGTGACAAACTGAGCTCTTCCTGCATGTGTTTTATGCCTGAAAATGAACAACATAATATATTAACTAAATATAATCAGCTAAATTAACTAATCATCATTTTTTGTGTTGTAAAACAAATCAGAAAAAAAGATTTTGTTCTTACACCTTTGTTATAAGTCACTTATCAGATCTTTACCATTTAGAAAAAAATGTCAGAAATATTTTCTTTGTGGTGTATTTTGTCTTTTTTATGTATTGAGGAGCTTGGTTTATTCTGGATGGATATTTCTCTTCATTTGAAGCTGTTACAGCAGGGTTTAAACTGGCAGATAAAATAAATGTGCTAAAAAAAGAAAAGTGTATATACATGTATTGATTATTCTGTTAACTTAATGTAAATTAAATGTATAATGATATGAAATGTTGTATTATTAATGGTATCAGTGCAGGGACAGAGGTGTTTAGGGTTACACACACAGCTGGATTGACCTTTTTTGTTCAGTTTGCTCTAGTTACATGTAATGCAGTAATGTAGTCCAGCTAAAGTTAAATTGATATCAATCCTGTTAAACTGTGTCTTACTGTCACTTTGTAATTAGCATGTCCTTCTATGTTTAAAAGCTATGGTCTGTAGAAATGCACAAAAATATACATACATGATTACAGCTGTGTAATTTGCTACCTAAACAGTTAATACTAAGGGTTTTGTTTATTGAGCTTAGTGCATTAAACATACAATCTACATACAATCTCTGCTGCTTTGTTACTCATGTATGTAAACTTTCTAATCATTCAGATGCCTCGTATGAAGTCCTTCCGCCGTTCCCAGGCTGTCAGGAGAGTGCAGGAGGAGCGGATCGTCATGCTGGGTCCCCAGCAACCTCCCTGTGGCACCCTTGCACGTATGTAGCCGACTATTATTTTAATGAATATTTTCCTTCATATGTGGAAGGTGTAAACTGTTTTGCACAGTTTCCCTATTGGGAAAGTGTGTTGTGGTTTGGATATGTTGTAAATGTTGTTGTTTTTATCTTGGCTTCATCTAGGCCGTGGCACCGGCTGGCGCCACAAGGTGAGGAAGTGGCCAACCTCTCTGCTGACCGGCCGTGCCGATGCCAGAGGGGTGCCTGTCCTTCGCTGTCATGTCGACGCCGGGGGCCTGTGCAGCTCAGTTGAGGACCGAGGTTGCCGAACGCTACGGTACCTCGGACCCCTGACTTGGTCTGTCTCATGGCTCCTAGCAACAACTTGACAGCGAGCCGGACAGTCGACGAGGGCCGGGCCGACTTCGCCAAGCTCCTGTGCACGGTCTGCACACGCTGGCCTAAGGTAAGTACATTTGTCATTACAATGATTATTATTGTGGTTATTATGATTGGTTGTACAATTACATGGAGGTGAGCTTGGTTTGGGCAGTCAGCTATAGGAGACAGAAGGAGCAGCGCTAGGTGAGTTGATTGGTACAGTTGGGCTAATTGACTAATCAAGCTCTCCTTTCACACTGTAGTAGGGGCTGGACAGTGTGGTGGCTGCACAGAGAGAGTGGAGGAGCACCGGAGCAGAAAAAGGCTGAAGAGTTGGCTATTGTGATGGAGAGCCCGGTGCTGCGCAAGTTTTCGTTTTGGCAAAAAAAAAAACATTAATTGAACTGTGTCTGACTGAACTCTACTTGCAGAGAGTGGAGGAGCACCGGAGCAGAAAAGGGCTGGCGAGTTTTTGCGGTGGAGAGCCCGGTGTAAAGCAGCAGCACCTGAGAGCTGCGCAAGTTTTTGTGTGGCAATAAAAAATGTTAATTGAACTGTGTCTGACTAAACTGTGTTGAGGGAATTTATAGTGGCAGCAGCTTGTGCCACAAATTAATTTGATTGTGAAAAGACTTTTGTAATGTAATCTTTTATTTTATTTTATTTTTTCTAGGTGATCGTCATGGACTTCGTGCCGCGTTTGGTTGTGGATGAGGACCTCCAGGCCCACTTCCAGAACGCGTTCAGCCAGGTCGCTGCAAGCATGGGTATGTTAAAAAAGAGAAAAAAAATAGCCTTAATGCGAATTTTGTTGTCTCTGAATATTTCAGTAATTAATGTTTTTTTTCCTGTAGATGTCCCGTACATCCATCTTGCGGACGACTTTCCCACGCGGCGTCTTAAGCTGTGGAGCAGAGACAGCGTAAGTAGTAGTACTACTTCTTTGTAGTTGAAATGTGACAACTTGGAGAGTCAAATTTCTGATGTGTAAATCGATTTTTCATGTGTTGTTTTTGCAGATCCACTTGAGTGACAGCGCTGGCATGCGCATCCTTCGGGGGTTACTTTGGAGGGCCGCTTATCTGCAACTGGTGACGCCGCCACCAGAGCCCCGGGTGTCTCCGAGGACTTCTCCTGGGACAGCGCCTCGTCGCCTTCCACGAGTGGTCGTCAAGGGGGAGATTGTCGTTCCTCGGCAATCAGACCCCTTCGACTGGTCGCTTGTGGAACGGTGCAGGAAGGTAAGGATTTGATTTAGACTTTTTGAAAAAAAAGTAACATTGTAACAATAAGGTTTGCCTTAAAGCTGCAGTTGGTAACTTTGAGCAGAGAGAGGACTTAGCATCAAATTTGAAGAAGTACAACTGTCAGATCCCTCCCCCTCCGCTGCACTCCTGCCCTGCCTCCAAAGTCCCTCCCCCAGAGGAGGCTGACGTGCACGCGACCACGTGAATCGGTAATACATGAACTACACTCCACACAGCTAGATATAAAACGTTTACAGTGACTTTCACATGGCTATACCTTACCTAGAAACTGGGAGACATGAGCTTGACCGGCTCTGATTGGGTCTTTTTTCCGGTCGCGGTGGATTCTGGCAATTTGCAGTAGGAGCAGTTTGTTTTTTTACAGATTACTTGTTTCATGTAATGCTGTCTTTATATAGTCACAGTCTTAGCAAATATGACAAAAAGTTACTTTTATAAGACTTACCAACTGCAGATTTAATCTTTTTTTAATACAAACGTTGGTCATTACAGAGGAGACGTTCCAGCGAGGAGGAGGAGTCGTGCGGCGCGGGTCAAAGTGGGAAGCTTCAGCAGCCGGTCAGTCTATTTGTGTTATGCTTTAACTTTATCATTGATATTTTTAGTGATCATATGTGTATTATATGTCAAAGCAAGTTGTCACTAATAGTCTGTCTCCATTATTATTTCACAGCTGGAGATGTCCTTCCCACTGAACCCGGTGCGGTTCAGCAGCGCGGTGATGGAGGCGATGGACAGGGTCGCTCCATCTGATCTCTCCAGCCCTGTGATGTGCACTGCGCATTTTGTTCGTATTATGTGGTGAGTGAAACCATGAAAAAATGTGTGGATGGAGTTGGTTAATCATTTTTGGTTTTTCTCATCTTCTAGGTGAAGGCTAACCCTAACCCTGTTGCTGTGGAAGTGGTCGTGACGCAGGTAAGATTGACCCTAGTTCTAATGCTTGTATCTTCCTGATTAGGAAGATACAAGATCCATTTATTGATGGACAGCACTTTGAGTTTTTTAACCATGTCACATGTGTCCTCAGAGTCATCGCCCCCCATCCCCGTGGACATGGTCGTGACGCAGAGGGATGCTTCTGCTGCCTGCGTCACAGGTAAGATTGA
Organism: Scomber japonicus; assembly: GCF_027409825.1. Taxonomy (NCBI): domain Eukaryota; kingdom Metazoa; phylum Chordata; class Actinopteri; order Scombriformes; family Scombridae; genus Scomber; species Scomber japonicus. The sequence continues at coordinate 1,393,273 of NC_070580.1, read as the reverse complement.
CCCTAGTTCCTGATTAGCCTTAACGGTCATTTATTGATGGAGTTTGAAAACGTGTTTGTTAACCATGTCACGTGTCCTCAGAGTCATCGCCCCCCAGCCTCGTGGAGGAAGACTTCCCTAGATGCGTCAAAGGTAGGACAGACTTTGATTCTTCGTGTTCAGGTTCAGTGTGTTCAGACACTGATGTTCCTACTGACCATGATGACTGTACATCTGCTAAGGTTAAATGGGTTAGGGGGAGCTTCCATCAGGGCAATGGTAGATTTAAATACCCAGGACGTCAGTGTATGGCCATAGCTTTAGCAAGCTTGGCTAAATACACAGTCAGTAGTGTGTTCTTGTGGCGGCGTCGCAATTTGGATCATGTTCTCCATCTAGGCGATGACTTGTACGCATTTTTGCGTGAGAACAACACGATCAGTGATACTTTTGAGATCTTGTCTGTTCCTGAATTGCCAGGACAACATGTTTTTGACTGGCAGCAGTTTATCTTTGATTATGGTAGTGACTATGTTAGTGGTGTGGTCAATGTAGTTGATGGAGAACTTGTTGAGGCTGGTTGTCACACCTCTCTCCGAAACGGATTGGAGAGGATGCTTGGTAACTATAGCACGTGCTTACTGACCCTGGGTGGTACTACATGCGTGGTTATTAGTCAGAACGGTAGATATGCTGTTGTTGATTCACACGCACGCAGCGCTGCTGGATTGGTAGGTGTTCATGGTCGAAGTATAGTTGCGTATTTTAGTTGTGTTAGAGATCTGCATGAAGGTAACAATCCTTTTAAGTTACTTTCTGATCAGGAAAATGAGGCTAAATGTTTCCCAGTGTTGTTTCCTCAGGGTTATAAAACGTATCATGATAGTAGGTCTAGTCCTTTAACGTTGTCGCAGTATTTGAACAACAGGATTTTGCATGCTGACGGTAGGTTTTCTAGAAATGTAGAATATATATTTTTTGGTCAGTATATGTCTGAGGTTCAGCAGGTTGTATCGAATGTGTCAATCGCTCTGCGAAAAAGTAAGGGGCGTCCTTCTAAGAAGGTAGGTGGTAGAAGTGTAAGGGACTTAATAAACGATGAAGAGTCCATGAAGAAGTTGTTGGAGTTCGATGACGGGTATCGTTTTCTAAAGCCGATCCGAGGTACCCCGGCTTTTTGGCAGGAAGCCCAGCGTGGGTTAGTTGGGTCTGTCCATCAGCTAGGTCTGCCTACTTGGTTTTGTTCATTTTCTTCTGCAGATTTGAGATGGACTAATTTACTAGATAGCATTTTGAAGCAGGAAGGTAGGTCTCAGACTGCAGAAGATTTAGAGTGGGCAGACAAGTGTGAGTTACTGCGTCGTAATCCGGTCACTGCAGCGAGAATGTTTGATTATCGCTGGCATGTGTTTTTGAGGGAGGTCCTTATGTTCCCCTCTAATCCGATTGGTAAAATTATCGATTTCTTTTATAGGGTGGAATTTCAGCAGCGCGGTTCACCACATGTACATTGCTTGTTTTGGATCAAAAATGCACCCAAAATTTATGAAAACACGGACGAAGAGGTCGTCAAATTTATTGACAAATATGTGACATGCGAGTTACCGGCACAAGATGAGACATTATTGGACATTGTCACATCTGTACAGCAACACTCAAAGCGACATTCTAAAACTTGTAAAAAGAAAAACACGGCTTGTCGATTCAATTTTCCAAAAGTGCCATCTACTCGTACATTCATTTCTCGTAGCCCATCAGGGGAAGAAGCCAAAAATAAATGTAAGCGTGAGGAATCCACAGCATGTACATGTGGTAAACGAGACATAAAAAAACCCGGATCTAATGAAACGAGATCACGCGGAAGAAATAGTGGGAAATGTCAAGGTGGCTTTGTTAAAGGAGGAAAATGGTAACCTCACTGTTGAGGAATTGTTGCAGCGTTTAGGGATTAGTCCAGCTACGTTTGAGGCTGCATACAAACGCAACGCGAAAAAGACAACGGTAGTCTTGAAAAGGCAGGTTAACGAAGCGTGGATTAACCAATATAGTAAGCCGCTATTGAAATGTTGGAATGCCAATTTGGATGTCCAATTTGTTGTTGATGCATACGCTTGTATACAGGGCTTGAAATTAACTTTTTGATCTACTAGCCAAGTGGCTAGTAGATCAAAGAAGTTACTAGCCAACCAGATTTTTTACTAGCCAAAACCAAAATGTTGCTTTACTATTGTATTTGTATTTCCCTCCACGATGAGAACAGCTGTCTTGCACATTGCCAGACCTTAAGCATCAAGTGGCAGAGCTGCCGCTTGTTCTCCTCGGTGTCCAGAAAGAGCTTAAAGTCCTGGGGTTTCCTAGTGGCTGTGCCCTTCACTATAAATTTCTCGGAGAAGCCGCGCCTCAGCCTCTCTTGTGCCTTAATAGAGTCAGGTTGGTAGGAGTCAGTGGAAAAGATGAAGTGCTTCTTAGCCACCATTTGGTCCAGGACATGCATGCAGATTGCTCCAAATGTAGGAGGCAGGTTTGTGAGAGAATGAAAGAGGGCGTCTTCATCCAAGATGGGAACGCCCTCTTTCATTCTCTTCTTTCACACAAACCTGCCTCCTACATCTTTATTGGATCTCACAATGGATTGTTGCTAGGGAATGCCCATAGAGAAGCGTCAAAGGACGAGAACGTTAGTGCCAAAGAGGCTTTGAAAAGTTTAGGTAGTGTTTATCTTCATAATAGAGATGTGAGTGCTCAGGAAGCTGTCTACAATCCCTGACCTACAGTCTTGTCACTTATCCATTTTGTAGAAACAACAGCGTAGAACCTGACTTTTAATTAATCAATTGGTTTTAGAAATGGCTCATATAAAAGCTAACACTCTCCCAAATTATGTTTAATGTACTAAAATAAATTTGCTTCACTGAAGAAGGATTGATCATTTAATGAACACAGAAAGGTCAGATTTTGCAAAGACAAAAGTCTTGTCACCTTGTCACATGATGCACCCAATCCTAGATCACAGCCTCACCTGTGATCAATAATTGATCAATCAATTAGTGGGTGTATATAAAAAGAACCTAAGCACACCGGACCTGCAACTTGACCTCTGACAACATGCCTAAGATTTACCCTGAGACCAAAGTGTTAATTATCAAGAGGCTGAAGACCAGATCCACTGCTGAGGTGGCTGACACCTTCAATGTGTCTCAGCGTCAAGTACAAAGGATAAGAAAAAGATTTGAAGAGACTGGAAATGTTTTTGACAAGCCCAGGTCCGGCAGACCCCGCAAGACAACTGCTCGGGAGGACCGTTTGTTGGCTCGAAAATCCAAGGCCAGCCCCTTTTCCACTGCTGCAGAGCTCCACCAGGCCTGGTCACCTCAAGTCCCCGTGTCAACCAGGACAGTGAGTAGAATTCTGTCTCGAAATGGCCTCCATGGTCGAATCAGTGCCCAGAAACCAGCACTAAACAAAAGGCAATTAAAAAAACGTGTGGCATTTGCCAAGGCCCACAGCCTGCTAAAAGGATGGACGCTGGAAAAGTGGCAGAAGGTGGATTTCTCCGATGAATCTTCGGTTGAATTACATCACAGCCGGCGCAAATATTGCAGGAGACCTACTGGAGCCCGCATGGATCCGAGATTCACCCAGAAAACAGTTAAGTTTGGTGGCGGAAAAATCATGGTCTGGGGTTACATCCAGTATGGGGGTGTGCGAGAGATTTGCAGGGTGGAAGGCAATATCAATAGCCTAAAATATCAACAAATATTAGCTACCTCTTACATTCCCAACCATAAAAGGGGTCAAGTTTTGCAGCAGGATGGTGCTCCATCGCATACTTCCATCTCTACATCAAAGTTCCTCAAGGCAAAGAAGGTGCTCCAGGTGCTCCAGGACTGGCCAGCCCAGTCACCAGACATGAACATCATTGAGCATGTCTGGGGTAGAATGAAAGAGGAAGCATGGAAGACGAAACCAAAGAATCTTGATGAACTCTGGGAGGCATGTAAGACTGCTTTCTTTGCTATTCCTGATGACTTCATCAATAAATTGTATGATTCATTGCCGAACCGCATGGATGCAGTCCTTCAAGCTCATGGGAGTCATATTAAATATGGATCTCACAGTATCACTACTTAATTTACTGATGTTATGCAACATATTTTTGTATTTGAAGTCAATTATTTGTTCAATTTTCACATTACTCTATGTAGGCGACAAAACTTTTGTCTTGCCAAAATCTGACCTTTCTGTGTTCATTAAATGATCAATCCTTCTTCAGTGAAGCAAATTTTTTGTACATTAAACATAATTTGGGAGAGTTTTAGCTTTCATATGAGCCATTTCTAAAACCAATGGATTAATTAAAAGTCAGGTTCTACGCTGTTGTTTCTACAAAATGGATAAGTGACAAGACTTTTGTCAGGGACTGTATAGGTTAAGTGGCATGCACCTGAAGGAAGGTTGTGTTTATACCCACAGGGGATAATATAGTTATGATGAGTCTACCTATAAGTATATTGAGGGAAAAGGCAGAGTCTTCAGATTGTAATGCAGATGACATCTGGATGATTAGTATAGTTGATCGGTTTAAGAATAGGCCTAACGATAGTACTTTCAACAACATGTGTATAGCAACATTTGCGTCGGAGTATCGTGTGTTAGCTAGAAGTGAGAAATGCAGGGATCGAATTCAATTAAACAATGATTGCGGATTTGACGTGAAAAGAACTAAAACTAAACCTGCAGTAATTCGATATGCGCGCTTTTCTGAGACTAAAACGCCGGAATTATTTTATCAAAGCATCCTGCAGTTGTTCTGGACCGTGATGTTGAATAGCGACATTGAAATATTAAAGCGTTGTGAAACCGGTGAAGTCAGCTCAGCTTTACACATTTTTCCGACAAATAGACAAGTAAATGAGCACAACGATGCGGAACTATTGAAGACACGTCCTGAATATGATGAAATAGAGGCTCAGGACTTTGTCAATGATAAAAAACAGGTGAATTAATGTTGAAAAGTGGCCATCATACAAAAACGTATAACACGTGTTTAGCTGAAGTGTTGGCATTGGGTAAGGGTGCACGTGTTATGTTGTATAAAAATGTGGATGTTTCAGATGGTCTTGTTAATGGTGTGTGTGGTTTTGTGACGGACATCGTCTATTTAGAGAAAAAAAAAAGTTTCCTCACATAGTGTATGTTAAATTTGATGATGATAATGTTGGTGCTCAGAGGAGGAAACAGTGTGCTAGTAGTTCGCTAGTTGTAGCGGGTTCCATCGGCATTGAAGCAGAGGAAGAAAGGGTGACCAAAAAAGGTGGCATGCGTCGTCAGTTTCCGCTTAGACTTGCGTGGGCTTGTACTGTACATAAGGTACAGGGTATAACTGTAGATAGTGCTGTGGTGTGTCTGAAGAAGGTGTTTTCTGCAGGTCAGGCGTATGTGGCCTTAAGTCGTGTTAGAAATTTGTCAGGGTTGGTGATTCAAGATTTTGATGATAAGGCCATTTATTGTAAGGACAATAAATGGCCAATAATGCTTTGCAGAGTATGCCCCAATATTTGATAGAAAACAACATTAGGCACAAATTGGATACAAATACATTCAATGTTTTTTTGATGAATGTACAAAATTTAACTAAACATGTATCAGATTTGGCTTCATGTACACAGCATTTGCAGCTTAACTGTATTGCTGTGACAGAAACATGGCTACCTGCTGCATCCACATTAGAAGCGGTAAACATAGAGGGCTTCACTTTTCACAGTAGTCCTCGAAGTTTATCGTATAACAGTGACCATCCAGCACTGATTGCACTGCAAGGACAACAACATGGTGGTGTTGGCTTGTACAGTGCACACAATTTGGCCTCTAATATTATTGAAATGCCACCATTCAATTTAGAATGTATTGTTTATAATTGGCTAGAATATAACCTATTAGTAGCAGTTATTTATCGGCCACTGTCATATCCCATGTCTCTGTTTAAACACTCAACATGAAGTTGAGTGTGAGGTTGTGCCTGCGTATTTTAGTGATCATGAGGCGATTGTTTGCGGTTTTAAATGTAGAAATGTATAAATAGGAAGAGTTGTCGTAGTAAGTTCTATAGGTTGTGGTGTTTAGGTAATTGTTTCTGGTATCAGGTAGAATGGATTGCGCGTTATTTGATTATGTGTATGCAGGAATATTTTTACAATCATGAGGCAGTTATCATTCTAATAATAATGTATCTGACTAATAGGTGGTTGGTTAGTTGTAGACTTGTAATTAGTGCTTATTATAGTTGTAGATGTTAGTCTTGTGGTCAGCTGTATGTTCTGTAATGCTTTAATGCATACAACATTGGTCAAAAAGTGATTTTTTTATTTTGATGAATAATCATCACAATCATTGTCAGAAATCATGAATTATATAGTTTTTTTAAATGTAATCAAGAAAACACTATTGTATAATATGAAATGACAATTTTCATACCCATGGTGTGCATTAGAGGATGTTTGCATGGCTCTATCTATGTTGTATGTGATGTTGTGTTTTGTTATGTTATGTATGTTGTAATTTATAAAATAGGTTCTCTTTTTCCTACATTACAACAGCATTTAGTACATGTATTGATAAATATTTGGCTCATTGAACCATTTATTCAAAACTGCACTATTTGCATAGTTTTCCACATTTGCTGAACAAATAAGTTGTAGTTGTCATTTTGACATATAATAAAATGCTGTTGCTAATGTAGGTTTTGCTTTACCTACCATGTTCAGACAAAAAGCAAAAGGCACTGGTAATGGCTACTCCTGGTTTATACTGGGATGGGGTTCGATTCCCTGCGGTGCCCTGCTGATTGGTTTGGTATTTACATGGAAGGTAAACACTGAAAGACCTTGTCAAAACTCAGTCTGTCTCCTCTCTTGTCCTGTCACTTTCTGCAGGAGTGGAGACGAGTGAGACCAGCTGTCATCAATTATGATTAGTTCTGTACACCTCATCACAAGATCGTACACTCTGTTGATACAGACAGTCATGCCTTCCATCTCTTGTTGACTATTTTATTGTTCTGTCAGTAATGCACCTTTCTGAAGACCTGCTTCTTTGTGTTTACAGTCTCCTAGTTACCTTCCTGCAATAAAACTATTTAAAAAGAACAGTTACAACCTCCTGCCTCAGTTTTTTTGCACTTTTTACAGTGTGTGCCGTACGCCGCAACATTTCGACCTCCTTCGGTCTTTTTCAAGCAGAAGCACACCTTTAGTGAAAAATAATGCGAGTCTATATGAAAGTAGAGAGATGTTATCCCTTCGACAGCCAGCTCAATAATGAGGGACAGCCGTGCTTCTCCTCTATTTATACTCTCCGGCTGGAGCTGTCACGAAACGAAATTTTAAGTGAAAGAGGTAAGTATTCTGTGTGTTATATGTTTCCGTGGATTTCTTTCTGTGTTTCTGTATGTGTTATGGCCAATTAGGGTTGTCATTTATTAGGGTTAGCTCTGGGTTAGGTTTAGGCATAGGGTTAGGTTGAGGTTAGGTTTAGGGTTAGATTGCAGGCTGGGCTTATCACAAATTTCCAAATTAGGGTTAATCCGGGTTGGGTTTAGGCTCTTTTTTTCTTCTTTTTTCTTTTTCTTTCTTTTTCTTTGACGTTTCGACCTCCTTCCAACAGGACTTGGCACCTGCACACAGTGCCAAAGCTACCAGTACCTGGTTTAAGGACCATGGTATCACTGTTCTTAACTGGCCAGCAAACTCGCCTGACCTTAACCTGAAGAGGAAGATGCGATACGCCAGACCCAACAATGCAGAAGAGCTGAAGGCCACTATCAGAGCAACCTGGGCTCTCATAACACCTGAGCAGTGCCACAGACTGATCGACTCCATGCCACGCCGCATTGCTGCAGTAATTCAGGCAAAACGAGCCCCAACTAAGTATTGAGTGCTGTACATGCTCATACATTTCATGTTCATACTTTTCAGTTGGCCAACATTTCTAAAAAAAATCCAAAATTCCTCACATCCCCACGAAGCAACCTAATCAGACAGATTTTCATCTCCAATACCTCAAGATGTTTCTGAGTGAATTTGAAGTCGGTTGGATTAAATCCCTAGGAGGAGTTCGTTAAAGTACGAGGCGTGGAAATCGCCAAAATTGCACATATTTTTCAAAATGGCCGACTTCCTGTTGGAGTGACGCCATGGGCCCCCAGACTTTTTTGTGCGTCTGGACATGATACATATATATACCAAATTTTGTTCATGTACGTGAATCTCTCACATTTTTATATTCAATATGCGACGGCCATTTTGGCGGGCCATAAAATGTAAAATTTTTCGCTGATGTGCGTGCAAATTTTGGTGAGTTTTGGGGCATGTTTAGGCTGTCAAAAAGGCGTTTGTTTTGTATAACAATAATAATAATAATTAAAGCTGCAAGCAGCGATGATCGGGCCCAAGCTCCTCCGCCCCGTCACGACTGAGCGAGACTTGCTGTGACGCATCTTCAAAGTCTTGAGATGACACAGAGTCAAAATGAAGTCGGTCGGATTAGGAGGAATTCATTAAAGTACCTGGTGTGAAAATTGTATCAAACGGTGCTAAAATGGCAAATTCACTTCAAAATGGCCGACTTCCTGTTGGAGTGAGGGTATGGGTCCAAGAGACTTTTTTGTGCCTCTTTATGTGATACATATATATACCAAATTTCGTATACCAAATGGGCCCCCAGACTTTTTTGTGCGTCTGGACATGATACATATATATACCAAATTTCGTTCATGTACGTCAATCTCTCACATTTTTATATTCAATAGGGGGCGCTATTGAGCCATTTTGCCACAGCCATTTTGGCGGACCTTAAAATATCAAATTTTTCGCCGGGTCTGATGTGTGTGCAAATTTTGGTGACTTTTGGGGCACGTTTAGGCTGTCAAAAAGGCGTTTGTTTTGACAGAACGAGAATAATAATTTCTACAGATACAATAGGGCCTTCGCACTGTATAGTGCTTGGGCCCTAATAATAATAATTTCTTCAATTACAATAGGGCCTTCGCACTGTGTAGTGCTTGGGCCCTAATAATCTCTACAAATACAATAGGGCCTTCGCACTGTTGAGTGCTTGGGCCCTAATAATAATAATAAATGACACAAAAACAATAGGGTCCTTGCCTCCAGGCAAAGGCAGGACTCCTCTGGAGTCCTCGCCCTCTTGCCTTTCGGCTCAGTCCCTAATAAGTCTTTATTTAGTTTACTCTGCTCAGTAAACCAGACCATTTTTACGGGGGGAGCTGGGTAACAGCTTAACAGAAAGATAAGTGCCTGCGCCCCTGCGTTGACTATCGGGGGCTCAACGATATAACAATCAAGAACAGGTACCCTCTCCCGCTCATCTCCACGGACTTTGAACGCCTGGACGGAGCCAAGATCTTCACAAAACTAGACTTACATAATGCGTACCATCTTGTACGCATTAAGCAAGGGGATGAATGGAAGACGGCATTCAATACCCCCATTATGAATATCTTGTCATGCCCTTTGGTTTAACCAATGCTCCTGCTGTTTTTCAGAACCTTGTGAATGACGTCCTACGGGACATGCTCAATGTATTTGTTTTTGTGTACTTAGACGACATCCTGGTCTTCTCTCCCAATGAGGAAACTCACAAAGGCCATGTGCGGAAAGTGTAACAGCGGTTGCTCGACAACCAGTTGTATGTCAAGGCGGAAAAGTGTGAGTTCCACAAGCCCTCGGTGTCCTTCCTGGGGTTTGTGTTAGCAGAGGGGGAGATCCAGATGGACCCCGCCAAAGTTTCTGCGGTTGCCGAGTGGGCCACGCCTCATTCTAGGAAGGAGGTTCAGAGGTTTCTTGGTTTCGCCAATTTCTATCGCAAATTTATCCGCAACTATAGTTCCATTGCTGCTCCACTGCATAATCTGACCTCTCCTAACCAAACCTTTGTCTGGTCCACAGAATGTGAAACCTCTTTTAACCGCCTCAAGAAGAGCTTCACTTCAGCACCTGTGCTCACACTCTCAGACCCTCGGCAGCAGTACAATGTGGGTGTCGGGGCAATTCTCTCACAGATTAATCCGGGGGACGGTAAACTGCACCCTTGTGCATTCCATTCTAAAAAGCTCACCAGCGCGAAACAAAATTATGACATCGGGGATAGAGAACTGCTGGCGGTTAAGGTGGCTCTGGAGGAGTGGAGGCACTGGCTCGAGGGAGCTCGACAACCATTTCAGGTCTGGACTGATCACAAGAATCTTGAATATCTCAAATCTGCCAAACGATTGAACTCCAGACTGGCCAGATGGTCTCTTTTCTTTAGCCGATTTGATTTTGTTCTCTCATTCCGTCCTGGCTCCAAAAACACCAAACCTGACTCTCTCTCACGTGTGTTCGACCCGGATAATTCCAATCAGGCTCCTAAGACCATTCTCCCAAAGTCCTGTTTTGTTTCGGTCTTCTCATGGGGAGTAGAGAACAAGGTCAGAGCGGCTAGTGTCGGGGTCCAGGTCCCTCCGGAGTGCCCGGGGGGCAAACTGTTCGTGGTCCCTCAACTCCGGGGGGACATTATCCATTGGGGACACACCAACAAGGTTGCTTGCCACTCAGGGATCCTGAAGACCCTATCAGTGGTTCAGCAGCGTTTTTGGTGGCCCAAGATGAAGAAAGATATTACTGATTATGTTAACGCTTGCACTGTCTGCGCCATGTTCAAAGTGTCCCATCAGAGACCACAAGGGGAGCTTCAGCCCCTATTGGTACCTAAGCGCCCTTGGTCACACATTTCCTTAGATTTTGTCACAGGGCTCCCTCTATCAAGTGGAAACACTGTTGTTTTGACTGTTGTTGATAGACTGTCTAAGATGGCTCACTTCATCCCACTCCCCAAGCTTCCTTCGGCCAAGGAGACGACCGAAGCATTAATTAATCATGTTTTCAGGATTCATGGCTTCCCTGAGGATGTGGTCTCCGACCGGGGCCCACAATTTGTCTCCAAGTTCTGGAAAGAGTTTTGTGGTCTGCTGGGGTCCACGGTCAGTCTGTCATCAGGTTTTCACCCGCAGTCCAATGGAAAATCTGAACGGCTCAATCAGGAACTCGAAAAGGGTCTAAGGATCACTGCATCCGAACACCCCAACACCTGGTCATCACAACTGGTCTGGATTGAACTTGCTCATAACTCATTACCCTCTGCATCATCTGGTTTTTCTCCTTTTCATGTAGTCCGTGGTCACCCACTCTCTCTCTTTCTTTGCACAGACCCCAATAGCTCTGTTCCATCTGCCGTGTCTTTGGTCCGCCGCTGTAAGAGGACCTGGGAGCGAGCTCGCCAGAACCTCCTGCAGCAGTTCGCCGTCTATAAGGCTGCGGCAGACAAAAAGAGGTCGTCAACCCATGATTACACCCCGGGTCAAAAGGTCTGGCTTTCGACCAGGAATCTGCCTCCCCCGGTGGAGTCTCGTAAGCTCGCCCCCAGGTTCATCGGTCCCTTTCCCATAGCCAAGGTTGTTAACCCTGTCTCTGTCCGTCTACGTCTCCCCAGGTCCATGCGTGTCCACTCCACGTTTCATGTTAGTCATGTCAAACCGGCACTCACCAGCCAGTTTTGCGCTCCGGCCAGGCCCCCTCTACCCCCCCAATTCGTCGACGGTGGGCCGGTTTTCACTGTCAGGAAGCCCCTGTCTGCCCGCCGTCGTGGCCGGGGGAACCAGTACTTGGTGGACTGGGAGGGGTACGGTCCGGAGGAGCGGTTCTGGATCCCCTCACGGTTTATTCCCCTCCCTTATTCGTGATTTCCATGCCTCACACCCTCAAGCACCTGGGCCTTCAGGAGCCGGCCCTTGGGGGGGGGGGGGGGGGGGTGGGGTACTGTCATGTCTGTTAATTTTCTGTTTATGTTTGCACATTTCATGTTATGTCTTGTCTTTCCTGTTTTATTTTGAAATCACTAACCGCTGCTATAGGCTTAGATTGCTGGGGGACCCCCCATGATGCACTGAGCTCCTCTCTCCTCCTCCCCCTCTCTCTCTATCCATCAATCTATAACCATTAACATCCATGTTCTATTAATGCATTCAACAACCTAAACTTCTTCCCCGGAGTTGTCTGTGCTTTCTCGTCTCACAGGTAATCTGGGCCTGTAGACGTCCAGATGACAGTTTCCAGTCCCGGACCTTCTAGCTTCATTGTTGACTTTCATTGTGCTTCTCTCCTCTATCCTTCCTTTCTCTCCCCAACCGGTCGAGGCAGATGGCCGCCCACTCTGAGTCTGGTTCTGCCTGAGGTTTCTTCCTGTTAAAAGTGAGTATTTTCTTGCTACTGTTGCTCATGTGGGAATGTTGGGTCTCTTTAAAGTTAAAACCTGAAGAGTTCGGTTTAGAACCTGCTCTATGTGTAAAGTGCCTTGAGATAACTTTGTTGTGATTTGGCGCTATACAAATAAAGATTGATTGATTGATTGATAAACCTTTGTCTCTGTTCTAGATTCACCTTCCTGCACGCCCTTCTCCCGTCTCATCACACCTGCTCCCTGATTGTTCTCCCCACCTGTCTCCCATCTTCCCTCGTTTCCTTTTGTATTTTACCCTCTGTGTCTCACAGTCTCATCGCCAGTTCGTTGCACTTCATGGTCCTCGTCCCAGCGTCTTTCGTAGCACTCTTAGTCATAGTCATAGCCTGTTTGTGTACGACCTCGTCTGCTTTCTCGACCCTGCCTTTTGCCTCTCGCTTTTCTGATACCTCTGCCTGTCTGACTGCCTATTCGTGTACCGAACCCTGTCTGGAATAAACCTGCCTTTTTTCGTCCGAGCCAAGTCTGTGTTGTGCGTTTGTGTCCACCTGCTCTGTGCTCTGGGGAGTTCATGACACCACCTCTACCAGAAACATGGACACTACATTTGAGAGCTTTCTGCTGCTAACTCGGCAGCTAACTAGCTAACTGTAGTAGTAGTAGTAGTAGTAGTCGTAGTAGTGTGTGCTGAATGTATTTATACTCTACAGCAGCAGGGGCGGGTTTATTTTCAGACCTGCCCACTAAATCCTGAACACAGAAATGTTGAAACACAGTTTGTGAAGCCTAGCTCCACAATTCAAATCTAAATGGTTGAAATGCTTTTTACACCTTTTTTTAGAAATAAATTTATGACCTATTTAATGTGTTTAGAAGAAAATGTCTGAATTCACTTTACACAGTATTTAAGGTTTAAATACAGTGCATCATCTTTAATTCATTATGAGTTTTTTTGTTATGAAAGGATCAAATTGTATCAATGAAAAAACGATATTTTTCGGTTATTCTCTTAATCAAGGAAAGGTTCAAAGAAAGTTACTACTAACTTACTAATAGTAAGTTGTCTTTTTTAAAACAACCAGAGTAATTATTTTACAGCTCCTTGTGTAGCAGCATGCTCTCTGTATCTCTTTGTTCTATTCTATTCTTCATTCCTTATGAACAGAACTTAGACTGGTATGGCCTTTGGTTGCCATAGTAATAACCTCCAATGCTGCTAAAACTGCAGAATACTAAAGCCTGTGTGACAAAGTTCTGTCAGCCAACACCTGGTCAACCGCCACTTTTCCACTTAAGTATAAATTAGCCTAATAATGCAGGCTTCACCAAAGGGCACATCATGGGGTCGTGGCAGCACCCTTGCAGAATACAGAAATAGAAATGGGACACCCTGAGCTCTCGCAGACCCTCACATGAATGTGCACATGAGGGCCATAAGATTGTGAGGGTGGAAAGTGGGACAGGACCTGTTAGTCTCAGAGGAAATACAGATTGTCATTCTTTCTTCTACCTTATGTTAGATCCCTTCTGTTTGTATCATGTCTGTGCTTTTGTTCTGCTGTATAGTCTATGTGTCTGTAACAAGAAGCAGCCATCATTGTCAGCCCTGCATCAATGACAATAACACCCATTTCACACTCCTCCTCTGGATGTTATTTGTCTTTTCTTTCTGTCATTACACATTGGACTGAATGACACATTTGGAAGGGACTCTCAAATGTACATTAGGATTGAGAGAGGAAGAAAATGACCCAGTAGGTGAGTATTTATGCATTACAGGTCATTATGCGAGTGGCCTGAGAGCCACTCAGCCACCATTAACCAAGATGAGGGACCAACGGGACCACTTCCTGCCAGGAAGTAATGGGAGAAATGTGGAGTGCATGTTTAGGACTGATGGTTTCAGATGTTCCATGTCTAGGAAATTACTCCAAGGCCACACTCTGGACTGTAGCGCTGAATCCATTTATAATATACTGCACAGAAGTAATTTATAGCAAAATGTGCTTCTCTGCTACCCTAAGTGGAATTTGGCTTACACAATGTGCAATATTGTAATGTCAGGTTCATTGTGTGCACAACACAACGTAGGCGTCTGGATAAACACTGTCAAAATATCTAAACATTTAAATGAATCCTAAATGAAAGGATGATTGCAGACATTAATGAAGCTGAGAAATCACACATGAAAAACACATGAGCACAGGACTAGTCAGACACATCTATTAATATAAATAACTCCTGCTGCTTTTTATTTGCATGAGGAGTGCTAAAAATAAAACAGTACATTTATATGGTGCTTTTATCCAAAGCGCTTTACAATGTTTCTGCTGTTCACACACACATTGATGGCGATGGGCTACAGGTGGGTTCAGTATCTTACCACATAGAGGGAGGAACTGTGCTTTTACTTAGTCTAGCAGTGTGACAGTCCACTTTTACCATTTTACATGCCTTTCCTCATTCATATATATTTTTACATGTAATCAATTTGTGATTTTTGTTAGCTCAGCAGAGGAAGTGTCAAAGAATGCCAGCGTGCTCCTGGTTATCCATCCAATCAAATCCTAACCAGATGTTTTAAAATAAAATGATATGGATCTTCCCCAAACCCCCAGGGCTCTGGAATCGACCCTGTTTCACTGTGTAGCAATTGGTTCGTTGTCATTCACTTCTAATTCTGTTTGGGAATATGGGAATATGCACCACTAATGCACAATATCAGCGGAGAAGACAAAAGCTTTAGATGGGGTTGTATGAAGTAGTCATCTATAGTCAGTGTGTCACCTGCAGTAAATTTGGAATGGCACCACTCCCCCCAGTTTAGAGAAGCACATAGCAGTACCAGCACAGAACTTAAGCGACGTACCAGCTACCTACATGAAGGGCCACCTCAAAAAAAATCAGTATCAGTTTAAGTATACACTATATTCAGAATATTTTTACCACTCTACAGAACCGTCAGACAGCTCTTTCTTTGCCACTAAATTCTCTCAATCATAGAACTTCTGTATGCCTGTGCTCTTCTAATTCAATTTTAAAAGTGAAGTATGGATAGAAAGCATTTCTGAAACGGTGCAAAAAAGCTCAAGTGGACAGATATCATTCTGGTTTGAAATGCGGTTGAAAGCACATTAGTGTGGACAGTGTTAGGGTCAATATCACATCCGTGTGCATGATATTATTTTGACATGAGGGTTTGTTTGTGTGTGTGTGTGTGTGTGTGTGTGTGTGTGTGTGTGTGTGGACTGTGCCGTGCCTTGTAGTGCATAGCTTAGGAGAAAGAAGAAAGTAAAAGTAAGACAGAGGCCACAGTACTGCAAGATTAAACTGATCACAATCTCACTTCACTTCTTTTCATGACAATGATTCTGCTGCGTTAGCATTAGCAAGGAGCTCTTTGCATCAAAAACAACATCGGTAGCTTTCGTGATATACTGCTTCATCAAGTGAATGTTACTCCATGTGGTTGTGCACAGGAGGAGGGGTGCAGAACATAGATATATATAAATGTAGCTTTTTAGGAACAGAAATCCAATGATAGACAAACATACTAATCCACTGCAGTTCTGACCAAAACTACTTAAACTGTACAAAGCTGTGCAATCTGCTGTGTGAAACTCGATGAAAGAAGATGAAATGATTACAGTCAAAAAGCTTATAAGTTACTTTGCAAGTAAATGTAATAACACAGAACTGAAAACACCCAACTGCTCAAACATCCACAACTGGTGACCTGGACTTATTGCCTTGTTGAGGAGACTATCCTTCCCAAAAACAACAGGATCAGTAGTTTATGCAAGCGATCCAAGACTGCATATTTGTTCTTGGTGGTTCGATCCCCCAGATTATTAACAGTAGTAACATTTAAATGAGGGATATCTTTTTTAGGATATAGAGGCATCTCTCTCTTTAAAATCTAGCTATATAGACATTATGATGGCTAACCTTAATCCTATGGCCTGCTGCTCTACTATTGTGCACTGTTGCACAATAGTATGCAACAGTGCACACTGTTGCACTATTTTTTAAATGTATTTTTGGTTTATCACATATGGGTCATATTACTACTGTATCAGATATATAGAGATATTTTTTGTTGGTACATCATGTGACTGTCAGGTGACCTGGGCCTTGTGTATTTAAGATGGTGATATTTTGGTATATATATTTGGTTGTGACATATTTCTGCATTTATCAGAGGGTAGGTTAAGTTTCCCTTACAAAAGACAGAGGCAACAGGAATACATCAGAAAATGTGTCATGACTATGATCAAATATAATTATTATTATCATCTTGGCCACTATTTACGAAATGCATAGTGTGTCTTGTTAAAGCAGACGTTTGGGGGGCGTTGCACCTCCTTCTCTGTCTTGTGTCACATTGCCAGCACATAATGTACACTAAGGAAACATACAGTCTGAGAGCATATAGATGGCAGTTATATAAAAACCTAATTAATTATTCTTCTCAAATTCTCTATCTTCCCAACTCATCAGCGGTCTTCTTACTGTCAGCAAACATAGCATGTAATGTGTTATGTAATGTATATTCTCACAAGGGATCTCCTTTGAAGACTGTGGTTTTATGGGAAGAAGCGCTGGATAACAAATTATAGTGGAACACACTTTTTTATTTAGATGCACACTTTTTGGATTTGAGGCGCAGACATTTGCTGAAGTACAAGTGTTGGATGTGGAACATACAAGTTCTAAAATTATGCAGCATCCAAGCTTACAGAGACACATAAGCTATTCCTACACTCCTCCGAAAACTAAAGCACCCCTTAGGGCTGTTTTTTAATACTCTATATAGATATGTCCTTCTCTGGTGCTTAAAAAACTAGAAGTGTGTCTGTTTGAAGACACTCTACTTTTAGAACGCTTCATGATGGAGATGTGGTGCAGCAGGGGAACTGGAATTGTATGTTGCCACATGATACTTAATACATTATACATGTAAATTAGACAGTTCTGGTAGACAGTGTTGAAACGAGTATGTATTAGTGACACCTTTGCTTTTCCTACTAAAAGCTACTGTAAGTCATCAGGTGGGTTTCATCCCTGTGTTTATTCTTCTAAAAACCTGACAGAAAATGCAGACAAATTGAAAAAAACCCACCCCCATAAAGGTTTGACATGTGGTTGGGTGGTGTATCAATAAAAGCAAAATAAGACCAGCCAAATACTGACACATATATGAAGCATCTAACTTAAATGTCCATTGAAGCACCCACTCTCAGTAAAAACACAGCAGCAGACAAAAACATCAGTTATTTGTGGAGTGATTATGAATACCATAGCTCCTAAAACAGAGGCTTCAGCCTTTATTTCCCTACCAGGCTTTTATTGAAGCAGGCTTATATTAGAGAGAGGCTTTTATTTCTAATGCCCTCTGTTTGATAAGTTTGCTCAGATTTTAGTCTGAAGCCTCCTTGTTTTTTGATCTGCTTCCATTTGCTCTAATAAACCATAATTGTGCAGAGCTGTTAATACACATCTGAAATGTAACTTCAACTCTATAAAATACACACGAGTAAAGAAAAAAAAGATTTTCATCTATAGTCTCCTGGCCAAGGTGTTAAAAAAAACCAACAAAGCAAGGAAAACAACACAAGCAGAACAAAACTAAGCACAACACAGAACAAGACAACAGAAAGCAAACAGGATACAAAACAACAGGACATACACTGGAAAAAAATGCTGACATGTATATATATTAATCATCCATTGTTTTAGTTGGTTACTAAAAGACCTATATGTGTTCAGTTGTTGTTGTAATGTGATTTAGAATTGTATTCCACTCCCATGAACCTCACCAGATGGCTGGACTCCTTTTAGACAAAGGAATAGTGCAATCTCCTCTTATACTGTGGAGAGTGACACAGTCAGTATCGCTTCTTCTGTTGACATAAGCAACAAGTGGTGGAGGAGCAAGATCACAAGTGACTTTATAAACCAGCACAATATTTCATAGGTCATCCCATTCATTTTTGGAAGGAAGGGCTTTGATTTTTTTTTATTTAGTGTTTTTATTGTTAGTTGTTTGTATAGTGATTCAACAGTAATTCAGATGAGTGAAAATCATAGACTGTAGAAACATTGTGGTAGCCTCTGTGGACATTATTATTAGGGCCCAAGCACTATACAATGCGAAGGCCCTATTGTATCAGTAGAGATTATTATTATCGTTCCTATAAAGTAAACGCGTTTTTGACAGCCTAAACGTGCCCGAAAACTCACCAAAATTTGCAATCATGTCCAACCCGGCGAAAAATTTGATATTTTAAGGATCACGAAAATGGGCGAGAAAAAATGGCTCCATAGCGTCCCCTAGAAAATTAAAAAGAGCGAGCCCCACCACTGAGATTGTCGTGGACAAACAAAATTCGGTACACGTATGTATCGTGTAAAGACGCACAAAAAAGTCTCTTGGACCCATACCCTCACTCCTACAGGAAGTCGGCCATTTTGTATCGAATCTGCATTTTTGGCGCCATTTTGGCGATTTCCACGCCTCGTACTTTAACAAACTTGTCCTAGGGATTTAATCCAACCGACTTCAAATTCACTCAGAAACATCTTGAGACATTGGAGATGAAAAGTTCCTAAAAACTTTCTAATTAGGGATCCGGTTTGGCCGTAGCGGCGCCGACAATTTCCTTCGCCATTCGATCCTTCGCCATTAAACAGGAAGTCCTTATAACTCCTACAGACATCGTCCGATCTACACCAAATTAATCAAGCATGTAGAGGGTGCCACCCTGAACACGTCTATGCATCAATACTGTGTCAGCTCCATAGCGCCACCTACTGGATACATAGCACCCCCTTGAAAATTGAAAAAAAATTGAACCCCTCAAGTCAGATTGCCATAGACAAACGAAATTTGGTACACATATGTATCATGTAAAGACGGACAAAAAACTCTCTTAAACCCACGATGTCACTTCAACAGGAAGTCGGCCATTTTGAGAAATATGTGCGATTTTTGTGTTTTCGACGCCTCGTACTTTAACGAACTCCTCCTAGAGATTTAATCCGACCGACTTCAAATTCACTCAGAAACATCTTGAGACATTGGAGATGAAAACTTATCAAAAACTTTCTGATTAGGGATTTGGTTGCTTCGTGGCGATGTGAGGAATTTTGATGTTTCGCCATTAAACAGGAACAGCTGGCCAAATGGGGGTACTGCACCCCATAGAAGATTAATAAAATTGAGCCCCTCCCTCAAGATTGACATAGATGAACAAAATTTGGTACGCTTATGTATCATCTAAAGACGCACAAAAAAGTCTCTTGGACCCATACCCTCACTCCAACAGGAAGTCGGCCATTTTGAAGTGAATTTGCAATTTTGGCACGGTTTGATACAATTTTCACACCACGTACTTTAATGAATTCCTCCTAATCCGACCGACTTCATTTTGACTCTGTGTCATCTCAAGACCTGGAAGATGCGTCACGGCAAGTCTCGCTCAGTCGTGGCGGGGCGGGGGAGCTTGGGCCCGATCATCGCTGCTTGCAGCTTTAATTTATTATTATTTTTTTTTTTTAATTATTATTATTATTTTATTTATTATTATTATCATCATTATTATTATTTTCATTATTATTATTATTATGCTGCACATGGGCTGGAATTATTAAATCTAATAAATTAACTGACGTAAAATAGTGAAGCAATGATTGTTTTTAGGTCAGTTCAACCTTTACAACAAGTAAGAGGTGCTGCATGAAAACACTGTTAGCTGTTAAAAAAGCATGAAGATGAAAGCACAGAGCAGGTGAGCAGAGAAGCAAAACAAAAAAAAACAAGTCAGAGTGAGCAGTGTGTTTTCCTCAGTACATACACACTGTCACATTAATGACATGTTGGCATTTGGGTGACCTTGAAACCTGCTATGCCTGTTTGTCTGTGTTAGGGACCAAGCAGTGAGGCAATGAGGAGGCGGGAGTATAAGATAGAAACAGGGTTTTTACTTTCCACAAAAGAGCAAACACTCTACAAAACCAAGAATTTAATAACTAGGCCTGTAAAAGGTGTCAACAGAAGATGCTTCAGCCTGATGAGCTCTCCAGGATTTAAGAGTCCTCAACCCTTAGCCTGCTCAAGCCAGGAAGAGTCCTCAACCCTTAGCCTGCTCAAGCCAGGAAGAGTCCTCAACCCTTAGCCTGCTCAAGCCAGGAAGAGTCCTCAACCCTTAGCCTGCTCAGGTCAGGAAGAGTCCTCAACCCTTAGCCTGCTCAGGTCAGGAAGAGTCCTCAACCCTTAGTCTGTTCAAGCAAGGAAGAGTCCTCCCCCAAAAGACAAAGAAAAAAAATTAGTAATATAATATAAAATTGTGTATAATTGTATAAAAAAGTGTAATTCCAACATTTACTTTTTAGGTTTGACAAAAACTTGGTTTAAAACTATCTAAATACACTGCTCAACGTGGGCGGGGTCGTCATAGCACGGCTCTGCGAAACTGCCGTGACTTTGTTTTATATGTGACACAAACACATAAACAATGGAGGACATGGAGGCGATGATGTATTTGCTGCTGTATGTTGCTTTTCTGTCACACACAAAGCAACAAAATTGAGCTGTATGGCTGTAACGCTGTTGCCAGTATTTAAAAATGCCGGGTTTGATTCTTGTGTGGGACGGCTCATGACTCTTCCAGCGACAACTCTTCTGACCAATCAGTGGCCGGCAGTCTGTTGACGTCACATTTAGTATCTGCTTGGCTCGCTTGGAACCTCAGCAGAGCAGGTACTAAAAAAGCACCAGGTACTATGTAGTGGAAACGCAAAAAAAAACTGAGTCGAGGCGAGTCGAGTCGTGCTGGAACTGTGTAGTGGAAAAGCACCCAAAAGATGTAATGGTCAAATGGAATGACCATGAGAAGTTGAGATTGAATGTGTTGCAGACAATATCTCACTTTCAGCTGAAATGTCTTTTACTTTAACTTGTATGTACCGAAAACCTTCAGCAAAGTCAGATTTTTATGACAAATTAAAAGTCCTCTTCAATCACTATGATTTTCACAAAAAAATAACTTTTGCAATTTTATATGAATTTGAAGGAAAGGTTTAATAAAATAATATTTAACTCTCTAAAAAAATCATTGACTAGAATAACCCTTGGCTCAAAAGCAAGAATAAATGTATTGTTCAATATTCAACCTGAAAGAATCACATGGACAAAAAATGTTTTTCTCTCTAGAAAGCTCACAAAACAATGTTTCTCAAACTTATTTCAAACTAAATCTTATTATGACACAGTCCCAAAGAGTCAACAGCAAAACCTTTTGGCAGCTCTAAAAGAGCTTAATTGAGGTAACGTCCTCTCAAGCACGGACAGAGAGAACTGTGATTCATCTCTTGTAACAATTAATGAAGTGCTGATGTCCTTCAATAGAAGAAGGGGGGGGGGGGTGCTAAATAAAAGCAGGGGAAACACTCTGCCCTGGTTGAATGTTGAATGTAGGAAACTGATGAAAGATAGAGACCAACTGCTTAAAAAATCTTTGAAGTCTGGTCTGATTACAGAAAAAAAGTAATACAGACCATACAAAAGACCAAAGCCGATGTCTTTATGGACACTTTTGACCGTACAAGAGGGAATGGAAAAATGGTAAAATGTTAAATTAATTGGTCAACAAACATGCAGAAAAATAAAGAATTAGAACTTAAAATGAATAATGTATATTAATCCGTCTCAAAGGCTGCCTTTGGTCACAGCATTTTTCCTGGAATTGGTGTGCTGTGAATATCATGTCTGCTGTACGTCTGGAAGGTCACACTGTGAGTTTTGGAAGCACTTCCTCAGAGAATGGCAGCAGTCTCTTTGCAAGGACTAAAGCAAGGACCTGTTGTTGACAGGAGCGAAACGTACCTGTAGTTTCCACATTCGGTCTTGCAATTGTCTCACAATTAGAGCATCCCTGAGCTCTGAGTGAAACTCTACTTTTTCCCAGACCTTGAGGAGTATGGCATATATGTGGTACAGGAGACCTGGTCTACAATCCTTTAAGATCTCAGCTGGGATCCCATCTGGACTGGTGGCCTCGTTCCAAGAGCCCATGCAGCGACTTTCTAGCACCCGCTGCCTGATGTGCCAGGTCATGATTAGAGCCATCTCATGAATAGGGGCTTCTCCTTCCCTTGTCACCACTTGCTGATCGCCATAGGACTTCATCTAGGATGTTAGGGTGGATTCCCTTTATGGAGGATGCCTGTTTGTGACTTTGTTGAACATGGAGAGACTGGTGCACATGCAACCATCACATGGTCCTTCATAGATCAGGGTCAGGATCCAGTGGCATGTAGCCCAAGACAACTGGGGGCTCTTTTCTGCTAAAATTGGCATCATCCTCCGCTTGTTCTACCACTGAGGTCTTGTTTGGATTGCTTTCTCAGGGTCCTCCTCCTAGTCACTGAATGTATCTGGGATTTCTCAGAATCATCAGTACCGAGGTCTGTACTACGAAGCTGGATTAACATACCTAGGATATCTCTCCGTAACCTGGGTTGATTTACCCAGACATTCACAATCCTGATAAGCGGTACTACGAAGCTGGTTATCAACTTGGTAATTGAACCCAGGGTTTTCCAATCTGGATCACTGCGCGCTCATATAAAGGGGAGGTGTTTGCAGCGTCTGACCAATCACAAACATGGAGAAACTACGGTGGCCCTGAAGGGAAACACAACGACATTAACAAAAACACAACGACATTAACTCCTAACGGAAAGGGTTGGTACCTGCTATGACAAGGATAATTGCTGATTGGACAAAAGCACGTCCGTCTTTTTAACAGGTGGGAAAGGCTGCTTTACGCCATACCAGGTAGTTTAGTGAATGCACGTCCATATATATATCTGATGATCTCCACCTGCTTAATCCAAGCATGATGCCTCATGTTGTGAAGTACAATTGTAGGATCCGAAATACCGGACACCATTTTCTGTATTTACATGTTCAAATAAAAATAAATAAATAAAAAGTCACCCGACACGAGATTTGAACCAACTGCAAAAAATTCCCAGCCTAATGATTTACCATGAGGCCACGTAGCTACACAACAAGCATTTGTCATTAAGTGATACAATTACTGTTGAATTAAAAATGACGTTTGCATAGCCACGACTGCCAACACACCACGGCCAAATTAAATTGTGACCACTGTTATTGCAATGATAACACTCTAACACTTTACAGGTCCAGCTTGTTGCACCTCTGAAAAACATTTCACGATGATCAAAGATCACGACTGGTAAATGCGGTCGAGGAAAATCACGCATTTGATGTTTTAGACACGTTTATGTCCATCAGTCCGTGTGTTGTAAATCATGTTGGAGCAACAGTGTGTAAAATAAAACAATTTGAAGTCGAGCGGAGTAACGTGTGGCATATAGGATATCCACACATATTGGCATACTCAGTTATAAAATCATTCATCACATCACTTGTTGATATGAAGAAGTTTAGACTGAATGGATAGTGGGTAGTGGAGTGAGGAAAGCAATATGACCAAATATGAAATTGATTACCTGGTATGGCGTAAAGCAGCCTTTCCCACCTGTTAAAAAGACGGACGTGCTTTTGTCCAATCAGCAATTATCCTTGTCATAGCAGGTACCTACCCTTTCCGTTAGGAGTTAATGTCGTTGTGTTTTTGTTAATGTCGTTGTGTTTTCCTTTTTGTCGTTGTGTTTTTGTTAATGTCGTGTTTTTGTTAATGTCGTTGTGTTTTTGTTAATGTCGTTGTGTTTTTGTTAATGTCGTTGTGTTTTCCTTTTTGTTGGTGTCGTTTGCCCTTCAGGGCCACCGTAAGAAACCCTGCAGAGCTACTTTACCATGGAGGAGCAGACAATTATTCTTCAACAATATGAAGAATTCAATCACATCATCCAGGCCAAAAGCAACACTGTTGCTGCAGCAAAAGCCAGGAAGGAATGCTGGCAGAAAATAGCTGTTAATGTGTAATTTCGTGAGATTACAGCTACAATATTAATAAATTGGACAATATAAACGGACAGCACTCTGATCACACAATGTCACTTTATTACGACACAGACGTTTGGGGCAGAACGCTTCCTCAGTGCCCTTCCTTTCATAAGAGACATTAAGTTAGTTTAATATTCAACATTCAAAATACAAACCTATTATGTGCTTCAACCATTTGAGTGAATGATGTCAAACCAACTGTATAACATACAGAATAATATCCCTCATGTGCCACAAGGATTATTTTACTAATATTTCTTTTCATAATTTTTTTTACAATTACAACAAATAAATACAGTTATTATGCTCCCTGACACTTTGATCTCAGGATGTCAAACCTACAGAATAATATCCCTCATGTGCCTCAATGATTATTTTTTAAATATATATTTTGGTCAATTAAAAAATTGCATCTATCCCTAAAAACTCTTTCTCTCCTAAGCGCTCCTCTCGCGATCCGCGCACCAATGTTGACAGGATCTTTTAAGAATGGGCAGGTCATTTTCTAAGAGAACTGATTGGTCAGGAGGTGGTGCTTTTATACTCATTGATCTCTTACCCAGAACATAACCTGCTCCGGAGCAGGTTAGCCGTTCAGCATAAGTTACCATGGTGATTTACCCCGGTAAGAAGTGAACCAGCTTCGTAGGACGGAAAACCCAGGGTTAACCCTGAAGTTACCTCGATAAGAGAAAATCCAGCTTCGTAGTACAGGCCTCTGATGTTCTGTGTGTTGCCCATAGCTTGCTGTGTGTCACAGCAAGGTGAAGAATCACACAGCAGCTGAAACCATAAGTGCATCTCCAAACTGAGAAAGAGGTTGTATGCAGATAGTAATTCATGTTTTGTGTTTTACTACACATCTACACAGATCAGCTGTTACAATAGCCCCCCAATGTCTGACCGAGGATTTTGCCCTTGATATCATTCAATATAAACTGATCATTTAAGTCTCACAAGCTTAAGATTTCAATTTGAGAGAGCAAAACAGAGTGAGAGAGGAGTGAGTGTGCATGCAGTTAACACTTCGTATCTAAAGGCATTAATAACTCCATTCTAATTGCATGTGGCAATTAGCACTGGTCTTTCTGAATTGGACTGTTTTTGCAATGAGGCTTATTTGCATAGAAAGGGATCAATTTTGTTCCTATTGTATTATCATTACCTCATTTACATACAAGCAAATGGAACTGGTGCACCATGAGCCTATTTGATTGGCTTTTCAGTTTACACTTTGCAGGTCCTTTGTAAATGTTTTTGTCTCATTTGCACAGGTTTAGTAGCAACAAAAGCAGCACCTGGAAGTGACATGTAGACGCACCACATTTAGACAAACATTAAAGGGAAGTAAGTGTTGGAAGGACAACTAATTGCAATAAGGGAGTTACCCACATAGTCCATCTTTAAGACTCAACTCAAACAATGGCTCAAGGCAAAACAGAACTGTGATCACTTTAACTGGACATGTGTACAATGTATTTGTATTTTTCTGCTTGTATATTTGTTTACTTGTATTTTCATGTTGTTACTTAAATTGCTTCTATTTATGTTAGCTGCCCAGGGACAAGGGGATGTGAATTAGCATTAAATTAGCATTTTTGTTAACTTTTGTTAACTATCTTAAGTCATGTATTTTATACCAAGTCATTACTGTGCTCTAAATAAATAAATAAAGTATGAAATCAGTGTGTGACTACAGTCAGTCCACAGTCAGTGTCTGTCCCAAAATCCCACACATACTGGAAAACTATGACCCACCTTCAGATCTAACTGTACACTCTTACTGTATAGTATATTGTGTGATGAAAGTTAATAAATGAAGCCTGTTACGCATGTTTCCAGTTGCCCTGCACTTTCAGTGGTTTTATTTTGAGAAGAAGATTTGATTCATGTGTAAGCTAAAATCTCAAGAGTCATCTCACTGTTCACATATATTAGAAAACCTTATTGATCTGCGGGATCTGCTGTTACTCATCACTGGAATGAATCTTATATTGTAGCCTCTCTTGTATGGCGTCATTTCAGTGCCAAATACTGCGCGCATAAAAACCATAATCAGCGCGCATAAAGAACACTCTGCGCGCTCGCCGTCACTCTCTGCGCCTTCTACTCGCTCGCCTTTGCGGAGTTTTGGCACAAAGGGGGCGGGCATTGAATAAATGGCCCCGCAACCCCCCCTCCTTTCTGATTGGTCACTACTGTCTCCAGGTCAGAGCCAATCCGACGCAGAGTAGGGCGGGTCATCATTGCGGGTCAAGATGTCAGAGAAAGAAGAGGTAAGTTGAGGAACAGAGACAGATATACAATGCTAGCCTATAACAGTAGTGGCTACGTTTAAAGTTACGCTACGAAAAATTGCTGACCCAATACATAACATTCTCATAACCTTCCGTTATAGTGGTCTGATCACAGTGGAGAAGACCTGGCATTTATATGGGGCTATCATGGCTGAGCAAGTATGTCTTACACAGTTAGACTATCGCAGAGAGTGGTCTTTATGCGCGCTGATTATGGTTTTTATGCGCGCAGTATTTGGCACTGAAATGACGCCATACTCTTGGCCTAATTGCTGTAGTAGTTTGAAAATCAAGGGAATCAAGGTTGATGTGTGATAAGTGTGTGGCCAGAGAGGGAAGGAGAGTAGGAAACTGTACAGTTTGCCGACATGCCTACAAATGTAGTTAGTTTAACAAACTGTACAGTTTTATTCTACATATTACTTTTAACAGTACATTTTAAAGCACACATTTAAAATCACACATGTCCATTATCTTTAAACAAAATGTCAATGCTGCTTAAATTCTCAGAGCCTCTGAGCTAAGAGTAGGGCCTGCTAAGGATCACATCATGTGTTATCAATGATCGTACATATTCATATCGTACATACATCTTAACATATTTTACATTTTTTGCAAAAAAAAAAAAGTTCCCCTTCAAGTTCTTTTTGTTTAAAAAAACAAAAAACAAAAATAAAATACTGCGAAACAAAGCATATTTTTTCCCAAATATAGAACTCTGTTTTACCAGCCCAAAAGCATATTATTATCATTATGCATTAAGTTTTTGTGGTGCTAATTAGGTGCTAATTAGAAGGGTTGTAAATAAACAGAACAGCCTCTTTAAGCCTAAAAATCACAAACAGTGCATTATACCACAACATTATTACATAAAAATAACAAATGTTACAATCCTTAAACACATATCCAAAAAAAACTTTACTATTACTGCTGTTAATAAACCTTTGTCCTCAAAAACTACACTGATGAAGACTCTTGTCCATCAGTATGAAACAGGAATCTCAGGATCAGGAGAGAAGATACTGCTTGATGTAACTGATGTTAAACTAACATCTACAGCCCCCCACAAAAGAGTCTGTTTCCATGGCGTCGCCTGAAAAATGTAATGTCAGCATTTCATGAACAAGGCACAAAATGTCTGGGGATGGTTGATTGGTCTCTGCAATCCCCCAAAGTTCACAAACTCAAATTTGATGGTTTACGGGGAGCTATGCCTTATGGAGTTTGTGAAAATTTAAGGCGCGGGGGGGGGGGCTTTGTGCTCATGCTCAGGGATCATTTGTAGAATGATGATCTATAATTCATCCATGAGGGGGATTCATCACCAATTCACTTTATGCATGCTTGTTATTCCTGGTATTACCATGAAGCATGGCAGCATAATATCATAACCTTAAAAACTTCAACTTAAAAACTAAAAAACCTTTCTTAGTCCTACTTGGTCTGCATGCTGAATCACCATTATTCATTTCTGTCTTTTGTATTCAACATGCAGATGAATGTCAAAAAGAAAACAAGGAAGTTTACTCGCTAATTTTGGATTTACCAAAAAATCTAAGCCAATTAAGTCTGAAGTCAGACCTGTTTCAAGGTTAGGGCTATTCCTGATTAACTGTATTATCCACCGTTAGCACTGAGGATTGATGAGGGCTGGATCCCTTGTAGGCAACCTGGCCTGTTGTTGGTATTTACAACACTGTTACAAGCTGCTCTGTTGATATGTGACCCTTGCATTTGATGTGTTAACTGTACTGAGAAATGTCTGTGCTCATCTGTATGTGATGGTAACTTAGCTTTTTTGTGATTTAATGCTCATATTTGTGTGTTTCGAGGCTGCCTTTGTATTTGACCTATCCATTTCTTTTTCCTGCTAATAAACTATAAAATATAATACATCTACAGTATGATACATCTACTAATGTGTGGTTTTTGATGAGGCCAGGATCCTCCACTAAACTGCACACATCATCCTCTCAGCTAACATCTCACTGGTTGCCTGTAGCTGTAGCATTCATTTCAAGTTGTTGTCATTGTTTTCAAATCATTTTATGGCCTCACTCCAGACAGCACAGTTTATGTTCCTAACAGATCTTACACTGACTGTTCCTTGGTCCAGGGCTGAAGTATACACTGATGCTGTATTTACTTCATACAGAATACAGACTGTGGCTCAGACACCTTGTAGGTGAGAATGTGCACTTCATGCACTTACAATATTTAAAATAATACTTATACTTAATAGGAACATAAAATTATCAATTGAAATAATATTATGGGCAAAGTCAAGATAAAGTCAAATCTATTATAAAAAAGGTATATTTTATTTCAATTGATAATTTTATGTTCCTATTGTTTGCATTTGTATTGTATCATTATTCATGTTAAATGCCTTCATTAACTAGTTGAAATGCTTGTCAAGGTAATACCTTGTAACAGTTCCCTGGTGGTATACTTATAGCTTCATCTGATTCTCTATAGTATGTCAAGATCGACTTTTCACTCCATTATAAGTCAAATGAATATTAGTTATCTGAAAACCATCTCGCTTGTCAGAGAGAAATGGAGTTTAAAATAAAAAAGTTAGATTTGTGCTTTGAAGGGATTCACATTATTTCCTGCAGGGGAACCAAAGTTTCTTTATTATGATTTCCTTTCAGGTAACTTTGTTCAATACTCGAGATGATAAATCAGTGCTTGCTGACTGTTGGAGCCAAATGCTTGATTTATGTTT
Source organism: Scomber japonicus (assembly GCF_027409825.1). Lineage (NCBI taxonomy): Eukaryota > Metazoa > Chordata > Actinopteri > Scombriformes > Scombridae > Scomber > Scomber japonicus. The sequence goes on along the minus strand of NC_070580.1, from coordinate 1,363,974 downwards.
TAATGAATATTTTAATTTATTTTTTCTTCTGGTTTACTATTATTATTTATTTATTTATTATATTAGTGTTGTTTTTGTTTTTTTTGTTTTGTTTGAACGGATGGAAAACAGACAAATGACCGGATTTTACTCCAACCTGCGGTAAGAAACCCGAAACATAAGTTTTTGGAAGTAAATGTCTTGAACAAGAGGAGAGAAGTGTTTGGATTTTATAGTCACTATGGAGCGTGTCAGGCATGGATGCATGTAAACCGAGACTACTACTACTACAAAACGAACCATTACATGAGTATCATGTAATAGTCATCTCTACATCAGGTTAAACAAGTATCAAGGTTGAAATCATGTTGGCTAATATCTGGAAGCATGTCTGCAAGTGAAACTATATTAGTAACTGTTCATTCACTGATATAAGACAGAGTCCAGAACTCCTCCAGTTCCTAGCAGAGCTCACTCAGAGTGCCAGAATATTGTTTAAATGCTAGTTATGATACATTATTTTAAAGGTCCCCTAATTTTATTTGAATTCGCAGGTATGCAATTGCTAATTTTATAGGAAATTTGGTACAAATTTTACAAACAGTTTTTCAAAGATTCTTAATAAACTACACAGCCAGAAAATAATTAGGGCAGATTTTGTGGCTTTTGTAGTTGCTAAACTGGTGCAAATGAGACAAAAAGATGAAAGTGTGAAATTCACAAAGGACCCACAAAGTGTGAAATGCATCACAAACTACACTGCCAAACACATAGCATCATGGTGGACTTGTTCCATTTACATCTATGTAAATTAGCTAATATTCATACATTCAGTACAAATCTGGCCTAGTCTAATTCACAAAGACTAATTGCCACATGCAGTTAAGGTGGAATTATTCTGTCAGAGTTGGTATCTCTCGCTCTCTATCTCTGTCTCTCTGTCTCTCTCTCTTTCTCTCTCTCTCTCTCTCTCTTCAAATCTGCAAGGGGGGGGGGTGCTCTGATGGAGCTCAGGACTCCACGAAAGCTGCTTTATTCCAAACAATTCCACATATAAAGCAGAATGTGAGTGTAACAGCTGACCTGTGTAGATGTGCAGCAGAACACAGAACATTCATTATCATCACATCCTGACTGATCTGCTGTTAATCAACTTATTGTTAGTGTAAATGTGCACAGTGTCTTTCTCAGTTTGGAGACACATTTTCAAATAGTTTCAGCTGCTGTGTGATGCTGCAGCCAGATGTGACACACAGCCAGCTGTGGGCAACAAACAGAACATCAGTAATAATGTTATTATTAGCACAAAATCTTTTTAGGATCTTAAAATGAGGTAGACTGCAGGTGCAAATGATGCATAGTTCCTGGTGCTATTAGTGGGCACAATCCATTGCTTGTGGATTTGGCTCTTAGTTTTTGGAGTTTGTGTAATTTAGCATGTTAAACCTAAGATTAGTATATATTAGTTTTTGTTGTAGCTACTGTGGAACTGTAATTCTTAGGACATTTCTTTGAAAAGGTTATGTGGTATGTTTGATAGTAATAGGAAGTGTGCTCATTATAAAGTTTATAATAAACAACCTAACATGCTAATATGTAGGGTGACACACACTAGAAACTAAAGACACATACCCAACTAAACCACTTTTGAGTGCTAGTGCACACATTTTTAAAGGTTTTTCTAACAACAAATTGCATCTCCCTTTCTGTACACTAGAGTTTGTGTGTGTGTGTGTGTGTGTGTGTGTGTGTGTGTGTGTGTGTGTGTGTGTGTGTGTGTGTGTGTGTGTAGAGACTTCCCACCTCGGAGGCTACTCTTGCAGTCTGTTGTGTAAAGTAGAAAGCACTTGAATTAACACAGCCTTATCTTTAATTGTTCATGTGGTGAAATATTATCACTCATAATGTGATGCAATTACAGCATGTCATGTTCAGTAAAGTGGATCATGACTATTTGCACGCAATTAAGTGATGAAAGAAGTATTCAGGAATCGTTAAATCAAAGTGGAAATACAGTACCACCATGTAAATAGACTCAATTCAATTCACACTGCAGTGTAAGGGCAGTTTATAATATTTAGTCTACAAATGTGGTACACACAATATCAGAAACAGCTGCTATTATAACACAAAATAGTTCAACAACAGCACAGACTACTACTTCCTTCTCTAAAATAAAACCTGAATATTAGAACTTTAGGACACTAGGACTTTTACAGATGTATTAAACATGTAAGACACTATGTAATGCATCAGCTGGTGGTAGTAGAGTTATAATTGTAACTACTGTACACGCAGTTGTGTGGTATTGCATATGGCGACAGTGCTGTCAGGTAAATGTTGTAAAATATTTCCCTCTGTACCTCAAAGAGTAATCCATGTGCTTTGTTACAGATGAAGCCACTTCAAAGTTCCCCTGTTTCTTTGGTGGCTCCTTGGCTGGTCTCTGAAAGGTCCATGGCTGTCCGATAATGGGCGCAGGGGGGTAATGTGATCCCCCAGCGATGATGTGACGCTGTATAAATAAAGCTGCTTTGCCTTGCCTTGCCTAAAATCAAATAGTCCTGTGATCCGTCTTTCCATTTCGTATTATTGATCTGAGCCTAAAATTAAAATATGAAAAGATTTTTTTTGTCGTTTTTTTGTGTTACATTCAAAACAAATAACAAAATAATCAGTAGTCAGTAGGCTATTTAATTTTTCGATTTGATTCGATGAATTTCAGATGACCGGTCAGTAAAAATTCATGGAACATCAGAATGTGTGACAGAAGCGCCATCTCCTGGTCATACCCTGTATTACAATGAATAGGTGGGTTTACAGGAAAAGATAGACATGCCCAGGAGAAGGAGGGGGTTGCTCCAGCCCCTGGAACTGGGAGTAGGCTGCCATTCAGCTGGCTTTCAGCTTGAATTGGAACTTTGAAGTGGATACTACTGTACATTGCACCACTTTCCACCACTTTTCATTACATTCTTTGGTTTTTGTATAGACATAGTATTATCATGGGACATTGTCTATATGTACACATATTGGAATTTTCAGTGGAGGAGGGTTTATCATCATTTGAAACATCTAAAAAGTCTTGTTCAGTGTTCAGTGTTTAGTTGTACTAAAAGACCCTCTAAGGAGTTGGATGTTGTTCTTCCGGTAAATCCATTTAGTTTTAATGGTTTTACACTTGTTGTCGGTCTAATAAGCAGCAACACAGAGCTATATGGATGCTTTGCTCTCACAGGTGCTGCATTGATAGTCACAAACACACACACACGCAGTCACTCTCTTGTGCGCGCTCTTGCTCGCTCACTCCAGATTCCAGGAGATTGTGTCTCATTTGCGGGCGTCAAGGAGCTGCTATCAATATGCGGGAGACTCCACAAACCAATGGGTGATGTCACAGTGGCTATGTCCATCATTTCTATAGTCTATTATTGTAATGCAGCCCAAACCATGCAACAAAGACATTAAATGCTCCCAATGACCATATATCTATGACAAAAAATAAAGCGTTATGTTTACTGCTGTGGATGATCTAACTCAAACAAGTCTAAACTCTCTGCAATCTGATTTTCATTATATATTGAAATGAACTGCTTGCAGATGAGAGGACATTACTCACACATCTGAGACCCTACAGTTGATATAGTATGTATAAAGTGTATGTTAGTTATATAGGAAGTGATGGCTTGCTATAGTGTATATGTGCAGTCAATTCCATTTGAACTTCATCCACTCCAGCAACTCCAACATCTGTCCTCTGTCAGCTGCCGCTCATCCTCTTAAATGATCTGACATGTAATGCTAGTGTGCTGCTTCTTGGTGTGTGGTTGAACATCTGAAGGTGCTCTGGTGTCCTGATGCTGGATGTTGCCTGTTCACAGACCAGTTATTATGTCTTCTGTCCACGCCTATGATTCCTGAAAAGAATGAATGTGAACATCAATAATACACTCAGAATATCAATTGATGTGTGTGTGTGTGTGTGTGTGTGTGTGTGTGTGTGTGTGTGTGTGTGTGTGTGTGTGTAGAAAGGATGGGATGGTGTGGGTGTATAAAGAGTAAGAGTGTTTCAACCAACTTCTGTACATTTTAACTAGTGATTTATTCTACACATACTGACAGTGAACATTTTGCAAGTGTGCTTAGACTGAACATTTTGTGTGATATGTTATAACTGTTTTTTTAAAGCATACTGCAGATGGCTAGTGTTCTCCATAAAACATGTACAGCAAATCTTGTTAGCAGGTGTTCAGATGGAAAACAGCACAACACTAAGGAAGTGTGTTGGTGTGGGATTCAAGGTAGTGAGTTTGAAAGCTTATCAGGCATTAAAACATTGCATAGTGGTTTATAATACCATCAAATAGGATTTTACAAATTGGGAAATGATTGTGGCAGAAATCATTTTATACTTCGTCTCAGCAATCGCAAAGGTGAACACAACCTTTCATGTTTCAATAGATTGTAAGCAGGAATGTGGCAGCTGAGTGAAGTGGATCTTGTGGAAGAAGAACCAGGACTATCAGAGTGAAACCTTCCATAGAGAGAAACACAGCCAGGTAGCTGAGGAGAGGGCGATGAATTGGCCTGTCATATCAGCAAAAATGTTCATTTCAAGATATTTCATTTTAAAGTCTTTGCGGACCAAAGCTGATGATGTACTGATATTATTAACACATCCTTTCTAAGACTGCAGTCAGAGATCTCAGCTGGTCTTCTGAGCTGCACTATAATATGGACTTAAGAAAAAGGAAATGTGTTTTTGGTTTAGTCTGAAGTCCTGAAAGTTTTAGTTTTTCACTCACATATTCCTCATTTCTGGACTCAGCTATATCACACTAGTATTATCCACAGGAAGTTTGCATTGAGTCTGTTGTGTGCAGGGCCGCTTTAACCTAATGTTAGGCCCCGGGGCTGAGAGGTTTTGTAGGCCCCCCATCGCCTCGATTTATAGAGTCTCATCTTTAAAAAGTGCAATATCTATGTTTGAGGGGGCGCACAGTTTGATGGTTGGTGGTCCGAGGGTTGGTGTCAAACAAACCTTAGCACCACTTCATACCATAACAAATACATAAAAATAAGAAAGGAAAACCAATCTAAAAACAACACAACACACTATAATGTTCCCTGGTTTGTCTCTGTATGATATCTCTGACCCACAGAGAGAGGAATAAAAAATTATAATTAGATATGATAAAATGCCCATTTCACTTACATCACCTAAAGATACCAGCAGTTAAAGCAGAGTCATCAATAAGGTAAAATGCTTAAAAAGAGATACCACCACCTATATTTTAGTTATTGTCTTTAATCCTGATTTTACTGTAATATGTTAGTTCTTGCAATACCTAAACATGACAATAGATGGTGCATTAAGCACTATACACCGCTCTGATAAGGCATAACTTAACTTCTTGTTATAATAATGAAATGTACCTCAAATCAACTGTAATAGTCAAAATTACCTCCATCCTTCCTTTCCTGCATTTATGCATTTTAATTTTCTACACTTCATAGTTATGTCTTTTATAAAGTCTTTTTAACCGTTTACAATATTAATAACAGGAATGCAGCTACTACCTGATCTTTAGTATGTCCTGTTGGAGCTGCTGGATGCAGCCACTGATATGGACTGAATCTATGTTTCTCTTCTAGAGCTTGGCATAGCGGTCCAGATGTGGCCAGCTGCAGAAAGAGCTCAGCAATGCTAAGCCTGCTAAAGCCTGCTAGACTGTAAAAGAAAGGCTAAAAACAACTTAGCTCCATGCTATTGTCTTGATGGCTGCAGCTACTTTAGTGTTTGCATTTTTCAGAAAGATGTTTTAGGTCTCGTTCCCCTGTCGTTGTCCACAACGTTTCGGTGCTGACACTTTAAATGAGTAAACAGATAAAGCAATAAAAGAATAACTCACACTGCATCCAGCTAGCCAACTCCATTTATCATAACAGTAGCAGTAGAAGCTCCGGGTCTCAGCTCGTCCTCCATCACCTGCTGCTGCTGAAGCCGGTCCGGTCTAAACTGCTTTATCCTCTTATTGTCTTCTAGTTAAAGTCTTGTGAAATTATGTTTTTGTATAGAAATGACTAAATAATCTTTCATTTCCGCGGCTCCACTTTATCATCATCTCCTGAAACTATAGCTGATGAGAGGGCGTGAATGACAGCCAGAACTGTCCAATCACATTAGATTGAAAAGATGTGGGGCTCATGTGCTCCCCCCTCCTCTTCCTCCCTTCCACTGCTGCGGGTGGTCCCCTGCTCCTCTCCAGCTACATCCACCTGCGTGGCCTGCGCCTCTTCCGCTCCCTCCGGTGTGTGATAGCGAGCTTCCCCCGGTGCTGGGTCCATCTTCAGCAGCAGCTGGTTTAAAAAATCCGGTGAGCTTTGGGATGCTCTTTAGTCATTCTTTTTCGCGTAACTTTTATTAATACGTTTTTTTCTTTTCTGTAACTATAGACATTCCGATAGGAGTGATAGAGTGATTGAGTGATTGACAGAAAACCTGACAAGTCACAAAACAATATGATCTTGTCAGCTCATCATGGCCCTGAACTTGGGAGGCCCCTGGGCTTCAGCCCAGGTAAGCCCGTGCATTAAAGCGGCCTTGGTTGTGTGTAAGATCTACATGGGATAAAAAACACAGATGATGTCTGCAACTTTCACAAATCACACCAGAGGCTCAGGTAATACCAGAGCTGTGTAAACAGGATGTTCTACAGTATGTGTGCAAATTCAGGAGGCTCACATAGCGGCTCAGCATGGAGGTCAGTTCCTCTGCAGCTGTATCTGCTGATAATCTGATTTCATCAGTAAATGTAAGAGAAAGACAGACATGTTTACCTGATGCAAATGCACTGTAGACGCAGATGTGTAAATTCTTCAATCACAGGATGTCCCCAGGTAACACTAGTCCAGTGTGAATAAAACATTACACACACTGTTATAGTTGGTTTAGGTTATTGCATAAACAGACACAAATAAACAAGTCCTACCCTTAGTGTAGGAGTGAGGCCCAGACAGCTAGCCGTTCAATGTGTGTGTGTGTGTGTGTGTGTGTGTCTGTGTCTGTGTCTGTGTGTGTGTGTCTCTGTGTGTGTGTGCGTCTGTGTCTTGTATGGCTCAGTCCCCAGAGGGCCAATAGCAGGCACTGGCTCCATTTAAGCCAGCCAGGAAGGGGGTGGGGGGCATGCAGATAATGAGCAGATGGCATGGGAACACACGCACGCTCCTTGCCATCCATCTGGACAGTTTTGCAGGTGAAGTGTAAAGTGTTCGCTCACTGAAAAAAAAGAACGTCTGACATCAAAGTGGTAAACAGTGTAGACAAATAAAGAAAAATACAGCAGTATGACTTAACACCTGGTAAAGAGAGAACTGCATTCGTCTGATCAGTCGAAGCAGCAGACGGAGACGGAGAGAGATGGAGGAAGAGGACGGAGGGAGGAAGAACACAGCGTGAAGGACATTTAGATGGAAAGGTATACTGTATAAATACTGCAGGCTTTCAACAATACATGGCCTTGTTAAAGCTGGAATACAAGACATATAAATGAAAAACAAGTTCCTTAATGCAGGTTTAAATAAACTTGATTTGATTATTAGAGCTTAAAAAAAAGAAGGAAAAAGCGGTAGGACTAGAAAAGTTGCTCCCTTCATCTTACACTGCATCAAACATTGAATGTTTTTTGGGCTTTTTTTGTTTATCGGAAATAATTTAGCTGTAATTTATTATATTTTGCTGTCTAATTATTTTATTTTGTTATTTTAATATGTTAAAATAAATAAATACATTAAACTAACATGTTGCAGAGGTTTAACAGTACACTGCAGTCCTGGTTTGATGCACGATATTTCTAAGTAATTGTTTCTACTTTTGTAGATTGAATTAGATTTGTTTTAATAGATTTTGATGCAAAATACAAAAGTAAGACACTGATCATAGGGGTGAAAGTGCTGATTCATGTTTAATTAGACTGTGTTCACACACACATCAGATTTATTGCTATGTAACAATTGTAGTCTCCCAGTTTGAAGGGAGAGAAAGGCAATGGACAAGATGAAGCTTTTAAAAAATCAAATCAAGTGTTCACATTTAATATCTGTTTGGAAATGGTTTACAGTCAACGAGTGTTTGAAGTCTGTGACCCTCTGACATCAGCCATCTTCACCTCCAGATAGTTTCAGGAGATTTTGCCGTCAGTCTGGTCAAAATTGGTCTGTTGTACAACTGTACAGGGATGAATGTAAGGACAGCACAGAATGAGTCTGTATTTTCAATTATGATTAGCACAGAAAGACTAACATGCATTTTTCTGCCTTTTAAGTCAATCTCTTTGTATGGTTGTTTTCTTTGATGACTGAATTTGCAAATACAAAATGATTATCCATGAAACTGAATGTGATGTTCATTGCAGTTAGTGGATTAACTAGACAGCATTTCAAATTGTGTATTATGTTAGGCTACTGTTATTATGAAAGGAGGATTAAATAAAGCATGATGGCCAATTTAATCAAACTGTGTTCTTCACTAAATTGTTACAAATGTACTGTATGTAGTTTTGTCTTATTCTGACACTATAACTCACTTCATACACCTAATTGGTAACCAGCTCACAAACAGCATTGAAGTTAAACTCACAGATGGAGTGGCACCTGATTGAAATATTACAGTTTGTGCAAACATGTTCATTTAAGCAGCAGTGCATAGATCAGTTCAAATACTTCATAAAGTGAGACATCTACAATATTACTCATTCATGTAGAAATGACATGAGTTTTCATGGAATTTTCTTTTTTTTTAATTCAAAGATTTTTTTGTCCAGAGCTGACCTGACATAATCAATGTGTGTAATTTAATTTTAAGCTTTCTGCAGAGAACATGTATGTATAATGTTCAAGAAATGGCCAAAGGAGTTTGAGATTGCATGCAATTAATGTTGACTGCGTATCACATACTGTTGTCTTGGGGCTGAATTCTCTTGTGTTGGAAGCCTTTTAGTGTCAATTCTGATATATCTGATTGGTTCCTGGGTCCCACAGAGACGTTGCAGAGCACTGCTGAATAATGTATTACGTGTAACCAAGCGAGATCTCAAAGTCATATCACCATTAAATATGCATGCAACATGTAAGCATTTGAAATCACATGTTGAACTTCACCTTGGGTATAATGTCTCATCAGATGCGCCACACAACGCAAATATTCAGCTATCTCCTTTCACTGCCTACCCCTATACTCCTAATTAGCTTTACCGGAAGCGATTTCACACCTCATACACCCAGCCTTTATACCACATCACTCACTGCATGACTGCATCCCATTCACCCAATGACACACCGATGTGCTTCTTATTCTCCTAAGTGACTAAAATACTGCTGGTAGAAGATCCATAGATAACAAGAAGAAAAAAAAAAGAAAACATATTTGAATATGCTTGAATAAAAAGATGTTTCTCTGTGTAATTTTAGTTAAAGTCTAAAGTTTTTTTTTCCTTGACCACATCATGGAAAGACTTAAGAAATAGTGGAATGAATCTAATAAACTAGAATGTCCTGCATGAGTTGACTTCAGCTAGCAAACAGAATGCAGCTGGGAAAATCTGAAAATGTGTTTCCAACTGAATGCAACACAAAAATTAGAAGCAGCATGAAAAAAATCAAGGGAGCAATGTGAACGGAAATGAAGAAACAATACACATGAAGACACACATGAAACATTGTGAAACTATCCTTTAATCATTTTAATATCTATATATTTCATACCAATTCACTTCAATTCATTTCACTTTAATGACCACACAGAGGCTGGTGGAATGTGGTTCTAGTAACAATGTCCATCAACAACACTGCACAGACAGAAACCCCAGCAGGACTATCAAGGTGAAACAATCCAGTGAATCTGGTGGGAAACACAGCCAGGCAGCAGAGGAGAAGGAGATAAATCGGCCTCTCATTTCAGTATAAATGTTCATTTCAGGTTGATGCCAATGTTTAATTTTAAAGGCCATTACCAATGACATGCCAATATTATCATGACTCCCATCAGTTTGAAATAAATTGGAATTTTCCTTTAGGACAGACTTGAAAAATTGTGAACCTGTCCTTTAAACAAAAGTTATGTGTATGTCACTGGTCCGTTTGTTTTATTCTGGTCACAAAACAATATTTAAGTAAATGAGAGAATGAGAGAAGACAGTTCTCTGACGTTCTTAGCCAAGCTAATGCTCTGTGTTGGTTCGTCCACCACTTTGGTTCAGAATGAAACATTGGACAGCTATTGGACAAAGTGCCACATTGGCTTTTTTGTTCTTGGGTAAATAAGGGGCGTAACTATTTACAGGAGGGTCTATGGAACTTCTAGTAAATAATGAGGCTGGACACAGAAGTTGAAACTCAATTTTAATATGCCAGCAAACACTTCTGATGATTCCATATTCTACATAAAATAATGATCTGATTTCTTTCTTCAAGTTAGAAATCAATAATATTCATCAATTTGATGGTACATAGAAAACATCATGTAGAATCTACATCATGTAATGTAGTCAGATGCAGAACTAGACAACAGTCAACTTTATAAAACTTTATAAAAATAACACAGGGAGGCTGTGTTTCAAGTGACTGAGTATAACAGCCAGACGTCTTGTCCTCAGCAGCTCTGACTGAAGCTGGTTTGCTGGTTGTGGAGTTTATTCAGTGGTAAAAATGATCAAGGCTGTGCACAGCGGTCCTTGTTTGGACTGCTGGCTTGTAACAGTGCTGCAGGAGAGAGCAGCAGCGGAGGAGCTACTAAACTGTAGCATGTCTCAGTGTCTCAGGTGGTGTGTTGTAACTCTGTCTCTGCCTCCACGTAGTCTTCATTGGTTTCTGGTTCCTCCGATGAGGCTGTTTTATGGTGAATTGGTGTATTTAGTGAACTAAAGCAAACTGTTTGAGCTCACCCACATGATTCCAGTGTAGAAAAGGTTGCTATGGCAATTACAGGCTCTATTGAAGCAGATTAACTGAAGAATATGAGGAAACAGCAGTCAAATAAAGCAAATCAGACAGGAGTTTGTTGTCAAACATCTGGTAATGTCTTGGTATAGGACTACAGTGAGCATCATCTAGCCCCACCCAAGTGCCACTGATGGATTGCATTACAGTATATCATTGGCTAATCTTCTGACTTGTTATCTTACAGCACCAGAAGCTTCTTTATTTTACATAAAGTAACATTTCTCAAAATCACTTTAATATTCTTCAATATTTTGGATATGACCTTAATACCTACAAAACCAATGCATCAGCTGTACTTTGTGTTAATTAGCAAATGTTAATATATTAAACGAGTCCAGAAAAATCCAGACAGAGTGATAGAAGAAAAGGGTGTAACAACTTGGTATGGTCTTAGCAGGTGTTTGAGTGTGAAAGCTCAAACCATTTCCTGTACAACACACTGCTGCTAATGCTACAGATATGTTTGAAGTAGAATAAAGCGTTGGGCCGTATTTTCAGGACAACCCATGGTGAAGCCTTTGTGCCATCAACGATGCTTTTTGTCAGTCCTGAACAGGTTTTCTCTTCACCTGCAACCATTTTTTTTTTTTTAAATCACCATCTGCACCAAAGCAGGAAGCCAGGCACAATAGAAGGTGTGTCAGTTACAATCAAGCAGTACAGCTTTGGTGTGACAAATAGCTGCTATTTTATACTGGCATGATCCAGCTGCTCACACCACGTCAACAGTGCAAGCAGCACTATACTGTATACTCTCTATTTCAGGCTTTATGTTTATGACATTTGTCGACTCTCACCTATTACATTTGACTTGAACAATTAATGAAAAATAAACTTCCAAAGAAGGCATCATGTTTGGTGTGAATTATGACATCTTCTTTAAAGATACAGTTTGTGGTCTTTACAACACAAACAGAGAAACATGTCTTATATGTTGCTGTTATTGTGTGACATATATTCATATTTAGGATGAGCCATTTATTTCATATGCCATTAAAATAAAATCTTTATACCTTCATTCTTTCACTTTGGTATAAACTGTTGGAATAACTGACACATTTTCCTGCACATTAACAACTAGATTACAGTGCTGTTAAAGCAGCAGTACAATCAGTACTGGGGTTGTTTTTTACCAATGCCGTCAGCCACAGCTGCTTGTATGAAATCTAAAAATGTAATGTTGATGGATGGATTTATTTGTCATGAATTGAACATAGCAGGACGGCCCTGCACCAGTTATTAAATAAAGCACATCAAGATGAAACAAACTTACTTGGAGTGACTAACACTACATGACAGACTAAACAGCCAGATGATCAGCATTGACACAGATGATTTTCCATTATTCAGCAGCCGGCAGTCGGCAGATTTTCCAATATTTACTGAGTACACGGTTTTATTGAAGTACTGAAGGTTTCAAAGACTCTCCTTCACGAGGTACAAACCAAACACATTTGTGATAATCAAGAAGGACGTTAAGGACGTCAGTTTATATTGATACATTTGAAGTTTCCCTGTGAAAGTGATCATAGCTGATCCAGCTGTGATCAGCTGCCAGCGTCATCAGGAGTAGATGTCACTTTACATGACGCTTCAGAGGAAAGGAAGAGGAAATATGTTTTTAGAGAAATGAGACTCTTCTTGCAGCTTTTGCATCTTCAGTGAGGGACAAAGACAAAGTAAAGATACAACTGAGAGAAACATGGACGCAGTTGACTGAATGTGGATATGTCTTCTACTTCCTGAACTGGACTGGATTTTTAGTTGGACATAATAGCTGCTGGATTATATTCAGTCATGAATGTGGAATATATTCTAAACACTTGAGGCCTAATACAGGGGTACAGTTTTTTGATTTTTTTTCTTTTTTAGGTTTAGGTTGTCGATTAGTATTATATAGCTAAATTGTTAGCTAACACTAGCGATAAACGCCAGATCTCTAACGTAGAAAGCATTCATAACTCAAACATATTTTATCATGCATGAATAGAGAATCATTTACTTATTGAAAACATCTACCAGGCTCCATGGTGATGTTAACCTCCAGGCAACTGTTTGATGTGTGTTCTCTCCTTGTGTTCTAATTCATAATTGCAGACTGCACAGATGTAACATTATTTCATCAGATTAAATCAAAACGCTGAGTCTATGCTCATTTGAGGAGACGTCTGATAGGCTACAAAAGCTGAAGGTTCAACAGTCAGTAACAACAAACATGTTTTTGATAAAAAATCATTTTAAATACTTATATTTGTGGATTTCCATTACACATATTAAAATAAAGAAATATTTTAATCACACTTGTATTCTCTCACATACTTTTTAGTCTGCTGATAAGCATTCACACTTATGTTCTTCCAATATTTATCACTCTTCTGTATGTTTTTTGAAAAATCATTCAAATATCAAAATATTGTATTAAACGTTCTTGTCATGTGTCTTCTTCTACAATTTTTACACAACAGAAGTGTTCCATGTGAAACCAGGCAGAATTCTTTGTAGATGTATGCTATGGCATTCATTATTAATACTACTCATACTTTTTACTAGGTTTATTAACATTCAAATCAAAATACATAGACTTCTATTGTATTTATAAGTCAACCACTGTGTAAAGCAGAACCTCCATTCAAATTCCAAAATGCTCAGTATGAGATGCTGATTGAACATGTACTCCGTCATATTTATGACAATGATGGTTTATGAGTTATAAAATACATTGAAGTTAATCAAGTCCCATTCACTCCCATTGTAAGTCAGCAAAGGTAAACAGTGATAGTGCTCTGTATGACATGCTGATCAAACATGCACACTCTCATAAAAATTATATGGATCATTTATGAGTTATAAAATATTTGAAAGTCAATGAAGCTCCAACTGCTCCCATTGTATTTATAATACAGCAGCTGTATACAGTAGCTCAAAACTCTATTCAGATTTCTAAATGCTCAGTATCACATGCTGATCAAATATGGACACTTTCATGGCACGTATAGTTTGAGTTATCAAATACATGACTTCCATTCTATGTACGGGCTTCATTTACTGTCATGAAGTGTATACATTGCAGTGGAAACTCCATTCCAATTTTCAACTCAATTCACTGTCCAATCATTGCTCATGTCACACCTTCATGAACGCATGATTACAACACTAATAGTCTGACATATAATGTATGTTAAGCCAATGAGCTGCTTTCAGTTCCAGTGTGCTAATAGCAGACATCATTTACAGTTGCAACTTCATGTTTCCAAACATTGAAACATGTATGAACTGTGATGGACCACATAAGAAAGAAAACTAATTATGATTGTCATTATTTGCTCCCAAACTGGAGTATACATACATTTAATACAATATTTTTTCAGCTAAAAGTGGGGTGCATCTTATACCCCAGTGTGTCCTATTCACAGTAAAATACAGAGAGAGGTTGGATCTGCAATTGATGCAGTGTCAGCTCTGATGAAGAGTTTTTGGGACTCGAGTAAGCACACAACTACACACTGTATTAACCTTTGTGTTGTCCTCCCGGGTCAAATTGACCCTGTCTGTTTTGACTCTTCCTTCCTTCCTTTCCTTCCTCCCTTCCCTCCTTTTCTTCCTTCATTCCTTCCCTCTTTCATTCCCTTCCTTCCTCCTTCTTTCCTCTGTCCTTCCCTCCTTCCTTCCTTCCTTTCCTCCCTCCCTTCTTCCTCCCTTCCTTCTTTCCTTTCTTCCTTCCTTCGCTTCCTCCATTCCTTCTTTCCTTTTCTCCCTCCCTTCCTCTCTTCCTTCCTTCTTCCCTCCTACCTTCCTTCCTCCCTTCCTTCTTTCCTTTCCTTTCCTTCTTTCCTTCCTCCCTCCTTTTCTTCCTTCCTTCCTCCCTCCCTCCGTCCTCCCTTCCGTCTTTCCTCTGTCCCTCTTTCCTTCCTTCCTCCCTTCCTCTCTTCCATCTTTCCTTCCTTCCTTGACTCGAGAACAACAGGAGGGTTAAATATGTAAAGTTACTGTGTTCTTTTCTTTTTTTAAAGGTTTAATTGAAACTCAGCCTAATCTGAACCCAGTCTGAGTTAATATACTGGTCCAGTTCAGTTAAATCATTACTGGACCATTAGCCATTAACGTGACTCACTGTTTCAGATGAAATACGCATGTAAGTATTTCAAATAAAAGTAGATCGAGAAAACTTTGTATTTTGTATAAACCATGTGTGTAATGTGTTCAAATAAACCAGACTTTAAAAGAAAAGTGTTTTTTCCCGCATGACACCCCCCAAAATAGGCTGCGACTTATACACTGGTGCGACAAAAGAGCTGTCCACACTGAAAACGATGACTATAACTATAACTATGACTACAACAATGTGATCGTCCACACTGAGAATAATAATGTCCTGTAAACAGCAGTGTCCAGTAAGCACTGCACGCTCCAGCTGAGTTCAGAGGTATGTGCTGATTAAGTGTGTTGATCAGAAGTATTTCACACAGTAGTGGCTGTGATGTTTCAGTATCTACAGACCAAACTGACACACAGCAGATGTTGAAGCGTGGTATATTAAAGTGCAGCGCTGCAGCAGTGACACACAGTGTCAGCACAGATCCTCTTACACTAACTTGTTTTTTTACATTCTAATAAAGAACAAAGTTCCAGCATCTTTGTAATAATAAAGACCATCTAAAGAAAGTTTACAGTCAGTCCATGAGAGAGGAGCAAAGCTGCATTCAATTAAATAAATAAGGATTTTAATTGACAGTCAGAGTTTTAATATGGAAGCGAATCATGACCAATATTTAAATTATAGTGCATTTACAGAAATGCCTTTTCATTTTAAGAATGTGGCTGCATTATTTGACTCATAAATACAATTAATCATCAATCATCCTATTTACATTTTCTTCTTCAAGACTGCTCATTCTTTCCTTTAATTAAAATGAAAAAGAAAAAAACATCTGAGATTTAATTTTCAAAATATGCCCCAGCAAATAGATACCAAAATTCAATTTGAAATGTAAAATTTGAAAATTAAAATGCATTTGCAGAAATGCTTTTTCATTTTATGAAAGTGGCTGCTTGACTCTTAAATAAAATTAATCATCCAATTTGGATTTTCATTTTCTTCTTCAAGACTGCATATTTTATGCCATAATTAAAAAAAACAAACAAAGAGGACATTGCTATTTTGTTTTCATGGTCTGCCCTACGGTGGCCCTGAAGGGCAAACGACAACAACAAAAAGAAAAACACGACGACATTAACTCCTAACGGAACCTGCTATTACAAGGATCATTGCTGATTGGACAAAAGCATGTCTGTTTTTTTAACAGGTGGAAAAGGCTGCTTGACGCTGTACCTGAGGGCTGTTGCAAGGGCACTCCGTTGTGAAGAAAGAAATGTGAATGGGAATACTGATTGGTGGGAAAGGCTGCTTTACGCCTCATATACGCCCCGCATCAAAATTCCCTAACTAAGTTTCTTATATTCAGTTAGATATGCTGAAAATCTGAATAAAGGTACTCTATCAGACTGAGTAGGCTGTTGAAATCACCGGTGCCCGTCTTCAACACCTTCCCTGGCCACGTCCTCTGAGTCATTCAATCATTCACAGAGAGAGAGGTACAGCGTCAAGCAGCCTTTCTTTCCTGTTAAAAAGACAGACGTGCTTTCGTCCAATCAGCAATGATCCTTGTCATAGTTGGTACCTACCCTTTCCGTTAGGAGTTAATGTTGTTGTGTTTTCCTTCTTGCTGTTGTGTTTTTGCTAATGTTGTTGTCGTTTGCTCTTCAGGGCCACCATACTGCCCCGCAAAATAGTGCCCATTATTTGAGAACGATTTGGCAATCTGAGTGGCGCAGGAGAGTGACGTCATAGTCGCTCTTCTTCAGCTCCGTGCTGACCGTGCTACCCATTTAATACGGTAGGGAGCGGTGTGCACATTTGATATATGGATGCATCACAGATCATGGTGCTCCCTGAGATTGTGTAAACTGAGCATGAAACTGAGTAGCATCCAGCTGCAGCCCCGGAGCAGAAGGCTTTTGTCACGTCAGGGGCTTCTACTCCGGGGCTGCAGCTGGATAGTATTGACATGGTGGAGTCTGAATGCGGGACAGGCATTTATTTCTCTGATAGTACAGTAGCATGTGTTTTAGTAGTTAGTGTGATAATAAGCCTGACAGTATTTAACAAGGTGTTGAGACCAAATATGATTAAAGCCAAAGTCAAAGCAGAGGAGTAGCTCAGTCTATGTATAAACCAGTTCAATGAGCCTTAAACCAGGAGAGCTACAGGTGAGCAAACACTGTAGGCTCACAGACTTACAGCTGAGTAAGTATGTTGCTTTGCTTGCTTGTATTATTTCATAAATTCTCTCCATAAATACCCCTATCCTGTGAAATAAGGCCAGATTACATCAGTGTAACAGCATTACCTCTGAACTGACACTGGCTCTACATATAATGTGAAAACTGCATCTGATCATAATAAATCTGACTTATGAACACTAATGAAATGTTAACAATTTTCTTATTTCAGGAGATAATTCAGGACCTGGACCTTGAGCAGTCTCATCAGCTGCAGCACTGTCTGATGAGAGACCCAAGCATGATGTTCAACCTACTGTCTTCATCACCTGGAGACCTACACTGTAACAAATTACTATAAAAATACAGTGAATTTCATACAGTAATGTACCGTTTTTCACAAATACAATTAAATACTGTTAATGTTGATGCCTTTATGCAAAAAAATACTAACGGTAAGCTACCGTGTCATTTTACGGTATAATATAGTATTTTTTGTTTAAGTCCGCCTACAACTTGTAAGCAACATGCTGCCTCAGGTCACACACCTCATTTAGCACACAGTCAACATAGAAAATCATACAATGGGCAAAAACATATTCAAGATAGATGGAAGAAACAGGAAGAATATAAGAAGGTGATTTTCGACTTGACTCTGACCGAGCCAGCTCTGCACTGGACCGAGAAGATGACCACCTTCTGCTCTCCTTCTGGTAATCCACCCTGCTCCGGTGCTTTACTAAACAAGGTTATTGCATTTTATCAAATTCAACATTTTGTCTCAAGTTTAATTTTCATTTCTTTGGTTGCCTTTTTCCCCCAAAAGATTAACATTAGTCAAAATTACCGCTTGGTATTAGCTAGTTTGTGAACCACATGTTGCATGCTAATGTTAGCTAGCATATCCATGGGACTGCATTTCTAAATGATCAAATCAGCAGACTAAATCAAGTTAATGTTATAGCTAGCTTGGTCAAATGTTGCGTCTAATCAAATATGTGAAGTAGTCTCTACTTTACCATTTGTTGTGTTGTGGGGTTATTTCATGTAAAAATGTTTGTGGGATGTGTCATACTAAGGAGGGGAAATTTGCTTGTGATGTAAGCATGAAATTCTATACAGTACATTACCGTAATATTTTTAACAGTAATTAACTGTTTTTTAGATTACAGTAAGGATACTGTAAAATAACAGTAAATTGCTGGTGATTGTAGCTGCCAGTACTTTACTGTTATTTTACAGTCATTTTTTTTACAGTGTACAGCATCACCTCACCCTGTGCAGGGTCAGCCAGCCTGGTGTTTCTGCTAGAGATGCAGATTTCCTCCAACATGAAGCACTTAGAGACAGAAGAGTAGTGATACCAAGCTGCTGTGTGTGGTTTTTTGTATTCACTTTGTAGGTTTCAACTTATTTTTTTTCCTCATTGTTGAAATTTTAAATAAATATGGAGAATAACACATGGGTGTTTGTTATAACATTTTTCAATTGATCACTGCAGAGTAAAATTACTTAATCTATGTATTATTATAAGTATAAAACAGAACAATCACAATATCAGTAGAAATAAGAATAATGTACACAAACATTTGTAAATTGTATAAAGTCTTACATAGTTAGATACTCAGTTGTTAGTTGAAGGTAGTTACTCTAAGTATGTGACACAGAGAGGAGGAGGCACAACTGAAGGAAAATACATTTATTGAGGGGAACAGAAATGGGATGTTGAACTGGGGAAAAGGCTGAAGATGAGCCACGGCAGGGGAAATGCTGTAGGGAGCAGCGCTGGAGCTGAGCAGGTCTAGAGAAGAATCCAGGGGAGTGCTGAGCAGAGCAGGGTCCAGGTCTGAGGAGCAGGATCCAGGTCTGAGGAGCAGGCTAAAGGATGAGAGGCTTGGAGGTTTCTGGAGTGTCTGGCATGCCTTTGTTTGCCATTGTTACTGGATAACTGAGAAGACTGTGATGTGATGGCTACAGTAATGTGTAATGTTAAACATTATGTTACATTAAACAGATTGTAACAACTGTGTGGAGAAAATATGTGCTGATTTTATTTTTGTTTTGGAAATCACCAGACCTTGATTTTTAAATATGATAATGATATACGATTTTACAAATATTCTATCAATAAATTAAATCTGTTTATCTGTGTATCAATCTGTTTATGTAATAAAACACAACGGAGTAAAAACTAGCAGGAGTTAGCTGTTCAGGTTGATTTTACACAACTACAGTGACAAGAGTTGAAGCTAATGAGAACATGTCTTCATGACTGTAAACACTTTGAAAGCAGTGAACAAACACCAGATAGGTTACGTTAGCACGTCAAACAGCTGTAGTAACTACTCTGCTACTTTACAGATAACATCACAACAACAACATATCCTGACTAACTAGACAGTGAGCTGAATGTCAGCAGGTAACGTTACAGTTTATGTGAAGCAGCGCTGATGTTACTCACCTGTCCGGCAGATCAGCGTCCGACGGGTATCCGTCTGTCCCTCCGCCGTTAGAAAACCACACCGATGTGTCTGCGGTTCCTTGTCTGGTCAAAGTCCTTTTTTTTTTTTTTGTTCTAACCTTTTCCTCTCTGGATGTTTCTCGGT
Organism: Scomber japonicus; assembly: GCF_027409825.1. Taxonomy (NCBI): domain Eukaryota; kingdom Metazoa; phylum Chordata; class Actinopteri; order Scombriformes; family Scombridae; genus Scomber; species Scomber japonicus. The sequence goes on along the minus strand of NC_070580.1, from coordinate 1,344,112 downwards.
CACCTCTCCTTCTCCACTATATTTGTACCAGATTCAGCGTTTCTCGCTCCGGCTGCGTACACTACGTGACAAATACAGTATAATATTAGAATCCACCTGGGCCATGATCTGTGATGCGTCCATATATCAAATGTGCACACCGCCCCCTACTGTATTAGATGGGTAGCGCGGTCAGCACGGAGCTGAATGAGAGCGGCTACTGACGTTACTCTCCTGGGCCACTCAGATTGCCAAATCGTATTAGAATTATGGGCACTATTTTGCAGGGCACACCACGAAAACGAAATAGCAATGTCCTCTTTGTTTTCTTTTTAATTATGGCATAAAATCTGCAGTGTTGAAGAAGAAAATTAAAATGCAAATAGGATGATTGATGATTATCTATGAGTCAAATAATGCAGCCACATTCTTAAAATGAAAAAGCATTTCAATTTAAATATTGGTCACGATTCGCTTCCATATTTTTATCGTTCATCAAATGGCTCTGAAATTGATTTCAACCATATTGTTCTGCTCTATCATTAACATTATAGTTGTGGTGTGGACTCCATCCATTTAAATTACAACAACATTTAAAACTATACATTTATAGTTATCGTTCTCAGTGTGGACGGCCCTTCATACACCGTTTTTTACGGTAGTTTATGAAGTGGATTACAGACTGCATTCAAATGCAAATATAAGTCACAATGTTATTCTACTTTGACCACTTCAAATGCATATAATATTCAAACTTATCAGCTAGTCAGTTGATAGCCTTTACACTTATTTTCTTCAGTAACTGCTCCTTAGTTGTGTGTGAAATCATATCCAATCAATCAATCAGTACATAAACATAACAGTAGAGAAAGAGGTTATAGCCAGTTCACTTGCCAACTCCAACTTTACTGAAAACCAATCAAACTTCACCTTGCTCAATGATATCAGGGCTGTTTCTATTACAGCCAATATTACAGGATGCATGTTATTTGATGAATACTTACCAGCGAATAGACACCTGCAGTCCGTGTCTCACCAATCTTGTTGCAGCCAGAAGTACAAAAAACAGTGGGCACAAACACTTTGAGCACAAGGTCTCCACGTGAATCTCATAGGTATCTCATTACTATAAATAGATTTTATGTTACATCAATTAAATATACATTTCCATGACAACATTTTAATGTGGAGGTGTCCTGCATCATCTAATATGAAGGCAACATCTGCTAATGTCAGAATATCTGATATTTCCATGAAATACAATATTTGTTTTATTAGGTTCAGAGAAAAGCAAATGACATGCAAGACATAAGCAAGGTGATAGCTGAAACTGTCAGTTAGTAACTACATTTTGCTAATGAGATGAGATGTGTCTGATTCAGCTTAGCAGGTGATCTACATTATTTATTTGCTTGGCTGTAATTAATCAGAGCAGCATGTCAAAATGTCACAGAGGGAGAAAACTGAGTTCAGTTGAAAAGATGAAGATGAGAAAAAAGACAAACAACCCCATCAGTCATACTCATTTTACCCACTAATGTCTGCATCAAGTTGAAGTTAGTTTAGGTTGGTGGAATAAAAGAAGAATGAGCACATTACACTGCTAATATGAAGCAACAGAACTAAAATGTTGGGCATAAATTCAATATAAAACTGACCCGCAACACCTACATTTAGGATTTCTCACTTTAAGTGTGTTTGTAATCCCTTATAAATCCCTGTATTAAACAACAGGATGGTGTAGGCTGCACTTCCCCCTGAGGTTGCAGTGTTGGCAGATTCTGTTTTTCTCTCCAAACAAACTTAAAACACCTCCACGTGGATGAACAGATGGATCCATCGCCCAGAGAAATAGTTCAATGTGTTTGAACTTTCTGTCCATCAAAACAGATGGAAATCTGACAGAGATGGACGCATCCTCATCCCCATCCAGACAGCTCTGATTAGAAGGTTATTGAGAATAGCATATAGAAACAGACAAGATGGATCAGTGATGCTAGCTGCTGAGTATAGCTTAAAATACAAGAGATGGTTAAAGATCCTTTACGGAAATGTTAAAAGACATTAATACACTCTTTAAATGAATGAATAAACGCTGCTGTAAATAATAATTTGGGTCAGAGGGTTAGGATTATGGTTTATGTTTTTTGTTTGTAAGATGTTGACAGCCAGATGGTTTGTATCATCTGAGAAGTCGTCCTTGGCAACAGTTTGGACAGGGCAGGTACTTTCAAAAAATGGCATATGACTGGATGAACCATCTGTCTATCAACATCTCACTTGTTCAGCAGCTGGATTCATGAAATCACAAGAACAATGGCATCCTATGGGAACCTTAATTGGATGGACATTGGTCTAAACCAAGCTGCTGAACAAGGTAAGAATGTTCTGTTGTACACTATGACATCCTTAAAATATAATCTCCTCATTCTCCCTCATTGAAAAATCTACAATCTATGAATCTGTAAACACTGCTGTTTTCAAAACTTGAACTGCTGAACACAACATGTCTCCTACTTAATTGAACAGTCTATTCTCAATGTATATGCACTGGAGGCTTCAAGTTTCCACATCGTACTTAACATGTATTCTGAATCGTGATTGGCACCAAAGTTGTAATGTCACAAATCACATTTTAATGTCCTGAGATCTGACCTTTTGTTTGGTATGCATTTTGAATTACTCCTAGATATTTGGGACCAATAGGACAAAAACTAAGCATCCTCTTTAAACAGGAAGTAGTTTAAAATACAAAAAAAGTCCTCCTATGGGGACAATAGGTTTATTTTACTGTATAACATAATCAATTCACCAGTGTATAAAACTGTTTGTTTCTTTACATTTACTCCTCAAACGAGTACTTCCTGATTAGCAGTGTCGTAGCTTGTTGTTATTGCTAAAATTAGTCAAATGTTTAGCATATCAAAATACAAACATTATTAAACATAAATAAATAAGTTTCATCCATAAAATTTGATACGGTTTTGTACCTGGTCCACTTTTGTCTGGGGATCAGCTTTTGATTGACTTGATCAAGATGCCTGTCATCTCGTCTTTATACTGATTAATGTATTGTGCTTATGCTGCCACAAGGTGGCACAAAAAAGTGTGTACAAATGACGACAACAGGTCAAAGTTATGCAGAATGAAGTATTAGGTCCAACAAACCCAAAATGTAATGTCCCCATATGAGGACGAAGGGTTGCAGAAGGTTCAAGCACTTGGTTTGCATTAAGGATGTTTTCATTTCCTTAACCAAACCACAACCTATGTTTTTGTAGGCAAAAGAAACGTACATATTGGACAAAATGCAAATCCCTATTTCTAGTGTCAAAGTTGTGCACTTCATATGAACACCACCTTCTTCCCTGATCACTTCTCCATGAATGCTGTGCAATGCAGCAGTGTGGATTGAACTGGATAAACAATTTCCATCATTCAGGAACCAGTTTTGTATTTGGCAGAAATATATAGGACATAAGTTTTAAGGGACAGGGTGAAGGCTTCTTGACACCAATATGTACATATTAATTAAAATAACTAGTATCATAAGTCATCTTTTTGGAAAAAAATGCTATATATATTTGGGTCTTTCCAAAGTGACTGATTTTTCTCTATAGATTAATCCATATTTCAGTGTTTCTATATCAAAGTAGTGATTCCTGGAATAATAAACACATTCATCAGTACAATAGAGGAATCCACTCATACTTGAAAGTCTTAAAGGGACAAGTGTGTTAGAGTGCAGCAGGTGTCAGTTTGATGTGCTTTCTCCAGCTATGATAAAGAATACATGAATTTCAGTTGTTGCTGGAGAAAGCTTTATACCCAGAATTAAGTGCAGTTGCCATGGATGCTTTACCCAGCAATTTGACTCTAGCTCAGGGAGAGCAATTTTCCCTTTATCTTGAAAAATGGTGATTTCAATAAGTACACTTTAACACCTTTAAGATGTATCCCCATTTTACATAATGACTCAGAGCATTTCAACCTTTTTATTTTCGTTTTCATAACTGGGGCCTTTAAGCTGTGGAAAAGTCTGTTTGTAATGACAAGCAGCTGGTAAAAGCCCTGTCTTTAGAGATCCATTTGACATAATGGCACTCTGAAAGTAGAAATTACCTGCCATGCGGTTGTCAAGGTTTCTGGACTGAGTGGTAGGATAACAATTCTCCAATGATAGATGAAAAACTTTTCCATTTAATTAAAACTCAGAATTATCAATTGAAACAGAAAATCCAACCCATTACCTAACAATGGCTTTAAAAATCAGCCATATTCTTTAAGGCTCTAGAATGCTCTTTAGACTTCAGCAAAGTGCTTTCTGACACAAAAGACTTCTAAACAATGGAGGGTTTCAAATGATATTCCATATGAACACCTGTGTGGACAGTGGTATTGTCCATGAGAGCCTGGTGCTGGTTTGAAAGCTTCTCACACCTTCCATGATAGAGGAAAAGCTAACTTGTGAAATATGTCTGATATAGTCCTTATAAATAAAGCAAATGCAAAGTCAAAGCTGTATATTTGAAACTAAAACGGTGTTAACTGTGTGTGATATTGCCATCATCTTTACTGTACATTGGTCTCTTTAATCAGTATTTCCTTTGATGTGTAATTGACAGGTCATTAATTAGCTACTTAAAAAAATATGATATATTATTTTATACATGCATATGTATGTGTATATATGTGATTTGTAGTACAATACAGTAGCCGTGAGCATTGCATGCTGGGATCAAAAACAAACACCACAGCTAATCCTGATGCTAATACCTCACGATACAGCCACGAGGGAAGTTGATGGCATTTTATGGAAGAAATACTGTTGCTCTCATGTTTATGTGTCTGTACTTGACCGAAGTTGTTGCCAGAGGGTTCCAGACCGCTGCAACCGGAGGATTTTGGTTTTTTTTGTTTTACATGATTGAGGACTCCGGTGAGTGTACTAGTTAGCATGCTACGTTGCTAGCAGACATAGGCTATTTATTTTCTGTTTGATTATGATTAAACAATATTGAACTTTTCTTTTGCCAACAAAAACCGATCGGAGTCAACTGTAATTATGGAGACATTGAAATGAGTTAATATGTTGAGTTTCAAGTTCAAGTTCAAGTTCAACTTTATTGTCAAAAATCTATGTAACAGGGTTAGCACAGAAGTCTGAAATTGCGTTTTACCAGTCTCCAATGTGCAGTTAAAAAGACATGTAAAAAGACAGACAAAAAAAAATCCCCCCCCCCCCCCCACCACACACACACGCACACGCACGCACACACACACACACAGTGTGCAAATACTGACATAATACACAACCACACGCACACACACACACACACATAACAGCATAAGTACAATCAGTGGTCATAGTAAAGTGAAAGTGTAGGTCTGTGGTCTCTCTACAAAGTGCAAGAGTAAAGTAAAGTGCCAGTGGCATGGTGAAGGAAATGTTCATGGAATGTCATCCAGTGACCTTGGAATGTTCATGTGATTTTTCTTCAGTGTGTTGATGAGTCTGATGGCTTGTGGAAAAAAGCTGTTTCTCAGTCTGCTTGTGCGGGACCGCAGGTTGCGGTACCGCTTCCCTGATGGTAGAAGGGAGAACAGTCTGTGTGCTGGATGAGTTATGTCTTTGATGATGTTCATTGCCCTCTTGTTTTAGAAATGTATTTTTTGTTAGGAGCAGTAATTTTTACTGCGTCATTCTGGGCGCCATGTTCAGAGTGTTGGAGAGTTAAAAATAAGCTATAGGCTACGTAGGCTAATGTTCATGATTTGTATAAATATGGGTTTTTCCTGATATAAATAATGTGTTACAGTTCATGTTGAGATTATTAAAAATACATAAGGGTGAATGTGAATGAGAAACATGATTGATTAGAGATAAGGGATAATTTGTGTAACATGATTTATTAATACTGATAAAAAAAGGGAAAAACACTGATGTCTAAGGTCTCAGGATATATTCATTCCTTTTGTGGCCAGTATTATAAGTTACACTTGAGTTAAAGAGAGATATGATACTGTACAGTAATTGATGATAGATAATTTTATTTCCTGCTATGACAGATTGTTTTTTTTGAGTTGCTGGATCTGCATACTGGGACAGTGTTGATTCCAACCAGGTTTCCTGTCTGACGTGAGGCAGGGTTAGAGAGTATCTGGAATTCTCCATCTTCATCATCATCCTGAAGATTCATGCCTGAAGCAGATAAGATCTAAGCTGCGCAGAAAGCAAACAAACAAACACACACATTCTACCTCGGTCGCACACACACATTGAATACACTTGGACGGACATGGATACAAACTAAGCTCTTTGGACTGGACTTTGATGAACATTGATATCAGACAGCAATAAGCTGTAAAGAGACACTTTTCTTTCAGTTCTTTTATTTCTTTTATATATCTGGGATTTAAATCTGAACTGTGCTTTCACTTTTTGTAAATCGTGGAAATAAATATCCCTGTGTTTACCCTTTACATTAATCTATCCCTCACTCCTTGAGTTGAATCTGAGTACAGTAGTCAATTAAGTGTTGTTCTTACTGGGTTACATATATATAGGAAATAAGGGCAAGAACATTACAGTAACATGCAAGTTGTGCCCAGGTAACAAAAGCCTGTATGGTATTGCAGAGGTCAGTTTGCTAAGGTCATTTTCTGTGTAAGAGTGTATGTGCTAAAGAACAGGAATGTGGTGTGAGAATGGTAAAGGACACATGGAAGCAGAGTATGATAAGAGAGAATGAGGTTTTCTTCTGTGGAGAATGAACAACTCCTTTTCCATAAGTCACAAGGCTGTGAATTGTCATCTTTGGTATGAGCTAGACACAGTACAGATAAATACAGATACAGAAAACGACAACACTTGTTGCCCTGTTGCAATGATGTAGAGATGTTTTTGAAAAACTACTTTGTATACAGGTATGTGATTTGAAAAGCCTGAAAAGTTTTATAACTGTTATGTTTGAGAAGGCACTTTAGTATAATACAGAGCTGTAAATGGAACATTGTCTGTGTCAGTCCTGCTATCAGTGTAAAGATTTACAGATGATGGGTCAGACTTGGCTGTGTGATGATGGTACACTCATTATATTTAAAGGAGGTCTGGACTAAAACTACATGAGGAATCACAAAGTAACACAAAAGTACTCTAACCAGTTACTGTTCTCACAAGGTAATGCTGTAATGTAACTAGTTACTGTACTTGGCAGTAATTTTGTTATGTAATTAGTTACTTTTAAAAGTAGCGTTCCCCAACACTGTTCAGGAGTAACCTATGTATTTGGCGTGAGTGTCCCACCATACAAAAGGGAAGAAAGCATTACTGCCCTTAAGAGAGGCAGTGAGGCAGTTCTGCTATTCAAAAAAAAAGGTCACATACGCCTTTAGCTTTGATTACGGCATTGTTTCAATAAGCTTCTGCGATGTCACAAGATCCGTCCAGTGTTGCATTCATTTTTCACCAAGATTGATGATGGGAGAGTGGGACCACTGTGCAAAGCCTTCTCCAGCACATCCCAAAGATTCTCAATGGGATGAAGGTCTGGACTCTGTGGTGGACAATCCATGTGTGAAAATGAAGTCCTGGCATTGTCATCAAAAATCCATTGATGGAATAACCTGGTCATTCAGTATATTCAGGTAGTCAGCTGACCTCATTCTTTGGGCACATAATGTTGCTGAACTTAGACCTGACCAACTGCAGCAACCCCAGATCATAGCACTGCCCCCACAGACTTGTACAGTAGACACTAGGCATGATGGGTACATCACTTCATCTGCCTCTCTTCTTACCCTGAGGCGCCCATCACTCTGGAACAGGGTCAATCTGGATGCATCAGACCACATGACCTTCTTCCATTGCTCCAGAGTCCAACTTTTAGGCTCCCTAGCAAATTGAAGCCTTTTTTTCTGATTAGCCTCACTGACACGCCTTCTGGTAAGGAAGCAGGACCTGGGGGCTTGGGTGTGGGCTCTCCTATCTCTGGGGTGGAGGTCGCCGAGGTGGTTAAAAAGCTCCTCGGTGGCAGGGCCCCGGGGGTGGATGAGATCCGCCCCGAGTTCCTCAAGGCCCTGGATGCTGTGGGGCTGTCATGGTTGACACGACTCTGCAGCATCGCGTGGACATCGGGGGCAGTGCCTCTGGATTGGCAGACTGGGGTGGTGGTCCCTCTTTTTAAGAAGGGGGACCGGAGGGTGTTTTCCAATTACAGGGGAATCACACTCCTCAGCCTCCCTGGTAAGGTCTATTCGGGGGTGCTGGAGAGGAGGGTCTGTTGGATAGTCGAATCTCGGATTCAGGAGGAGCAGTGTGGTTTTCGTCCGGGCCGTGGAACAGTGGACCAGCTCTACACCCTCTGCAGGATCTTTGAGGGTGCATGGGAGTTTGCCCAACCAGTCCACATGTGTTTTGTGGACTTGGAGAAGGCATCCTCCTCCAATCTCCGGGAGTATGGGGTATCGGACTCCTTGATAAGGGCCGTCCGTTCCCTGTATGACCGGTGTCAGAGCTTGGTCCGCATTTCCGGCAATAAGTCGGACTTGTTTCCAGTGACAGTTGGACTCCGCCAGGGCTGCCCTTTGTCACCGATCCTGTTCATAATTTTTATGGACAGGATTTCTAGGCGCAGCCAGGGTGTAGAGGGGGTCCGGTTTGGTGACCTCAGGATTGGGTCACTGCTTTTTGCAGATGATGTGGTCCTGTTGGCTTCATCAGACCGTGACCTCCAACTCTCACTGGATCGGTTCGCAGCCGAGTGTGAAGCGGCCGGGATGAGAATCAGCACCTCCAAATCCGAGGCCATGGTCCTCAACCGGAAAAGGGTGGAGTGCACTCTTCGGGTCGGGGATGAGATTCTGCCTCAAGTGGAGGAGTTCAAGTACCTCGGGGTCTTGTTCACGAGTGAGGGAAGGATGGAACGGGAGATCGACAGGCGGATTGGTGCGGCGTCTGCAGTAATGCGGACTCTGCACAGATCCGTCGTGGTGAAGAGAGAGCTGAGCCGAAAGGCGAAGCTCTCAATTTACCAGTCGATCTTCATTCCTACCCTCACCTATGGTCATGAGCTTTGGGTAGTGACCGAAAGAACAAGATCGCGGGTACAAGCGGCCGAAATGAGCTTCCTCCGTAGGGTGGCTGGGGTCTCCCTTAGAGATAGGGTGAGAAGCTCAGTTATCCGGAGGGAGCTCGGAGTAGACCCGCTGCTCCTCCACGTCGAGAGGAGCCACATGAGGTGGTTCGGGCAACTTATCAGGATGCCTCCCGGACGCCTCCCTGGTGAGGTGTTCAGGGCACGTCCCACCGGTAGGAGACCCCGGGGAAGACCCAGGACACGCTGGAGAGACTATGTCTCTCGGCTGGCCTGGGAACGCCTCGGGGTCCCCCTGGAAGAGCTGGATGAAGTGGCTGGGGAGAGGGAAGTCTGGGCTTCCCTGCCTAGGCTGCTGCCCCCGCGACCCGACCCCGGATAAGCGGCAAGAAGATGGATGGATGGATGGATTAGTGGTTTTCTTAAGGCTACACAGCTGTACAGTCCCAATCCTTTGAGCTCCCTTCACATTGTGCGTGTGGAAATGCTTACTTTCACTATTAACCATAGCCCTGAGGTCTACTGTTGTTTTTCTACCATTTGATTTCACCAAACGTGTAAGTGAACAGATTTTTTTTCGACCATGTTTCTTCCTTGAAGACGATGGCACTATCCTTCCAGTTTTTAATAATGTGCTGGACAGTTCTTAACCCAATTTTAGTAGTTTCTGCAATCTCCTTAGATGTTTTCTCTGCTTGATGCATGCCAATGATTTGACCCTTCTCAAACATGGTTGTTTAAGAAATGAGAAGCTACTCATTGCATCAGTTGGGGTTAAATAACTTGTTGCCAGCTGAAAGATAATCGCCCATGCAGTACTTATCCAATAGGAGGCTCTTACCTATTTGCTTAGTTAAATCCAGGTGGCAACCTTTTTTTTGGCACAAGCAGTGTATGTACTGATACTCTATCAGTGTTGAGCACAAACTTTCAACTTGGTTTGATGTTGGGTTGAGCATACTGTGTAGTGTTATTATAAGTAGTAGTTAGCTGTTAGTATCACTGATACTGTAACAAACCTGCACAGACAGAAACCAAACCAAAACACTGCAGGGATGAAGAGTTTCATTATTGATCACCATCTCAACGAAAAGTTGCTTTTGATCAGCAGCATGTGTTCCTCTGACAGGCTTATACCAGGTAAGACGTGAAAGTACTTCAAAACTGTACTTACTTAGATTACTTGTACTGCATTACACATAATATCATGTTCATTTGTTACATCTAGAATACTGCAACATTTATTTTCTGACAGACATCCTCAATATTGAGAATTTTATCAGTTTGCTTGATAGCTAATTAATTCACTTTACATAGATGAATAAATAATAACTATCATACCAATAATTCTAAAGAAAGCAATTCTTCATCTAGAATTATATGACATTAGGGCAGCCTGTAGCCTGTTGGTTAAGACATTTGTTGTAAGTCATACCTCTCTCTACATATATTACCTGCACTTCCAACTATTACAGCAAAAAAGAACAAAATGACTGACAAAATCACCTGAAATGGTGTACAACAGATTGATGTGGATGCATACAGGTAAGTGAAAAATATGAATAAATACATAACTTATCGCTGAGTAAAGCTGAGCTTGTTAAAGCTGCTCACATAAACACAGTAGAGCATGTGTATCGGTATGTGTTGTGTTTGGCGCACTGCTGTGCCCCCAACAGCAAAGACTCATTTGAGTTGAAACCATGGTGATACTGACGATGATGATTATGACGATGATGATAACATGGTGGCAGTGATATTGAAGCCCATAACAAGCCAGTGGTAAAATGCTAATGATGGCTGGTTTCCTCTGAAGTGCATTAACACATTAATGGCAGTTATCATCTTACAACTCATCAAATGAACAGTAATTACACCTGTTCAGCTTCTTGCATTAAACATTTAGCTGGCACTCCAAATGTACCAATGCAATTAAGTGCTGACAAAATAGTGGGTTAGACTGGGCTGGTTTTGAAGGGCCTCATTTTGCCTCTTGGCTAAACAGCAACGTGAATGAAATGAATAATAAAGAGAAAGCGGTACTCAGATCCTGAGGGTTAGTGGCCCTGATTGTAGATGTGAAAGAAAAAAAAAACTAGCTGCCAGATGTGTGGCTTTACCAGCCAAGATAAACAGAATGCAGAGCAACGATAGCATAGCAGCACAGAGACACTGAGGAGGGCGACTTTAATCAAACAGCTGTTGACTGGATACTTGCTGTGCTACATGTCGGGGGAGGGAGGAGCCCACCAGGACTGCATAAGAAAACTGCTCTCCTAAGAAGATGATTGGTATTCAACAGGAGTTGTACTGTTACCCCCAAGATTAGGATCAGCATGTGACAAGACCACACAGCAGAGAAAGGGGTTTATTGTGTGTTTTAACTCCTCAGGCTTCTACAGTGTTCACATTCAATGAAATAAATAATTCAATGTTCTAGAAACTGGTGTGCTTCTGGAGAAGTACCAATTAAAGAGAACAGTAAATATTTTTAATAGTCTAAATACTAATGACAGGCAAGTATCGCAGAAATAATCTGTTCTCTCCAGGATTACACCATCTGTCATTTGTTGGAACACTTCTAAATTCATGCTATAGCCATGTGAGTAATTACTGCCCTCTCTCAGCAGACAGAAGTAGTGTGAGGTTGATAGAAATTCACAAAAGTTGTTGGAGAAGAGGTGTCTGAGAACCCTTCCAATCACTACTTTAATCAGTTCTTCCTCTGGGAGTCATGCTTGTAACTCATAGCGCTTTGAAAACAGATGCTGATGTCTATTTCCAATTGACGAAGAGCCATAAATACACTTAAACATTCTATAACTTTTGATCTTTGCTGATAATCATCAAATGTAGCTGCAGCATTGAGGGTAATGTGTCTGTGGTTACCATACAAAAAAACAGCTAATTCAGCTTGACTTTTCATGGGTTTAAAAAAAAAAAAATTATATATAGCCTTGACCTATTCTGATGATAATATACAGTATCATGTCTTGCTAAGATATGAAATGAAAATGACATAAGCCTGTAATAAGTCAAGGCTTCAAAGGGTGATCTCATCAGCTATCCCTAACCAGAACCACAGAGGATCTGTTGTTTTGGAAGACAATGACAAATTAACTATTGTTTAGTTTGAATTGAAGGGACCTGTACACATGCTCCAGCAGGGGTGACACTCTACATGTTGGACTCCCTGACAACATTTCAACAACAGCTCTACAATAAAGCATCTATATTCACTGGCATGTTTCAGAGCCTGTTTAAAAGTCACATAATAAATCTACAGTTTTGCATCCAGCTCATCCCACCTTCTATCAGGACTAAAACTGATTTTATAGAATGGTTTCCAGAGTGTATAAATCCTAAAAGCCTGGTTTGGTGTTTCAGAGTCGGCTCTCTATGGCAGATTACACTTACTGTATTTGGTCATATAAAAATCAATACAGCATTGTCATTCCTCTGGGTTCGTGCTGATTTTGTCAAGCAGCAGCTGGATAATGACTGCTGACTAACAGGCAGAGTTTATGAGAAGAAGATGCAAATACAACAGTAATGTGTATCTGGCTTCACAGAGAAACTCAGAGAGGGTGATCACAGGGAGCAGGGTTAGGGTTAGGGACACTGAGGTTAACAGACTATCACATGGTGATGTAGATGATGATCCTGCAGCTGTTATTAATTTGTATTTATGTTGATTTTGTCGGATAATGTTGCAGAGGTGTGCAGTTTGTTTTCCAGCCGAAGAGATTTTGCTGTTCTATGGTATCCAGGTGTTTCTCTGTGGTCAGAGCTCTCTACTAAAACAAACTGAAATCCCAAAGTGTAATACAGATCATGAAGATGAACAACACTATAGAAGACAGAGAGGACTACTTTATGATTGCAAGTGTCAAGATAGTGACCCTAAAACATGCACAGGGCATGTTCTACAGCAGCAGGGGCGGGTTTATGCTAATCACGCGGCAGTGCTTTTCAGAGCCGCCCACTAAATCCTAAACACAGAAATGTTGAAACACAGTTTGTGAAGTCTAGCTTCACAATTCAAATCTAAATGATTGAAATGCTTTTTACACCTTTTTTAGAAATACATTTATGACCTATTTAATGTGTTTAGAAGAAAATTCACTTTACACAGTCTTTAAAGGATTTGGCACACGTTAGTGGAGCTCTTTTATTGGAACCATGTTTCTGCACAATATCACAATTTTTACTCTGTGGTTCCACTTCTAATCAAGTTAAGATAACAGAGCATGTCACCCAGTGCAGCGCTGTGGCTCATTGACATGTGTTCAGTAGTTTTTGGACAACATCAGAGGTCTACAACACAGGAGAATACAATATATCAGGATACACAGACAATTCTTGTTAATAGATCATCGCATTGTTGGTTTAAATCTGATCATGAGATTCGTTGACAATAAAAAAAAGTAAATGAATATAATCACATTCATAGAAGACATGGAATTATGAATGTTTTCACTTGTCACTAATTTTAGGAATGTTAAGAAAGCACTATTTATTTTAGGGTAACACTGCACATATTTTAATCAGGACTAGAATTGAAATCCTTGAACATGGGATGAAATGTGAATTGTAATGATGTGATAACAGATTCATTTGTCAGGTGGTGATGTCAGAGTTTACCTTCAGTGGGTTTATGAATATAATTCACCAGTAAGTGGACCTTGAGTTAAGATCACTTTTTCAGACTACTGTCCTAAAATCAAAAAGGAATGTTCACACTGCTTTATATGTAGCACAGTGTACATACATCATTGTGCTGTTACAAATGACACATGAGAAAAAAAATCTGTATTTTTGTATTTGAATGATTCATAAAAGATACATATACATGAAGCCCATTAAATTGAATTGATACAAAAATAAAAACAATATTAGTACAGCCATCATACTAAGGGAAAGCTTTCACAGATATTTACTTTAACCATTACAGGCAACATGTTAGTTCAGACTGAATCTTAGTCTGGATGAAATCTTTGAAACAGTTTTGACACTCAGTAATCCAACAATAAGTCAGCAGACTGTGTGAGACCATGGTTCCACTCAAACTGTCTAAAGTAGCATCTATCTCTAACACTATTAAATCCAAGAAACATTACTTTAAAATAGTGTTGGGAGTTAACATGCATGTGTTACACCTACATATGTTTATCTTATTTCATTTTAGGCTGGCTTTATATTGCAGCTTGGAGGTTGATATAATGTGACTCACCTCAGCTTCTTCTGTGATGCTGACAATGACAGGAGTAATGAACATTAGCAGCAGTTCATACTCGTAGCTGAGCTGTAGGTGTTCAGTTCCCCCTGAAGTAGAAGATGTTCTCCTTATAGGTACACCTCTGTGTCACAGACCCTGTGTGTGGATGCACAGTGTCACCTATGATTCACTTGATAATGGATGTAACCATCATCTGACAGTTTTTGACACTCTCTCAGTTCATCTGTGATAATAACACAACTTACAATAACAAACTATTGAAAACTTAACTGAAGTAAAATTAAACTGGACATTTAATTTAAAAAATAACATAGAAATGACAATTATGTCTGATGATCATCAATTCATGGAGGTGAAGCAAATGTAACCTGTGTTGTTGTATGACCTTTCCTTTGTGGTAAGGAATCTATGCAGAAAAACACAATAGAACAGTTAGTTAGCACTGCACAGTGAGTTGCTGATAAAATAAGAGTAAAGAGTAAAGTTACCAAAGCTGTAATGTTATGTTGGTGAACTAACATTAACATATTAAGGAATTTAACATGAATTACTTCTGTAATGTTGTGAATGATGATACTTAACACCGCTTTGCTTTCTTCTTCTTCTCCCTTCTCTCACCCTTTTCCTTCCCAGCTTCAGACAGTGTGAGTGAATGTAACTATATATCCCTTTAAAGTACATCTAGTACATAAAAAAAAAAAATTGCGATTAATTTGCAATTAAATAATTGAATCAATTGACAGCCTTAGTTATTATATGATACAGAGAACAGAAGTGAGAACGCTGTGTGAACTTACAAGGTGGTCAAACCTGTCAGACATGCTCTGACTCCTTATAGGAATACCATAACATTATAGAGAAATACTGAGCTAAATGAAGGCAATGCTTATTTATTTTTATACTATAGGTTGTGATAATACCACAATGTTCCAATACAAACCGATCCAACAGGCAGTAAAGTTTATTTACCAAGTGTCTAGTCTTTGGACTTTTGTTTTTATAAAAGTCTGCTGTCCATCTATTCTAAATGGATGATGCTCAAATAACCACATACTGATGTAAAATGACTTTTTTTTCCATACTTCCATGACTTCTGCTCCTTTTATAAGAAACTATAATAATATACAACTTCACAATTTTTCCTTTACCACAATAAATAGTTTTTATTATTATTGTAAAACAGGTTTCCTTGTTTGAGCACATAATACTGGCCCCAGTGTCTCAGCAGTGGTAACACTTTAGTTTCAGGGCTCACTGGTGACCTGGAACTCCATCTGATATCAAATCATTAAAAGTGTTCAGTTTGCCAAATTAACAAAAAATGAGGTGAAAAAGCATGAGGACAACATTGTGGTCATATGTGATATTGGAATATCTGACCATGTGATTCTAAAACCATGGACATTAATATGCTACTCTAACAGCCTCCTCTCTTCAGGTTTCAGACTCTCCAGCAGATGTTGGAACATGGCTGCAGGGATTTGCTTCCATTAACCCACAAGAGCATTAGTGAGGTCCAACACTGATGATGGGTGATGAGGCTTGGCTTGCAATTCAAGTTCATCCCAAAATGATGGAAGGGGTTAAGGGGGCTCTTTGCAGGCCAAGTAAGACCAAACAAAATTATACTGACCTGGTTTTGTGTGCATGGCCATTTTCATGCTGAAACCAAAGAGGGAACAACAGAAATTATTGCAAAAAAATTGAAAGCACATTACTGTTTGAAAAATACGCAAAATATTTTGAATGTTCAAGTTAAAATGTCATGTGGTTGCCTGTGTGATGATACTGTTTGTGTCATTAGGCTGTTTTGCAAATATCAAGTCTCGAATCTCTGTCAATCTTCCCCAAGTTTCCCCTTTTTCCATATAGATACTGAATGTTTGGTTTTGTCACAGTGATGTATGAAATGACCTCATAATGTGATCTGGGTAGTAATGATAGAAATGCTTGTGGTCACTTCATATGTCATACTGAATTAACTGAAGTATGAGGGGTTTACTTGGACCCTTATTTATTTCATCAGTGTTCACTTGCTGCCTGCCACATCTACTGCCATGTGGCACTGATCAAAGTACACATACTGAATTATCACATAGAAATGTATAGAAAATGTTCAACAATAAAACTTTGTTTACTCTGTTGTTAACCCCTTCAAACTAATCAGGGTCATATTTGACCAATTTTACATTTGAGAGCTGTAAAGAAAAAAAAGAAAGAAGAAAAACAACCTATACACATTTCTTTAAAGACTTTTCCTCATGTGACTCTGAATATAGAAAAAAAAGGAAATACAATACTTTTTAAAATGTATTTTTGTGCTGCTGATGCACATTATTTTTATGCAAATGTACACATTTGACCAGCGTTTATTAAAAACGCTAAAAACCTATTCTTTATACTACTTTATATAAAATGTTCTACTGGACCATATGCAGTGAATGTGTATGTATTTTTGTCAATAGATAAATATAATACACTGATTGCTCTCTGACAGCTTCATTATGGGTTAATCAAACATTTATTAATAATTTTGTGAGGGTTAATAAAGTCAATGTGATTCACAGGTTTCTATCTTTATGTGCCATGTATCTATATGTGTATATATATTTTATCTATTCCTTTTATTTAAAGATTTTGAGATGTGTGTGTGAGTGACGACCGAGGAATTGTCATTGTATTGACCTCAATGCAATGACAATAAAGACAGTTTAATTCAATTGGAAACCCAGCACACTATCTATCTAACTCAGACAGGCTGTCTTTGTTTTACTGCTCACCACCTCTGTTGAAAATTCTGACGTAATGTTGATGGAATAAAAAAGACAGAACTAAAGCGTTAGAGCAGTGCAGCATCCAGACAGCACACACACACTAGAGTTATCTAGTAATTCATCTTCAAAAAAGGCAGCGCTTGCAAACATGACTAATGACTAAATAATTACCTTTGCAAGACAAACGTGAAGTGAAATACTTTCTACGCCATCACTCAGAGATGTTAGTGGAGCGGAGCAGCAAACTCCAGCAGTAACAAATGAGAGCAGCTGACCAACCTGCACTGAAGCATTAAACAACTTAAACCAACTCTGAACAAAGCTCTGTGCTCAGTGCCACTCATGTTTCATATATTCATCAGCATGCAAGCTCAATGACTGAAGTCCTGCTAACCTTACTGTATATAGCAGTATATCATTTCCCCAGGCCAGGATATATGTGTCACTGTGTATCTGCCTCCACCCCAATACAATGGAGCTAATGGTATCTTGGTTATGTTACCTTCAGGTTTTGGTAGAGAGTATATCTATGTTTACATCCATGTTAATAGCTTGTACTCTTCTACTCTGCTTTTGTTGGCATGTTGATGCATTTATTACTGCATTACCACCATCTATAGATCAGTGAAAGAGTGTGAGATAAAACACAGAGCCAGTTTCACAAAGACATTTTAGACTGGTCTGTAATGTTAGGCCAGTCCTAATGCTTTGCTCATAGATTAGTCTAATGTAAGTAAGATAACTTCACAAAAATAAAAACTGGGTCATTTTAAAGTAAAAACACCTTACGCCGCTTACCCCAGGCTAACTCAGGCCTAAGACCCATGCTACCATGTTACCATGGTAACAATCAGTTACACAAACTGACCAGTAGCACGCAACAACCAAAAGGAGGAAAACGTGGAAGGTTAACCCTTACATACTGTTCATATTCTGACTCATAATTAGTCTCTACACCAATTCACATTCATACATTCACCTTCAGTCATTCGTTCATGTTTGATTAATCCTTCTGTTTGATTAAAGGACAGTCACAATCACTATTTTAGTAGAACATTCAGTTCAGTAGAACATTTTATAGAATATGATTATGTTTGAATAGTGACTTTTGAATTATTTTCAATAAACACAGGTCAAATGTGTACATTTGCATATATAAACATGTGTACCAGCTGCACAAAAATACAAAAAGATGCATTTCATTTCCATTTTTGTTAACTGTGGTTCACATTATAACAATGTCTGGCTAAAAGAAATGTGTATAACAGCTGTCAAATGTAACGTGGGTCAAATTTGACCCAGAACAGTATGTGAGGGTTGAGTGAGACACCCCTCCCAAAAAATATTATTTTTATTTAATTTGTGTAATTATTAGTATTATCATTGTTACTATTGATACTATTATTCTTATTAATATTATTATTAAATGATAACAATATAATAATAAATCATATTATTAAATATGCATCTATTTATTTTTTCCTATCCTCTGCATTCATACACACAGGAATCCATGTGAGCTCTTTTTTCTCTTCTGCTGTTACCATTGTACATCCTCAATGCATGTTTTGTCTTGTTGCATGATTCATGTATTCCTGTCATGTTATTCATTGTGTTACGTTCACTTGTTTTATCTCATCTGCTTCCTGCCTCTACTCCTCTGCTTTCTCATTCAAACACAGGGTTTGTTAGGCTCTACATTAGCATACTAAAATGTAAACTGTCACCACAACAATCACATAATGTCCTACATGTGCTCTTCTTTTGGGCAACACTGGCCTCCGTCTCTCCCTGTTGACTCAGTGGGTTACTGCCAGCACCTGCACTGGGTCGTGTATGGGGGGGGGGGAGTGAGATTAACAGTGTTTATGTCACGCTATTCTTTTTTTCCTTTTTTTATTATTATAATTGTTACACTGTTTGCTGAGTTGGCCAAGTAAAATGTCCTTGAAACTGTCGACAAAAGACAAAGATTTCTGCTGGGTTGTCCATCTTAATTTACACAGAATTCATTGTATCGTAGTCATGTTTGAGATAGTCAAGGATGTCCATCTGAAGTCTATTTATTATGAATGTAAACCATAGTCATAGTCTATCTTTGTGAAAGCAGCCCACTCATCTATAGTGTTACTAGAGATCAGAAACTACACAGTGTGTCTTTAAGCAAACAACAACAAAAACAAAAGTATCAGCATGGCTGGATACTAGAAATGAAAGAAAAAATTTTGTAAAAGTGCAATATGCATATAAAGCACATCAGTCTGAATTACTGCTATTAACACAACTAGAGAGATAAAAGGAACAGTACAGCTGATAAACCAACAATCCACACTGCTTTCATGCCATAGTTCACATGGTAGATCTGGGACACTTACACAGTTGAAAACCGTGTATGTACAAACTTAAAATCCAATGAAGGAAGAATAAAAAGAGCACAGCCACTGCATTATCATTAGTCTTGTGAGCTAGCAGCAGGAAAGGATGAAATAAAGCAAAAACTTCACAAATGACTGTGAAAAGGCTGTCACATTGTGGGGACATTATAACCTTATTGTGACAATAGATCAAATGAATTATTTAATCACTCTCATTAAAACTAACTGCTGAGTTGGCGAGCTCCACAAGATAGTTATCAGAGAAAATGATCACTTTGAAAGACATGCTGTGTAAAAAAAACTGCACAAACAGAAGGCGTACCAGAGTTCAGCTTTATCAGATTTTGTCTTTGATTAGTATCAGCTATATGAAAGTCAATCCATTCTGATCATTTTGTTTATAGTAAGTCAATGTGCTCCAGGTACACCAGCTGTCAAAAACACCATGCTGCACTCTTATAACTTGTGTTGAGAGCAACTGAACCATGGAGCGGCACAGACAAACACAGCCAGCAGTTTGAATTAATTATATCCACACTGACAGAGAGCAGAGCAGCTCTGGGTTAAATAAAGTTACTTTGTGTCTCTTACTGGCATTTCTTACCTGACCGAATGTTTAAAATGCTGCTGTTTGCTCAAAACTGTACTGGAACTTATCTATTTCTTTTCTCATGCAGGAGATGAAGAGAGGTTGTTTAAACCCTGACTTGTGTTACCTGACACATTCACACTCACACTCCTCTCTCTGCTGTCTATTAATAATAATATATATAATAACTTTTATTTATATAGCACCTTTCAAAAACAAAGTTCACAAAGTGCTTTGACAGACAAAGCAAGCTAAAGCAATAAAAAACAAGACATACAACATAGAGAGAGGTAACAAGACTGGTATTGACAGGATGAGAGTAGAGGACAATGGAATACAGTGGGAGATAATAAGAATGTAAAAATATATAAAATAAATAAGACAAAGTAAAATAAGATTAAATAAAAGACAGTAGCAATAAGCAAAATGAACAGACAAGCAGATGACATCACATAAAAGCTAGTCTGTAGAAGTGAGTTTTGAGTAGTGATTTAAAAGAAGATACTGAACGTGCGAGCCTTATTTCCTCGGGCAGGTTGATCCAAAGCTGAGGGGCCCTGATGGCAAAAGCACGGTCCCCTCTACATTTCAGCCTTGACTTTGGAACAACCAGAAAACCCCCATGTTAGTTATGTAGCTTGGAGCTAGACCCAGTTGTGCTTTAAAAGTGATCAGTAAAATCAATTCTAAAATGAACAGAGAGCCAATGAAGAGAAGCAAGGATTGGGGTGATGTGATGTTGTCTGTTAAAACCAGTAAGAAGCCTAGCTGCTGCGTTCTGAACCAGTTGGAGGCGAGAGAGACATTTTTGAGGTAACCCAGAAAGGAGAGAGTTGCAATAATCTAAACTGGAAAAAATGAAAGCATGAATAATTCTTTCCAGGTCAGACTGGACAGTTTTTGTGAGATGAGGAATAAAACTTAATTTTGAGTCAAATAGGACTCTAAGATTTCTGGCAGTGGGCTTGATGTTTGTGGACAAGGGACCAAGGCTGATGGGTTTTTTTGTATTTGGGGGATTGAACAGTATTATTTCTGTTTTGGAGTTGTTAAGTTGAAGGAAATGTTGTGCCATCCAACAGTTGACATCATGGTGACGGTCTACAGCATCAGCTAGGCTTCTTAGGTCACCGGATCTCAGGGGAAGGTATATCTGTGTGTCGTTTGCGTAGCAATGGAAAGAAACGTTGTGTCGTTGGATGATTTGGCCAAGTGGGAGCATATAGATAGAAATTAAAATTGGACCTGAAATAGAACCTTGTGGTACACTACAGGTAATGTGGGCTGTGGAGGAGGTGTAGTTACCTGTGGTAACCACGAAGGTTCTTTGTAAAAGGTAAGAATAAAACCAATCAAGTGCAGTGTCCTTGATGCCCACCCAGGTTTTAAGACGATCAATTCAAATTGTGTGATGTACCGTGTCCAAAGCTGCACTTAAGTCTAAAAGAATTAAAACTGTGCTCTGTCCCTTGTCAGTTGTTAAAATAATGTTGTTGGTTATCTTGGGGAGGGCTGTTTCTGTGCTATGTAATGTTCTAAAACCTGACTGAAATTTCTCAAAGATGTCATTTTGAGACATAAAACTTAAAAGTTGGGTTGAAACCACTTTTTCTAAAATTTTGCTTAAAAAAGGAAGTTTAGAAATTGGCCTAAAGTTATTAAAAACAGAGGGATCCAGGTTTGGTTTCTTTAAAAGTGGTTACACCACAGCATGTTTAAAAATAGAGGGAAATAGACCTTCTTCTAAAGAACTGTTAATGATCATTAAAATATTGGGTCCAACTGTATCAATGACTGCTTTGAGAAATTTTGAGGGAATGACATCAAGGCTGCATGTGGTGGGCTTCATGTGGGCTATGATTTCAGTTAAAAATGGGAAAGACATGGGTTTTATTATACAAAACACAAGACACTACACAAATGTATAATTGAAATGCACACATTGTACATTGTGGCAGTGGCAGTTCTCGCTTGCAGGTATACATATAGAACAACACACTTATAACAACACACATATGAGGTTTATTTATTTTTAGTGAGACTGATTTTAATTTTGGCATCATTAGGCTACCATACATAATCAGCCACTGCATTGTGGTATTACTGTCACTAAAGTTAGAAGTTATTCTTATTGTCCATATTCTGAACATTTCATAATCCATGTTATTAATCTGGGGCTCTGGAGCTGGAATATTTTTGCATGATTTCCATTAAAAACTGCTTATTTACCTTACACTGCTCCTTTATGCAGCCGCTCAGTTTAGCCTCTGTCTGAAACAGGCTGTTACACCTCCTGTCTCTTTAATACGGTGGCCAAGACCCGCCATCACTGCAAATAAAAGAAACGCTGCAAACAAAAACAAACCCCGCTGCAAATAAAAAGAAACGTTGCAAATAAAAGAAACGCCGCAAATAAAAGAAACGCTGCTGCAAATAAAAGAAACGTTGCAAATAAAAAGAAACGCTGCTGAAAATAAAAGAGATGCCGCAAATAAAAGAAACGCTGCAAATGAAAGAAACGTTGCAAATAAAAGAAACTTTGCAAATAAAAAGAAACGCTGCTGCAAATAAAAGAAACGTTGCAAATAAAAGAAACGCCGCAAATAAAAAAAACATTGCAAATAAAAAGAAACGCTGCTGCAAATAAAAGAAATGTTGCAAATAAAAGAAACGCTGCTGCAAATAAAAGAAACGTTGCAAATAAAAGAAAAGCTGCTGCAAATAAAAGAAACGCTGCTGCAAATAAAAGAAACGTTGCAAGTAAAAGAAACGCCGCAAATAAAAGAAACGCTGCTGCAAATAAAAGGAACGCTCCTGCAAATAAAAGAAACGTTGCAAGTAAAAGAAACGCCGCAAATAAAAGAAACGCTGCTGCAAATAAAAGAAACGTTGCACATAAAAGAAACGCTGCTGCAAATAAAACAAATGTTGCAAATAAAAGAAATGTTGCTGCAAATAAAAGAAACATTGCAAATAAAATAAAACGCTGCTGCAAATAAAAGAAACGCTGCTGCAAATAAAAGAAATGTTGCAAATAAAAGAAACGTTGCTGCAAATAAAAGAAACATTGCAAATAAAAGAAACGCTGCTGCAAATAAAAGAAATGCTGCTGCAAATAAAAGAAATGTTGCAAATAAACGTTGCACATAAAAGAAACGCTGCTGCAAATAAAAGAAACGTTCCAAATAAAAGAAACACTGCAAATAAAAGAAACGCTGCTGCAAATAAAAGAAACGCTGCTGCAAATAAAAGAAACGTTGCACATGAAAGAAACGTTGCTGCAAATAAAAGAAATGTTGCAAATAAAAGAAACATTGCAAATAAAAGAAACATTGCAAATAAAAGAAACGCTGCTGCAAATAAAAGAAACGCTGCTGCAAATAAAAGAAACGTTGCAAATAAAAAGAAACGCCGCAAATAAAAAAAACATTGCAAATAAAAAGAAAACCTGCTGCTAATAAAAGTAATGTTGCAAATAAAAGAAATGCTGCTGCAAATAAAAGAAATGTTGCAAATAAAAGAAACGTTGCTGCAAATAAAAGAAACGTTGCAAATAAAAGAAACGTTGCAAATAAAAGAAACGCTGCTGCAAATAAAAGAAACGCTGCTGCAAATAAAAGAAACATTGCAAATAAAAGAAACGTTGCAAATAAAAGAAACGTTGCAAATAAAAGAAACGTTGCACTAAAAGAAACGCTGCTGCAAATAAAAGAAATGTTGCAAATAAAAGAAACGTTGCAAATAAAAGAAACGCTGCTGCAAATAAAAGAAACGCTGCTGCAAATAAAAGAAACGTTGCAAATAAAAGAAACGCCGCAAATAAAAGAAACGCTGCTGCAAATAAAAGAAACGCTGCAAATAAAAGAAACGCTGCTGCAAATAAAAGAAACGTTGCACATAAAAGAAACGCTGCTGCAAATAAAAGAAATGTTGCAAATAAAAGAAACGCCGCAAATAAAAGAAACGCCGCAAATAAAAGAAACGCTGCTGCAAATAAAAGAAACGTTGCACACAAAAGAAACGTTGCAAATAAAAGAAACGTTGCACATAAAAGAAACGCTGCTGCAAATAAAAGAAATGTTGCAAATAAAAGAAACGTTGCAAATAAAAGAAACGCTGCTGCAAATAAAAGAAACGTTGCAAATAAAAGAAACGCTGCTGCAAATAAAAGAAACGCCGCAAATAAAAGAAACGCTGCTGCAAATAAAAGAAACGTTGCACATAAAAGAAACGCTGCTGCACATAAAAGAAACGCTGCTGCAAATAAAAGAAATGTTGCAAATAAAAGAAACGCCGCAAATAAAAGAAACGCTGCTGCAAATAAAAGAAACGTTGCACATAAAAGAAACGCTGCTGCAAATAAAAGAAATGTTGCAAATAAAAGAAACGCTGCTGCAAATAAAAGAAACGTTGCAAATAAAAGAAATGTTGCACATAAAAGAAACGCCGAAAATAAAAGAAACGTTGCAAATAAAAGAAACGCCGAAAATAAAAGAAACGCTTCTGCAAATAAAAAAAATGTTGCAAATAAAAGAAACGCTGCTGCAAATTAAAAAAACGTTGCAAATAAAAAGAAACGCTGCTGCAAATAAAAGAAACGCTGCTGCAAATAAAAGAAACGTTGCAAATAAAAGAAACGCCGCAAATAAAAGAAACACTGCTGCAAATAAAAGAAACGCTGCAAATAAAAGAAACCCTGCTGCAAATAAAAGAAACGTTGCAAATAAAAGAAACGCTGCTGCAAATAAAAGAAACGCCGCAAATAAAAGAAACGCTGCTGCAAATAAAAGAAACGCCGCAAATAAAAGAAACGCTGCTGCAAATAAAAGAAACGCCGCAAATAAAAGAAACACTGCTGCAAATAAAAGAATCGTTGCACATAAAAGAAACGCTGCTGTAAATAAAAGAAACGCTGCTGCAAATAAAAGAAATGTTGCAAATAAAAGAAACGCCGCAAATAAAAGAAACGCTGCTGCAAATAAAAGAAACGTTGCACATAAAAGAAACGTTGCAAATAAAAGAAACGTTGCACATAAAAGAAACGCTGCTGCAAATAAAAGAAACGTTGCAAATAAAAGAAACGCTGCTGCAAATAAAAGAAACGCTGCTGCAAATAAAAGAAACGTTGCACATAAAAGAAACGCTGCTGCAAATAAAAGAAACGCTGCTGCAAATAAAAGAAATGTTGCAAATAAAAGAAACGCCGCAAATAAAAGAAACGCTGCTGCAAATAAAAGAAACGTTGCACATAAAAGAAACGCTGCTGCAAATAAAAGAAATGTTGCAAATAAAAGAAACGCTGCTGCAAATAAAAGAAACGTTGCAAATAAAAGAAATGTTGCAAATAAAAGAAACGCCGAAAATAAAAGAAACGCTGCTGCAAATAAAAGAAACGCTGCAAATAAAAGAAACGCTGCTGCAAATAAAAGAAACGTTGCACATAAAAGAAACGCTGCTGCAAATAAAAGAAACGCTGCTGCAAATAAAAGAAATGTTGCAAATAAAAGAAACGCCGCAAATAAAAGAAACGCTGCTGCAAATAAAAGAAACGTTGCACATAAAAGAAACGTTGCAAATAAAAGAAACGTTGCACATAAAAGAAACGCTGCTGCAAATAAAAGAAATGTTGCAAATAAAAGAAATGTTGCAAATAAAAGAAACGCTGCTGCAAATAAAAGAAACGTTGCAAATAAAAGAAATGTTGCACATAAAAGAAACGCCGAAAATAAAAGAAACGCTGCTGCAAATAAAAGAAACGTTGCACATAAAAGAAACGCTGCTGCAAATAAAAGAAATGTTGCAAATAAAAGAAACGCTGCTGCAAATAAAAGAAACGTTGCAAATAAAAGAAATGTTGCAAATAAAAGAAACGCCGAAAATAAAAGAAACGCTGCTGCAAATAAAAGAAACGCTGCAAATAAAAGAAACGCTGCTGCAAATAAAAGAAACGTTGCACATAAAAGAAACGCTGCTGCAAATAAAAGAAACGCTGCTGCAAATAAAAGAAATGTTGCAAATAAAAGAAACGCCGCAAATAAAAGAAACGCTGCTGCAAATAAAAGAAACGTTGCACATAAAAGAAACGTTGCAAATAAAAGAAACGTTGCACATAAAAGAAACGCTGCTGCAAATAAAAGAAATGTTGCAAATAAAAGAAATGTTGCAAATAAAAGAAACGTTGCAAATAAAAGAAACGCTGCTGCAAATAAAAGAAACGTTGCAAATAAAAGAAACGCTGCTGCAAATAAAAGAAACGCCGCAAATAAAAGAAACGCTGCTGCAAATAAAAGAAACGTTGCACATAAAAGAAACGCTGCTGCAAATAAAAGAAACGCTGGTGCAAATAAAAGAAATGTTGCAAATAAAAGAAATGTTGCAAATAAAAGAAACGCTGCTGCAAATAAAAGAAACGTTGCACATAAAAGAAACGTTGCTGCAAATAAAAGAAATGTTGCAAATAAAAGAAATGTTGCAAATAAAAGAAACGCTGCTGCAAATAAAAGAAACGTTGCACATAAAAGAAACGCTGCTGCAAATAAAAGAAACGCTGGTGCAAATAAAAGAAATGTTGCAAATAAAAGAAATGTTGCAAATAAAAGAAACGCTGCTGCAAATAAAAGAAACGCCGCAAATAAAAGAAACGCTGCTGCAAATAAAAGAAACGTTGCACATAAAAGAAACGCTGCTGCAAATAAAAGAAACGCTGGTGCAAATAAAAGAAATGTTGCAAATAAAAAAAATGTTGCAAATAAAAGAAACGTTGCACATAAAAGAAACGCTGCTGCAAATAAAAGAAATGTTGCAAATAAAAGAAACGTTGCAAATAAAAGAAACGCTGCTGCAAATAAAAGAAACGCTGCTGCAAATAAAAGAAACGTTGCAAATAAAAGAAACGCTGCTGCAAATAAAAGAAACGCTGCTGCAAATAAAAGAAACGTTGCAAATAAAAGAAACGCTGCTGCAAATAAAAGAAACGCCGCAAATAAAAGAAACGCTGCTGCAAATAAAAGAAACGCTGCAAATAAAAGAAACGCTGCTGCAAATAAAAGAAACGTTGCAAATAAAAGAAACGTTGCACATAAAAGAAACGCTGCTGCAAATAAAAGAAACGCTGCTGCAAATAAAAGAAATGTTGCAAATAAAAGAAACGCCGCAAATAAAAGAAACGCTGCTGCAAATAAAAGAAACGTTGCACATAAAAGAAACGTTGCAAATAAAAGAAACGTTGCACATAAAAGAAACGCTGCTGCAAATAAAAGAAATGTTGCAAATAAAAGAAACGTTGCAAATAAAAGAAACGTTGCAAATAAAAGAAACGCTGCTGCAAATAAAAGAAACGTTGCAAAT
Organism: Scomber japonicus; assembly: GCF_027409825.1. Taxonomy (NCBI): domain Eukaryota; kingdom Metazoa; phylum Chordata; class Actinopteri; order Scombriformes; family Scombridae; genus Scomber; species Scomber japonicus. The sequence goes on along the minus strand of NC_070580.1, from coordinate 1,316,714 downwards.
AAAAGAAACGCTGCTGCAAATAAAAGAAACGCCGCAAATAAAAGAAACGCTGCTGCAAATAAAAGAAACGTTGCACATAAAAGAAACGCTGCTGCAAATAAAAGAAACGCTGGTGCAAATAAAAGAAATGTTGCAAATAAAAGAAACGCCGCAAATAAAAGAAACGCTGCTGCAAATAAAAGAAACGTTGCACATAAAAGAAACGTTGCTGCAAATAAAAGAAATGTTGCAAATAAAAGAAACGCTGCTGCAAATAAAAGAAACGTTGCAAATAAAAGAAACGCCGAAAATAAAAGAAACGCTTCTGCAAATAAAAAAAATGTTGCAAATAAAAGAAACGCTGCTGCAAATAAAAGAAACGCTGCAAATAAAAGAAACGCTGCTGCAAATAAAGAAACGTTGCAAATAAAAGAAACGCTGCTGCAAATAAAAGAAACGCCGCAAATAAAAGAAACGCTGCTGCAAATAAAAGAAACGCCGCAAATAAAAGAAACGCTGCTGCAAATAAAAGAAACGCAGCAAATAAAAGAAACGCTGCTGCAAATAAACGAAACGTTGCACATAAAAGAAACGCTGCTGCAAATAAAAGAAACGCTGCTGCAAATAAAAGAAATGTTGCAAATAAAAGAAACGCCGCAAATAAAAGAAACGCTGCTGCAAATAAAAGAAACGTTGCACATAAAAGAAACGTTGCAAATAAAAGAAACGTTGCACATAAAAGAAACGCTGCTGCAAATAAAAGAAATGTTGCAAATAAAAGAAACGTTGCAAATAAAAGAAACGTTGCAAATAAAAGAAACGCTGCTGCAAATAAATGAAACGTTGCAAATAAAAGAAACGCTGCTGCAAATAAAAGAAACGCCGCAAATAAAAGAAACGCTGCTGCAAATAAAAGAAACGTTGCACATAAAAGAAACGCTGCTGCAAATAAAAGAAACGCTGGTGCAAATAAAAGAAATGTTGCAAATAAAAGAAACGCCGCAAATAAAAGAAACGCTGCTGCAAATAAAAGAAACGTTGCACATAAAAGAAACGCTGCTGCAAATAAAAGAAATGTTGCAAATAAAAGAAACGCTGCTGCAAAGAAAAGAAACGTTGCAAATAAAAGAAATGTTGCACATAAAAGAAACGCCGAAAATAAAAGAAACGCCTAAAATAAAAGAAACGCTTCTGCAAATAAAAAAAATGTTGCAAATAAAAGAAACGCTGCTGCAAATTAAAAAAACGTTGCAAATAAAAGAAACGCCGCAAATAAAAGAAACACTGCTGCAAATAAAAGAAACGCTGCAAATAAAAGAAACGCTGCTGCAAATAAAAGAAACGTTGCAAATAAAAGAAACGCTGCTGCAAATAAAAGAAACGCCGCAAATAAAAGAAACGCTGCTGCAAATAAAAGAAACGCCGCAAATAAAAGAAACGCTGCTGCAAATAAAAGAAACGTTGCACATAAAAGAAACGCTGCTGTAAATAAAAGAAACGCTGCTGCAAATAAAAGAAATGTTGCAAATAAAAGAAACGCTGCTGCAAATAAAAGAAACGCTGCAAATAAAAGAAACGCTGCTGCAAATAAAAGAAACGTTGCAAATAAAAGAAACGCTGCTGCAAATAAAAGAAACGCCGCAAATAAAAGAAACGCTGCTGCAAATAAAAGAAACGCCGCAAATAAAAGAAACGCTGCTGCAAATAAAAGAAACGCAGCAAATAAAAGAAACGCTGCTGCAAATAAAAGAAACGTTGCACATAAAAGAAACGCTGCTGCAAATAAAAGAAACGCTGCTGCAAATAAAAGAAATGTTGCAAATAAAAGAAACGCCGCAAATAAAAGAAACGCTGCTGCAAATAAAAGAAACGTTGCACATAAAAGAAACGTTGCAAATAAAAGAAACGTTGCACATAAAAGAAACGCTGCTGCAAATAAAAGAAATGTTGCAAATAAAAGAAACGTTGCAAATAAAAGAAACGTTGCAAATAAAAGAAACGCTGCTGCAAATAAATGAAACGTTGCAAATAAAAGAAACGCTGCTGCAAATAAAAGAAACGCCGCAAATAAAAGAAACGCTGCTGCAAATAAAAGAAACGTTGCACATAAAAGAAACGCTGCTGCAAATAAAAGAAACGCTGGTGCAAATAAAAGAAATGTTGCAAATAAAAGAAACGCCGCAAATAAAAGAAACGCTGCTGCAAATAAAAGAAACGCTGGTGCAAATAAAAGAAATGTTGCAAATAAAAGAAACGCCGCAAATAAAAGAAACGCTGCTGCAAATAAAAGAAACGTTGCACATAAAAGAAACGCCGCAAATAAAAGAAATGTTGCAAATAAAAGAAACGCTGCTGCAAATAAAAGAAACGTTGCAAATAAAAGAAATGTTGCACATAAAAGAAACGCCGAAAATAAAAGAAACGTTGCAAATAAAAGAAACGCCGAAAATAAAAGAAACGCTTCTGCAAATAAAAAAAATGTTGCAAATAAAAGAAACGCTGCTGCAAATTAAAAAAACGTTGCAAATAAAAGAAACGCCGCAAATAAAAGAAACACTGCTGCAAATAAAAGAAACGCTGCAAATAAAAGAAACGCTGCTGCAAATAAAAGAAACGTTGCAAATAAAAGAAACGCTGCTGCAAATAAAAGAAACGCCGCAAATAAAAGAAATGCTGCTGCAAATAAAAGAAACGCCGCAAATAAAAGAAACGCTGCTGCAAATAAAAGAAACGTTGCACATAAAAGAAACGCTGCTGTAAATAAAAGAAACGCTGCTGCAAATAAAAGAAATGTTGCAAATAAAAGAAACGCTGCTGCAAATAAAAGAAACGCCGCAAATAAAAGAAACGCTGCTGCAAATAAAAGAAACGTTGCAAATAAAAGAAACGCTGCTGCAAATAAAAGAAACGTTGCAAATAAAAGAAACGCTGCTGCAAATAAAAGAAACGCCGCAAATAAAAGAAACGCTGCTGCAAATAAAAGAAACGTTGCACATAAAAGAAACGCTGCTGCAAATAAAAGAAACGTTGCAAATAAAAGAAACGCTGCTGCAAATAAAAGAAACGCCGCAAATAAAAGAAACGCTGCTGCAAATAAAAGAAACGTTGCACATAAAAGAAACACTGCTGCAAATAAAAGAAACGCTGCTGCAAATAAAAGAAATGTTGCAAATAAAAGAAACGCCGCAAATAAAAGAAACGCTGCTGCAAATAAAAGAAACATTGCACATAAAAGAAACGCTGCTGCAAATAAAAGAAATGTTGCAAATAAAAGAAACGCTGCTGCAAATAAAAGAAACGTTGCAAATAAAAGAAATGTTGCACATAAAAGAAACGCCGAAAATCAAAGAAACGTTGCAAATAAAAGAAACGCCGAAAATCAAAGAAACGCTTCTGCAAATAAAAGAAATGTTGCAAATAAAAGAAACACTGCTGCAAATTAAAAAAACGTTGCAAATAAAAAGAAACGCTGCTGCAAATAAAAGAAACGCCGCAAATAAAAGAAACGCTGCTGCAAATAAAAGAAACGCTGCAAATAAAAGAAACGCTGCTGCAAATAAAAGAAACGCTGCTGCAAATAAAAGAAACGCTGCTGCAAATAAAAGAAACGCTGCTGCAAATAAAAGAAACGCTGCAAATAAAAGAAACGCTGCTGCAAATAAAAGAAACGCTGCAAATAAAAGAAACGCTGCTGCAAATAAAAAGAAACGCCGCAAATAAAAGAAAGAATGTAATCCATTCAGTCTGATATCATTTGGTTGTCTAAAAGAGCTGCACAATTTAACCATTTTATCCTTATTCAAGTTGGTAGAGAGCTAACCTGAAGTTAACCGGCTCAGCTCATAGAGCATACACAATATGCATTCATTCAGCGAGCACAGAAATGTCGAACCCGGCTCCAGATTACTCTGTACTGTATAGTAAAATACAGAGAGATTTATTTGGTGGTGATAGGATTAATCAGTATTTTGCAAACTCATTTGACCCATCTATCCTTATTGGCCAGCCTCAGGAAGCTTCCCTTCAGCACACTTCTGGCAGAAATGGAAACTTGTCAAACACGTCCGTACATGTTGGAGCCTGAATCAACAACCTCAGCAACAAAGGCTGCTAATGAGTGATTGTTTGTGTGTAAATGGAAAAATTAGCGTACATTTTTTCCTTGGTGTATTAAAAATATTCTAAGATGTGACCCTAAAATAGTTTCAAACCGTGAATTAGCATTGCATGCTACACTGACAAATTAACGGCAGCACAAACTACAGCTAAAAGAGCATCAAGTTGAACCTAATGGCCCTAATGAACTGGAAATAATCAGCACATCAGGGTATAGATGGGAATCATGACGTAGAAACACTAACTGTAATAATAGAAAACAAAAAAATTAAATAAAATAAAGTACTTTACAGGGGGACATGCACTGTGACAAGCAGTGATATCAGCATTACTGACATTAAACCATTCTGAGTGACATGTCACAGTGTCATTTATACTGCAATATTTCACAGTGTAAGTGGACGCTTGTCAGTTTAAAAAACAGGGAACAGTGTAAAATAATCATCAAAAATCATCAAAATGTTTCCAAAATTCTCCAAGTCTCCAGTGTGCTCATTAAAACAGCAGGAAACAGAACAGACTCCAGCACTCCTGTACTGTCCTATAAATGCTCCATGTGCATATGATGCTTCACTGTGAACACTCCATGAACTGAGAGCCACTGCACACAGTAACGCTGTCGGCTAAGTTATTAGACCAGCAATGTGTGCAGCAGTTTGCATTGAAGCAAAGGATGTGAACACAACATCTAATGCTTGTTCTATCTGTAATCAACTTTCTTACATCCCTTGAAAGAAAAAAAGGGAAGGAAAATCAATGGCTCAGCCAATTTTATTGTCGGCATGATGCAGTAAATACACTTACCTTCAACCTCTCCGGCTTCCCACGGCCTTGCAGATGGATAATTATAGGGAGGATGGAGGATCGGATGGAGAGAAGCTGTGCTCAGGCTGGGGGGCAAAGGGAATAGAAAATAACAAGACAAGTTTAATTACTGTAGGGTACAGAGGACTAATAAGACTTCTCTGTCACATTGTGATCAAACATGTGGGGGTCGTGAGCCAGGATGTTACGCTGACTGATTAAAGATGAGGCCCGTGTGACAGCAGCGCTCTGGCAGGAAGCCACTTCACTATTGACAAAGAGAGCAGAAATGCCTCCAGACACATCCCAAAAGCTACGTTACTCTACCTGTAGCTCTGCTAATCAGCTGGATCACACACATACACATGAAGGAAATGTAACCTGCATTATGTTCCATTAAAGCTGTAGTTGGAAAGGATTAGGTATGAGCATCATTACATATCATAGAAAAGAAAGAAAAAAAAGAAATTACTTCATAACAAAATATTATAATATATATAACGATGATTTTGAATGAATTTTAAAGCTGTTGCTGTGTGTACCTGGATTCATCTGTTACTTTAACAGATACAAGTGGAGACAAAAAGTCAACTCACTGATCTGAAAAATGATCTGCAAACTTACATAATAGTGCAATCTTCCACTGACTTTGTTTACATGATTGATTTGTTCATACTATTTAAAGTACAAGGACTTAATACTTTGCTTCCAGCCAGGTGTCTTTAGTGAGGCCTCTAAAAATACAGCAGGAGACACATTGCAATTCTTATTGATTGTATAAAAAACACTGTGTTGTCTAAGGCCTGTATGCATTTCTGAACTCTGGTCCTCACACTGCTCTGTTAAAAAACCTGAGAGCTCCCTGTTCATACTGACCATTAGAAGATCTCTCCATAATGCACTTGTGTAATAGTCTTTTAACATTGGCACATCTGACCAAGGAGTCCAACCATGCCATGTTAATGTGTGTTTCCATTACTAGCTTAAACACATGGAGTTGTGTTAAGACACACTGGAGATAAACAATTTCTTAAGTCTGGTCAAAGCGTGCCTGCACATGTGTATTTAAACCCCCCTGTGTGTTATGTGGGACAATACCCACAAGCCATAGAAAACATCTTTCAGTGTTCATATGAGCACCTTATTGAAAAATGATAAACCTACTCTTTGAGCTTTCAGTCCTGACTGATTTGTAACATCTGGTTACTAATTGTAACAGCTAGTGTGCTTTAATCATACAGTTTCTAGAGCTTATTGCCCTACTGAGGGCAGTAAACTCACACTGAGCATCTTCTCTGTCATAGATCCAACAGAGAAGCTGCTGCTGTATCTGTTTACATAGCAGCCAAACACACTGTGGGCTTTATATTGGTTTTAGAAAGTGTGTGACAGCGTAATCCTGAACTCATGTTCCAGTGTTTTCACCTGCATTACACCAAATGTGTGCATGCAATGGGCTTTGTATTCAGCATCAGGTACAGTACGTTGCATTCATCACTTCCTGTGAGTCCACTGTGTATGATTGGTCACTTATAATCCCACATGCTGAGACAGACTCCAGCAGTAATAATGAAAACATCTATAGTGAGAGGAATTACAGAATTACAGTAGCTGCCTATTGCTGCAACATATTGAGCAGAGATAGCATCAAAAATATAATTTCCTAATAATAAAACTCTTTAGTATTATAACTTAAAAACACTTATTTTAACAGTATTTTATTTTTAATTTAAATCAGGTAGTAGATACAGTTTTGTTTTGTTTTTCGAATGAATTAATAATTTAGTTTAGTTTATATATAATTTATAATTATTTTATTGTCATTATACAAAATGCACAATGAAACTGTTCGACTTTCTCGGTGGAGGAATGCTTTAAAAAGACAAACAAGTATATTGTTGTCTGGCCCTCAATTTAATCACAATAAAATTACAACTACTAATCACATAAAAAGTCCATTTAGTAGCTATCAATGCAGTGTGTTGGTCCGGGGGGCAGACACCCTCCCTACATTTAAGAGTAGGCTTAAAACTTTCCTTTTTGATAAAGCTTATAGTTAGGGCTCTTAGAGCTCTTGATTTATGCTGCCATAGGCTTAGATTGCCGGGGGACTCCCATGATGCACTGAGCTCCTCTCTCCTTCTCCCTCTCTCTCTCTCTATCCATCCATCTATATCCATTAACATCCATGTTCTATTAATACATTCAATAACCTAAACTTCATCCCTGGAGTTGTCTGTGCTTTCTCGTCTCACAGGTAATCTGGGTCTGTAGATGTCCGGATGGCGGTTTCCAGTCCCGGACCTTCTAGCTTCATTGTTGATTTTCATTGTGCTTCTCTCCTCTGTCCTTTCTCTCCTCTCAACCCCAACCGGTCGAGGCAGATGGCCGCCCACTCTGAGTCTGGTTCTGAGGTTTCTTCCTGTTAAAAGGGAGTTTTTTTCTCGCCACTGTTGCTCATGTGGGAATGTTGGGTCTCTTTAAAGTTAAAACCTGAAGAGTTCGGTTTAGAACCTGCTCTATGTGTAAAGTGCCTTGAGATGACTTTGTTGTGATTTGGCGCTATACAAATAAAGATTGATTGATTGATTGATTGATTGATGTGTTTGCTACCAATGTCAACAATGAACTTTAAACCTTATTCTCAGGATTATTTGCACTATGATGAACAATTGCTGAAAATAACAAAAAGCAGGACTGTTAAAATCTTGTATGTTCATTAGAGACCATGTTACTTGTCCTTCACAAACTACATGTCACAAGATATGCAGTAAAACATTTTATACAATAAGTCTTGAATTTTTCAGAGCTCACATTGTGTGTTGGAACACTTCATTTTGTTTAGTTTAATAAAAAAGAATCCAGAGACTCGTAAGCTTGTAAAAATTGCTGTAGCAGACAGAGTGAGCTGAGATAACATTCAGTTCTTCACTCTAGTGTGAATACAGCTAGCAGTGGGACGGAGCTTTGACTTTCAGTGAGAGAGAACACAGATGGGATGCCACGTTTGATGAATAAGGCTGTGGGATATGGTCAAAAGCTCAGAAGAAAAGTAAGTAGGTTTACACTGAGTTAAGAATATTCTGTTGTCCTTTTTTTCTTAATTAAAGCATGAAATGATGAATCCCCTCTGCCCAGTTTGTTTGCCCCTGCTGTTAAACACATACATCAGCTGTTTCTCCTCTGTTGTATTTCTGACAGTAGCTGCTTAAAATGTGTTTGTTGCCCCCAGTGGTTGATATTTCTGTCACTTCAAACCAAACAGGAGGACAGAAATGTAAGAATCATAAATCATAAAGAGGGAAATCAAGAGTGTAATAGTTTAAAGGCCTTTTATTGAATACGACCACCAATTTAGCCTCTTTCCCCTGGCTCTGTGTGGTGCTGTTAGAGGACGATGCTGGATTGGACTGGGACAGGAAAAGCCCATTTATCATGACATCAGCTGCCCAGCAGGCAGGGAGACAAGCTGGCAGTGCTGCTGATGGACTGGCAAAGGCTTCGTATTACCACAGCCCCCGGTCTCCCCATAGTCTCCCTGATGAGCCCCTTGCCTGCCATCAGCCTCTGCATTCCCTTTCCATTTCTCTCCTTTTCCAGGCAGAGACTCCCAGGGGTGACAGGGAGGCGTTGGGTGGCTGATAGTGAGAGTAATTAAAAGGGTTGATTAGAGTGACGGAAAGAGGACACCCAGGGAGAAAACAAGAATCTCTCTCAAGATAGAGAACGGGGGAAAAAGAAGAGGGAGAGTGAGGTAGAAAATACAGCGTTAGAGCAGATATCACATCAGATCAGTCTTCAAGTTAACAGGGGAAGATTTTTTTTTTTTTGTCCTCAGTCACTTGAATTGGGGCAAAATCTCAGGGGAGACACCATCACACAAGTCCCAGAAACATTGTGCTGAGCCAAGTGGATGTGCTCTACTGAGAGCTTTTCAAGGTAAAGCTAAGAACTAGACTGTTAGGCCTACTTCCCACTTCCACAACACAGAAATAATTGATATGTCTATGTTTTCATATGACTCCATTATTCATTATCAATCTATGAAAAGTCAAAGACACACGTAATCAGTGTCAACAATGGTAAAACAAATATTTATCCAGTTATTATGAGGATTGTATCTACAGCATGCTAGTAATGGCTAGCCCATTAATTGGTCATTACATTGGTGATAGAAGTGTGTTAACAGGCAGTTTTAACTATACACTCATGTAAAAGTCAAGAAAAAAACGAATCCTGTCAGAATATAAAATCACATGAAATGAAAGGCAAGCAAAAGTAACTGAGAGCCATGTGTACTAAAAAAATAACCAGATCCAGATGTTTATGTTAGGTGCATACTGTACTATAACATACATGAAATGTATAAGAACAAAACTAGGATAAGACACAGAACTGGTACATTACAGTACATAAAAACTCATAAACTACTGTTGATTTTATGTGTTAAGTAAATCAATTAAGAGTGTTTGGGTTCTTTTTAAATGTCAGTGGCCCATGAACATAGATATCAAAGCATGTCTGAATAGATCTGATCTCATATTAAAATCAGCAAGCATTTGCTCTGATTTTAGAAGCCTGAGTCTAGTTTGAGGACAGTTATACAGACAAGATGAAGGCTGAAATAACACTTCCTTCTGGACACAGCAGCACTCAGGTGACACCTACAACTTAGAGCAGCTTGCATCACTTTCAGTTTATGACACATTCTATCCATACTTCACATACTTACAGTAGGTGAGTGACAGTGGGTGCTTCACATGTACAGTAAATATATACAACAACATGAAGGATCAAATTAAAAGTCCAAATGGAAAATTAAAAGAGAGAAATGTTATTATCTTTCCTGCTGCAGTGTCAGCAGCTTGTCCTTTTCACTGGTGACTTTGTGTGTGTCACAAGGACACAGATGTTGAAACAGTTTCATCAAATTGAAGCCATTGCCTTATAAACAATATTCCTCCATTCAATCCTGCTCACTATACTTGCTCCATTTTCTCCACTTTCATTGCAGTGTGATTTTTAGCAGTTAACTCCCCCTGTTGTCCATAAGGTGCCTCTGCACCCCAGCTGTTTCAAACTCTCCATCCTTTGGGTCACACGTCTTCATTTACATACAGCTTGAAAAGCCAAAATGCAAATGCACTTCAGCACTGTTTAAGTATTTCCATTTAAGATTTTCCAGTTCACAGTTTGATTTTCATTTTTATCTTTCCCTTTATATTTCCATTGTCATTTTCAATTTCGTCTTTCATAAGCTTTCAGTTTGGGCATTTCCATTTAAGCTTTTGCATTTTAAATTGACATTTTTTCATAGTCACTTTACATTTTAAAATGATCATTTTACATTTTATATTTGCTTTTTCAATTTACTAACTAATAACTATGGCCTGATTATTCTCAGCGGAGGACTAAAATAATGATCTTTTTAATGACCAAAAATATCCCCCATATAAAAACTACAGTGGAAATAATTAATTATTTATTTGATATTTATATATTTGATAGATCAGAATGAAAGCATCTTGATATTTTTACTCTGGCTTGGAAAAAATAAATTAAATAAGGAGAGCTGTCAGTTGATGCTCGCTAGAGTGTTCAGCAACATTAGGTGCTCTTCAAGAGTCTCCTTGGAAAAAATGCATTTCTTACTTCTTATTACTGAAGCATACATATAAGCACTCTTTGATTTAAGTCAAGTTTAATTTGTACAGTTTAGCACCACTTACAGTGTCCTGGCTTTACAGACCTACAGCAGCCTGAACTCTCTAAGAAGACAAATATGTAAAATGTTAGCAGATAAGGACCAAACATTTAGCATTTTATTTGTAAAGTAGGGATGATTTGGAACATACTCATCAAATAAGTTTAGTTCCCCAGAGGTGGCACATCAGAAAACACTCATATCAATATTTTATTTTGTAATGATTGTATGCCTTTTGGAAAGGAACTGACAAGCAATGTCACCCTGCTGATTGGGGAATTATATCAGAAACTGCTCCTATGGGAAAGAACTGAAAGACAACCTGTTCAGTTACTTAGGTTGGGGAATTCAATAGAAGTGGATACAATGGTGTGTAATGACTTATATAGTAGGACTGAAAATGTCCTCCTTACTCTGGACTGACTGAGGCGTTGACATGTCAGACTTCCTCACCTCAGTAAATTTATGTTATATATAATTTATTCCTGTAACCTTGTTTGCCAATGACATTTCTCTAAAAATCCACAATAACAGGGTGACACAATTTCATCAACATACAAAATGTGTGCACGCATCTGCTGGTGCCAGGTAGCAGGAAGGCATGTTTTCGTCCCTGAAAATGGTCCTGTTTCCTCGGCTCAAGGAAATAGGATGGAAGCAGTGTACCACCAGCTGTTATAATGACTGACTGAGACACTATGGGGTCACTTCAGGCAGTTAGGAATCTTCCTTATTTCAGAGTTGGTTAAAAGTTTCTGAGCAGTTTGACATGCATGACAGATGCAGGGAGATGAAGCAGTGCAGTGTCTGGACGTGTTCCAGAAGAACTCCACCCAAGGCAGCATGGTTCTGGATGCAGAGTGACCTTGATCACTGCTCCTATCTAATGAATGATGGACTGTCAAGAGCAGGAAATTACCATCGCTGAGAGCAAACTGCTATGACAAATTAAGAATTACACTGTTCTGTATCCTACATATATTTTTTAATGGAATAGCTATATGCCTTCAAAATCAAAAAGGAGCAACAACTGAGATTCATCTCTCATTCAATATAAAATGCCCATAATAGTGTATATTAGTAGAAGTAACCTGACCAATACCAATGTCTCAACAGAGACACGTTTATTAACCCATTTAGGCCTAAAACGCCTGCTAAAAAAGGCCTTTGTATGCCTAAGTACTTTTCTGTAAGCCCCCTCTCAAAACCTGAGGTTTTTCAGAACAATATTCAAAATTTGGCAACGCCTACTAAAACCTTAATTTCTCAGGCTCTATAGCAGATAAAAACACGAGATAAAAAGCATTTGAAAGCTCACTTCCTTGGCTGTCAACTTGACTGACTTGCTTGGTCATAATCTTCAACTGCATATTTTTTAAAAATCAATAAACATCAAAAACATTTTGAAAATCAGTACAGATCTGTTTTATTTAATACTTTTGAGGTACCAAAGTGACAAGTTAACATCACTGAAACACAGATATAGAAAAAAAACAAAAAAAAAACAGAGGGTTACTACTTCTTATAATAATGTCAATTGTAATTTATGTTCATTTTCTTTGTTGTATTATTTTTAATAACTTGGTGGTGAGTGTACAGATTAACAGAACAATACAGTCACTCAACACAACTCATCAAATGTATTATTTTATGCTGCAATCTTATATTTAATGCTCTATTCTAGCATTTTATTTCTCTCTTTCTATTTTTTCTGTACAGGGCTTGGGGGGGTGTTAACTGTATGTTTTAATGTTTCTCAAATTACATGTTTTACTGTTTTATGTAAAGCACATTGAGTTGCCATTGTGTATGAAATGCGCTATATAAGGCATTGCCTTGCCTTTACTGTCGAGTGCTGCGGTAATGCTTTCCAAAACACTCAGTGTGCAGTGGCACATTGCACTGCCTGCAGCCATACACTGTTGCACCAGGACGGGCCAACGAAATCGCACATATCCTCCTCTCCCTCTTGAAACATCGCTAGGATCCACTGCTCTCTAACTATGCAATCTGCAGGTACATCTACATCATCTGGGATATCATTTACATCTGGTCCTGTGTCATCCTCCACAATTTCATTAAAATCCGAATCAATTACGTCATCAATATCACTTCCTTCACTTGCATATACTTCACTTGAGTCATCCATGACGGATCGCTTGTACAGTGTTTACAATTATCGACCAAACCATACTCCACGTGTAGGCTTATTTCGACCAATCACAGCACATTTCTTTTAGTCACATGAGTATAAACAAATCCCTAAACATCTCTGTCACCCACCCCAAGAGTATTTCAGCAAATCACAGCACACAGAATTGGCCATGTGCCTCGGAAAAGACGATACTGCTTGAAATGACACAGACGCGTGTACCGGCATTAATGGTAAATACGCATAGATGCGTGATCCGGTCTTAATGGGTTAAGGTACTTTTGTAACTGTAACTTAACAAATTCTTTGAACACTCTCTGGTTTTTGTTCAAGCACAAAGTACCCTCATTGTATCCCTACATTTTGTCCTAGCCCAGTATTGCAACTACCCAAAATCCAAAGGGCTGTGAGGGTGTTACAGATAAGACGAAGGGTCTTTACAATATGCCGGCATGATCCATTGTTTGTCTGGAGTTGCTAAACCTCCTAGCAGAGCAATACTGAACTTTGTGCACCAGTCAGATTTCCATCTCACTGCTGCTGCACAGAACTTAACTTTGACTTTGTCTGTTGACCTCCTTGTGTTGGTCTCATTTAGATTAGTTTTATATCCCCCTGATATGTGTGAGGAAACCCTTGCATAGTCAAAATGTAGTCAGTTGAATTTGTCAGTATTAATCAAAAATGAAAGGCATTTTGAATCTTTTGAGTATCTTGACACCTGCATCACTGTTGGCTGGGTTCACTGCTGCTCCCTGCTGGAGTCTGTGGACTCCGTCTGGATTCCTACAGAGCAGACCTCAGGCTGAGGGAGTTGAGCACAACTCCCAGGTACACCACCCACTAGTGCGGCTGGAGGGTGCTCTTTTTCCAGTTGATAGTGGAACCTAACCGCGTTAGTAGCAACACCAACTGTCTGACTGGAAAATGGCCCATTCTCTGGGCCTGAGCATGACGAGATCATTTAAACAAAAGAAAACTATCATGCCCTTGTGGCACACCAATTGTAGTGATGTGTCCACACACTTGCTGAATGTGCCAGGGAGTAGCCAAACAGTACCCTGTGGTACATGCGTCGTTCAGGTTGATGATGAACCAGTCCCCTTGGTTGAGCCAGTTCCAATAATCTTCTGATTATTAGTATGCAGAGCTTTTTCTGGCAGAATTCATGCAGAATTTTTTTAAATCCAGGAAGAATGTGGAGTAAAACCCTTCTGTCTGTCTTGAGCCCATCACCCTTCGTATTTTCAACAGAGATAACTGGAGAGGAGTGGAGCAGACTTGAAGTCTCCTCTGCGTACAGGTCTGGGGAACTACTCTCTATCGAGGAAGTAATTCCTCTGTATGCCCGTCCCAGTCACAGCGAGCACAGTGAGAGACAGATTTGCTTTTCAGTGTATGGTGGACAGGATGTGTTTCTATCTCACAACATCATGGTTAACATAGCACTCTTGGATGAGCTGATGACTGGCTGGATGAAGCTGCCTGAGCCGCTATCATTCCAGTGTCAATGCTGAGTGTGAACATGCACATGGGCAGTGGTGAAAAGGGGTGGTGAACTCCGCCGGCACATCTGTGTGTGTGTGTGTGTGGGGGGGGGGGGCTTTTGAAAAACTCGCCAATGTGATGCTCACTCCCACTATCTATCGGTGCTCTTCACTCCAGCATGGGCCCGTCTGCGGTCACAGGAGGGCCAGTGGCTGAGGCAGTGTGTGCTCTGCCCTGCCTGCGCACACTCTCCTTCTCACTGTGGCATCACAGCGATGCACCTCTTCTTCTCTTCCAGCCTCTTGAAGCACTGAGTCACAGAAGAAATGAACCCAAAAAGCCCATCTGGAGATATGGGAGCTATCAGTGGGTCTTCTCTATCCTTCTTCTGTGGGATGGAAGTCAGCCACTCATGATGTGAGCCCACTGTGGCAAACAACATCACCTGCCCTGTGGCAGTAGCAACACCCAGGTTATCAATCTAGGAAATGGTCAACGTCCAACACTCCCAAACTGTTAGCACATTGAGTTGCCATTGTGTATCCAACACTCCCAAACCGTTAGCTATAATATTCCAGCATGTCCTTATCCTGCCTTAATGAAAATGACTGACCAGTTTAGGCAGGATGGGGATCAGAGAGAGCCAGTCACACTCCGCTACCATGGCTACAACTTTTGGGAAATCCTGTCGAACTCACCCCTTGCTGAAGGACAGCGAGGTTGTAGGCACAGACAAGAGATGGTCCATCAGTGAAGCCATGCTGAGAGTCTCAGCCGAGGTGTCTGGCAGCAGTGGTGGAGGGCCATATGAAACAGTGAACTCATCTTCGCTGCAGATATCAATCTCAAGCTCAGCTTCGCTCTCATTGCAGCAGAGTGAGATGTCGCATAGCCAAATATGTTCCCACCATTTCCCAGCACTGAACAGAAGAAAGTGCCAAAGTGCACACAGGGTGGTGGCTGCTTCATGCAGCTCTCTGCGTGGTTGCAAGTTATCAAGATGGTGGCTTGGTTGTGTAATAATGTCTGGTTCCAGGAGACATTTGGTTGAACGGTGGAGCTATATAGTTCATTATTTCAACAAAATAATTTGTTTCATCTTCTGACTATTTTGAAAATCCCCCAACAAATTGAATAAAAACTCACCCATTAGTATTTAATATACTTTGATCCAGTTTTCAAATATGCATTGCACATCACAACTGTAAAGTTTGTAGTTTGAATCTGACCAGAGATCTTTTTGTTGGATCTTTTTTTCCTCTCTCTATCATAAAGTTTTTCAATAACAGCAAAGTATTATCTGCTACTACAAATACACATAATAAAGTATGAATAACTCATTGGGAAAATTGCTGAAGTAAGATCATCATCAAAATTAGGGAGCATTGGCTGTACAGCACAGTACTTCTTATTAATCATGATTCCCTTTCAACTCAGACATTTGAGAAAGGAGAAAATAACTACTGCACTGCACCCACATCACCATAAAGCAATAATCATTAACCCATAACTTCTCAGAAAGCTGATGTGTGAGTGGAATGTCAGTTTATAGTCTAGATTCACATATAATAGCAAACATAATGTACTCAGACAATACACATTTAGCCAAAATTGTAATAAAGCTCATGCATCATTAGTCAAATATGACACATTCAGAACCCCACATCTAATGCAAGTGAACATATTAGTCCAATTAAAACAATTATAGTATTTTGCTTTTTTTATCTAAAAAAATAGAGTAATAAGTACATTCTAACACATGCAAGTTGACAGGCTCTTTTGCATGTATGCCTTCTGGTTATGGAATCTTGACATAACATGAAGAAATGTGGCATTTAATGCGGCTAATATTTGCTGTCTTTGTTCAGTGTAGCACGCACAGATCTACCAGCTGAGAGTTAATTCATGTTAATTCATAGATCAAATCTCCTGCAATCAAGTCAACCATGAAAATAAAGAAAAGAAGATGTGGGTTTCTTTTAAACCAAGACACACTTCTAACTGGATTCTGTCCGTCTCAAGGAAATAAGGCAGACCCGTTGTGACAGATTTGTCCCTAATTTGCTCCATGAATTATAGGCTTGTGGCATCAAATGTGGTAAACAATTTAATATCATTGGCCCACATTCTCCCCCCTTTTCATAATACTCTTAAAGAAATAGTCCAATATTTTGAGAAACCTCCTCTTCCTCATACTCTGGGTAAGTGTTCAGTAGCACAGTGTCATCACTGGTTTTCTTACAGGAAAATATTTTCCAGCCCATACAGAAACAAATGGAGTAAACAACAGAGTCTGATCAGAAGCTGACTAGTTAAAGTGTCTTACAGTGATGGGTTCATGTAACAAACTACTGAGTGGAGATAATTGACTCTCCTATGCAAGGCTCTGCAGACAGGCCGATGTGGTTTCTTCTTTTTTTCCCACATTCAGCAAGCACTGACATTAACGTACACTAAGCTTCCGCCCAAAGACGAGAGGCTGCAGCAACACTAACAGGATAGGCTCAGCTGAAGGGCATCAAAAATAAGCATGTTACTGCATATTCCAAAAGATCTTCTCTATTGCACAATGCCCTTTTTATTGTATTTGAATGATCCAAAAGGTCATGAAAGTCTTTGACTTATCCCCATTGATTTTTATACTCTCAATGCAAACAATAAGACCATATGATTATACATGACTGGAAGCATAAGGAGTGCGAAGGAGGAGATAATTTCAAACAGTTCACAAGTTTGTTTTACTTTAAATCCGTAAAGTAAGAATAAATATGTGTTCTGAGTTTGACATACCACAGAAAGGTGTGTTGTTAACCACCCTGCCAAATTTGAATCATTAAAAAAAATCGCCAAATATATGAAATTAGGCTTCAAAGTTGTGTAAAAAGCAACCTCTTTTGTCTGCTCCCAAACACTGTGGGCGTGGCCGCTGAGTCAGCTGAAACCCCGCCCCCTACCAAGTGTCACCTGTCAATGAAAGTCACCACCTCTACCTGAAACATGGACGCTAGGTCTGAGAGCTTTCTGTTGCTAACTCGACTGCTAGCTCGGCAGCTAACTCAGCTAACTGGCTAACTGTAGACTGTAGTAGTAGTGTGTGCTGAATGTATTTATACCTCTACAGCAGCAGGGGAGGGTTTATGCCAATTTTCAGAGTCACCCACTAAATCCTGAACACAGAAATCTTGAAACACAGTTTGTGAAGCCTAGCTCCATCCATCCATCCATCTTCTTGCCTCTTATCCGGAGTCGGGTTGCGGGGGCAGCAGCCTAAGCAGGGAAGCCCAGACTTCCCTCTCCCCAGCCACTTCGTCCAGCTCTTCCAGGGGGACCCCAAGGCGTTCCCAGGCCAGCCGAGAGACATAGTCTCTCCAGCGTGTCCTGGGTCTTCCCTGGGGTCTCCTACCAGTGGGACGTGCCCTGAACACCTCACCAGGGAGGCGTCCGGGAGGCATCCTGGTTAGATGCCCGAACCACCTCATCTGGCTCCTCTCGACGTGGAGGAGCAGCGGGTCTACTCCGAGCTCCCTCCGGATAACTGAGCTTCTCACCCATCTCTAAGGGAGAGCCCAGCCACCCTACGGAGGAAGCTCATTTCGGCCGCTTGTACCCGCGATCTTGTTCTTTCGGTCACTACCCAAAGCTCATGACCATAGGTGAGGGTAGGAACGAAGATCGACTGGTAAATCGAGAGCTTCGCCTTTCGGCTCAGCTCTCTCTTCACCACGACGGATCTGTGCAGAGTCCACATTACTGCAGACGCAGCACCTATCCGCCTGTCGATCTCCCGTTCCATCCTTCCCTCACTCGTGAACAAGACCCCGAGGTACTTGAACTCCTCCACTTGAGGCAGAATCTCATCCCCGACCCGAAGAGTGCACTCCACCCTTTTCCGGTTGAGGACCATGGCCTCGGATTTGGAGGTGCTGATTCTCATCCCGGCCGCTTCACACTCGGCTGCGAACCGATCCAGTGAGAGTTGGAGGTCACGGTCTGATGAAGCCAACAGGACCACATCATCTGCAAAAAGCAGTGACCCAATCCTGAGGTCACCAAACCGGACCCCCTCTACACCCTGGCTGCGCCTAGAAATCCTGTCCATAAAAATTATGAACAGCATCGGTGACAAAGGGCAGCCCTGGCGGAGTCCAACTGTCACTGGAAACAAGTCCGACTTACTACCGGCGATGCGGACCAAGCTCTGACACCGGTCATACAGGGAACGGACGGCCCTTATCAGGGAGTCCGATACCCCATACTCCCGGAGAACCCCCCACAGGATCCCCCGAGGGACACGGTCGAATGCCTTCTCCAAGTCCACAAAACACATGTGGACTGGTTGGGCAAACTCCCATGCCCCCTTCATGATCCTGCAGAGGGTGTAGAGCTGGTCCACTGTTCCACGGCCCGGACGAAAACCACACTGCTCCTCCTGAATCCGAGATTCGACTATCCTACGGACCCTCCTCTCCAGCACCCCCGAATAGACCTTACCAGGGAGGCTGAGGAGTGTGACTGTAATTGGAACACACCCTCCGGTCCCCCTTCTCAAAAAGAGGGACCACCACCCCAGTCTGCCAATCCAGAGGCACTGCCCCCGATGTCCACGCGATGCTGCAGAGTCGTGTCAACCATGACAGCCCCACAGCATCCAGGGCCTTGAGGAACTTGGGGCGGATCTCATCCACCCCCGGGGCCCTGCAACCGAGGAGCTTTTTAACCACCTCGGCGACTTCCACCCCAGAGATAGGAGAGCCCACACCCAAGCCCCCAGGTCCTGCTTCCTTACCAGAAGGCGTGTTGGTGGGCTTGAGGATGTCTTCAAAGTATTCCTTCCACCGATCCACAACGTCCCGAGTCGAGGTCAGCAGCACACCGTCCCCACCGTACACAGTGTTTACGGTGCACTGCTTCCCCCTCCTGAGACGCCGGATGGTGGTCCAGAATCTCCTCGAAGCCGTCCGGAAGTCTTTTTCCATGGCCTCACCGAACTCCTCCCATGTCCGGGTTTTTGCCTCAGAGACCGCCCTAGCTGCGCTCCGCTTGGTCTGCCGGTACCTGTCTGCTGCCTCCGGAGTCCTACAGGCCAAAAAGGCCCTATAGGACTCCTTCTTCAGCTTGACGGCATCCCTCACCGCCGGTGTCCACCAGCGGGTTCGGGGATTGCCGCCCCGACAGGCACCGACCACCTTGCGGCCACAGCTCCGGTCAGCCGCCTTGACAATGGAGGCACGGAACATGGCCCACTCGGACTCAATGTTCCCCGCCTCCCCCGGCACATGGTCGAAGCTCTCCCGGAGGTGTGAGTTGAAACTCTCTCTGACAGGAGACTCTGCCAGACGTTCCCAGCAGACCCTCACAATGCGTTTGGGCCTGCCAGGTCTGCCCGGCATCCTCCCCCACCATCGGAGCCAACTCACCACCAGGTGGTGATCAGTTGACAGCTCCGCCCCTCTCTTCACCCGAGTGTCCAAGACATGCGGCCGCAAGTCCGACGACACGACTACAAAGTCAATCATCGAACTGCGGCCTAGGGTGTCCTGGTGCCAAGTGCACATATGGACACCCTTATGCTTGAACATGGTGTTCGTTATGGACAATCCGTGACGAGCACAGAAGTCCAATAACAGAACACCGCTCGGGTTCAGATCAGGGGGGCCGTTCCTCCCAATCACACCCTTCCAGGTCTCACTGTCGCTACCAACATGGGCGTTGAAGTCCCCCAGCAGAACGAGGGAATCCCCAGGGGGAGTGTTTTCCAGCACCCCCTCCAAGGAGTCCAAAAAGGCTGGATACTCTGAACTGCTGTTGGACCATAGGCACAAACAACACTCAGGATCCGTCCCCCCACCCGAAGGCGGAAGGAGGCCACCCTCTCGTCTACCGGGGTAAACTCCAACAAACAGGCACCAAGCCGGGGGGCAATAAGCCTAGCACCACAATTCAAATCTAAATAGTTGAAATGCTTTTTACACCTTTTTTAGAAATACATTTATGACCTATTTAATGTGTTTAGAAGAAAATGTCTGAATTCACTTTACACGGTCTTGCATGATATCAGAATGACCACAACCCCCAAATCAGTTCAGTTCAATCCAGTTTCACAAATATATAAGAAAGACCATTCAAGAGTCTCTTTGTTTTACTGCAGAACCATAACTCACTGTGTTAATGAACTCAGCACATGGCTCCTGTTGTTTCCCTGTTTCCTCCCCCAGGAAAGGGGAAAACCACCCAAAAGCTCAAATTTCCAGCTGATGACAGTGCTTGCAGTTTCACATTGACTTTGTCTCTCTGAGCTTCAGCGCCAATAACCAAGACCTCAGTTCTGTCCTGGTTGAGCTGTAGAACATTCTCTGCCATCTATAACTTGATATCTGACATACATTTTAAAAAATACATCTATTGGTCCTGAGTCACTGGGAGACACAGCAATGTAAAGTTTAGTGTCATCAGCATAGCTATCTATGCTGGGTGTCCCAATGATGTTTCCGAGTGGCAGCATGAGGAGGTTAAAAAGTCTAGGATCTAAAATTGAATCTTGAGGAATACCACAATTCATTTTATAGCTTTTTTAACATTCATCCATGCTTACAGAAAATTTGCTGCCAGTAAGATCAGATTTTAACCAATTAAACAGTACCAGAGAGGCCAATCTAGCTGTTGCAAATTTGGTGACTTCCAATGAAGGTTAGGGTTAGGTAAGTTGGTTAGTTTCATCATGATAATGTTGGACTTATTGGTCACAAATATTTAAAAAAAAAAATCACAGTAGACCTTGATAAGCATAATCAGGAATGTCTAGAGACCATAAATGAAGATTTGAAACTTGTAGCAGACACAATTCAGTAAACGTATAAGGTCAGTAATCTAATATTACGGTTTAAATATGAATTGTTGTGGATCAGAAAGGTTAAATGATCAATAAAGGCAATGTGCCATTTTACTTTTATTTTTACTGTAAATCAAAGCCAGAAACAATGGTAACTTAAAATGACTAATGCCTGGAGTGCTGCCAATAAATTGCAATGTTAAAGGTCACTTGTGAAAAACTGAATTTGTGTAAATAAGGATTGAGTTAAGTATATAAGGCCAGATTTCTCAGGTAGTCATTCAGTGTCTGCTCCATGGACCAGCCTCAGTTTACTTGTGTTATGCTTAATATACAGTAAAACTTTTATTGCACTGAACTCTCCCTGACTCAGCATGTTTCTTTTTTTTTTTGAAAATATATCTTGTGGAGGTCCTGAAGTATTCAATGTCTCCACTACCTAAAATAATTGAGTGATCTAGTGTATCAAAGGCTGCACTTAGGTCAAGTACTAATACAGAAAGTTGTGTTGTATCCATATTGGACCTGAGGTCATTTACAACTTAGAAAAATGTATTCTCGCTGCTATAATTTGCCTGAAGACCAGATTGATATTTCAAAAATATAACATAAAAATAAATACAATCATTCAACTGATTAAAAACAAGCTTCTCTAAAATGTTAACTTAAAAATGGCAAAATGGACTCTGATCTGCAGTTATTAAAAATGAGGGATCTAAACTGTGTTGATTCAGAAGAGGTTTAACTATGGCAGTTTAAGAGCAGTTGGGAAAACAACCATCTGAAGAGAATAGTTAACAATGTTGAGCAAATTGTCATCAAAAAAGGATGTGAGAATGGGATCTAAAAAGTAGGTTGTGTGTTTTAATTAGCAATAACTTTCTCTACTAGGACAAATTTCTCTGGTGTCTCTTCAAAATAAATTAAAATAATTTAAAAAAAACACAGTTCTGCGTTTTAGCATTCATAAGCTTACATTGAAATAAATGTTATGTCTGAAATGGACTGCAAATTCTCCACATTCAAAGTTGGTAGACATACTGCAAGACTTAATAAAAACAGGGTTAATTAAACAGTCAGTGGTAGAAAAGAGGATTTTGGGATTATTCTGGTTGTCGGTTATCAATTTTGAGAAGTGTGCTTGTCTTGCATGTTTAATTGCTTTATTGTAAATCATCTGCTGTTCACAGGAAATTTGATAATTGACCATGAATTTATTCTGTCTCCATATTTGTTTAATTTCTTCTTTTCTCTAGGGAGGTGTCAGCTTAGAAGTCATCTTTTTCCATATTAGTAAGGCCAGTGTGTCAAGAGTTCACCCTAGTTTACTGTTAAATCTATCTAAGAGATCGATCAAATTTGCAGCTGCTTAAGTAGTAAGATAGCGTTTCCTTACAATGCATTCAGGAATATCCTGTTCTAAAACCACTGACAAAAAAAAAAAAGACAGAAATGATCAGAGATGCCTACATCCACAACTGAAATGATGTTGGCAGAGAGGCTGTGCATTTTTAGAAGATTTAAAGTGTGACCTAACATTTATACAGTTCAGCAAATTTAAAATTTCTAAAGCAAAAGAAATGACTGGTTAAAATAACCTAAAAGAATGATTCTGTCATAACAGGTGTGGATGATGATGAGTATTTCTGAACATCTTATATAAAACAACAGTACTGTATGAGTGGCCTGTAAATAATCATGTACAGTATAGGAGGCCTACTAAAATAATGAAGTGATATTCAAAAGATATGTGTACATCAAATGCAACATCTTTATAACCAAATGGTGCTGAGAGGATGGGTACTGCACCCTCACATTGTTAAGTAAAAATTGAAAAATGTAGTTTGGTGGTCAGGCTTTAATATAGTAGCTGGTCCATTCTTATTGAGCCACATTAATGTAAAAATATACAATCAATATCATGATCTAAAATCAGGTCATTAATGGTTTATAATATATAGATCCAACATTTAAACGTACCATATTCAGGGTGAATGGCAAAGTTATCTTAAGGGGTGGATTAAAAGATGGTGGTTTAAATGTGCATAGTGATCTGAGATTGTTAAAATCGCCATAGGTTTGTTTGATATTATATCTGGTAGTTTTTATGACAGGAAATTAATAAGAATTGAATTGAATAAGAGCTTGATGTGACACTATGCTTAGCCTTACTGCAAGGAGACCTGATAGTGCTATGAAAGGTAGTGGATAATGTACCTGTCTCATGTAAGGTCAGTAGTTGATCATATGAGGAGGTGGATGATGACCAAAGCTGGTCACTGGCATGCTGATTGTCCATGTGTGACTAATGCTGAAAGAGACCAGCTGTCATCCTCAAAAATTAAGATGGATGCAGTCGTACTTAAAAGAGTCATTGCATTCCCATAAAAGGTTCAATTTGTCAATGAAAAACAACACATGACTCCCAACAAACAATAGAGAGAGCCATGTGTGGAGGCTCATAAGTTTGGAAAAATGTCCCATCCTACGGCCGAGGGTGGGGACTAGTCTTGAGGTTCTCATTCTGGACTCTTAAAATGCTGAAAAGCTGGATAAAATTACATTTTAAAATTGCCCACAGTTGACGTGGAATATCATTTACATCCACATGAACTACCACTATGAGATTGTTGACACCAGCACTGGGAAAACAGAGTTGTGAAGGATTGTGGTACATTCCTAAATGGTAAATGGACTGTACGTATATAGTGCTTTTGTAGTTGTTATGACCACTCTAAGCACTTGTACATTACATGTCTCAATCACCCATTCACACACATTCACATACACAATGTCACGCTATCTGCAGTATGAATCAGAAAAACACAATTTGCATATCCGTTTGCACACAAACACACACAAAGGCATGCATGATTTCACATTTAAATTCTGGTTCTAGTCAGGGTTGGAAATAAAAGGAGGCTTGGGGCAAAATGCCTCTAAAAACTCTATAACTGTGCTTGGAATTATGATGACAGGGGCTTTTAAACGCCTTCATAAAATAAACAGCTGAGATGATTATGAATGCCACTGCTGAAATGTACCATTGTATATAATCACATATACACAAAACACACACTTTCTCTGCTTTCAATAGCTGACTGGAGGTAGTGAGCAAATTGGAGTTTTGACTCTCCATGTCTGTGGTCTCTGTGCCTATCTGCATGAGGGCAGGGCTGAGTGCACTCTCTTTCTCTCTCTCTCTCTCTCTCTCACACACACACACACACACACACACACACACACACACACACACACACACACAGCTTCGTCTCTACCAGCAGTACCTACAGCAGTGAGTCTGGCCAGCATCAGCAAAGGGAGGAGGACAGAGGAGAGGATAAATGATTCCTAAGAGCTGTTAACCAGTTTATTGAAAAGTCAACAATGACAAACCTTGGTTTACAGCTAAGCTCAGACAGCTAAGGTTGGAAAAGGAGGAAGTGTTTACAAGTAGAAGAAGGACTGGTTAAAGAATTCTAAATACAGGTTTAAAAAGATGGTAAGAGATACATAATGCTCTGTACTCTGAGAAAAGATCAACAGCAATTCTGAGAAAACATCTCAGCCTCTGTCTGGAAGGGTCTCAGACAGATCACCAACTACAAGCTGAAAACCTCTCACTCCACTGGCCCAGCACTAAAGTTGTCTCTGGCCAACGACCTGAATGAGTTCTACTGACCATTTGCAAGACAATGGGACAGTCCTGAAACCATACCATGTGGTGCTCTGAAAACAGTGGAGATGATTGTGGATTACAGAGGAACACATCCCCACCTGTGCCTATCACCCTGTGTGACCTCAAGTGGGAGCAGAACATCAACAGCCTCCTTGTGAGGCTAGAGGAGTCGTCTACTAATGAGAAGATTGGCGGTTTGACTCCCAGCTCTTCCAGTCCACATGTAGATGTGTCTTTGGGCAAGATACTTAACCCTGAACTGCTCCTGATGGCTGCACCAACCATGTATAAATGTGTGTGTGAATGTGAGTCTCTTCCTCATGAGCAGGTTGGTACCCTGTGCGGTAGCTCCTGTCATCAGTGTATGAATGTGTGTGAATGGGTGAATGATGTAGTGTAAAAAGCACTTTGAGTGGTCAAAGGTGCTAGATAAGTAGAGTCCATTTACTATTTACTCAGGTCTCAGCAGAGGATATATTTCCTGCAGCAGCTGGCTGCAAACAAAAACAGGTTGTTTACAAAATATATATATATTTTAATTGTGGGGATGGTGAGTGCTGTATTATATACTACTCTAATATATCAGTCATTTTCACATTTTTTGTATTTAATCATCAGTTATAACCAAAACAAAATCTTTCACTATCATTATTGTTATCAGTCTTGTGATTCCATATTAATGTATCTCTAATATATCTAATAAAGTACATTTCATGTGTTGGGGCATTTCAGTTTCAAAATAAAACCACATTTATTACAACTACAACTATCTGGGTCTCCAGAACTCGTCTGGTGTCAAAAGCTCCTGTAAGTGATCATGCATATGACTCTATGGATATCTGAAACAATGCTATGATAGATTTAACTTGCTGATGAGTGCACACACAACAGTAGGGCTGCTAGGAAATATCTTTGTGGAAACACCTAAACGTGTGCAGATTTTGCACAGCACTGCCCTCTCAAGCACTGTGATGATAAGACAGCTGCAACAGCTACTAAATGTAATGTTACCATCATGGAGCGTTTTTTAATTCACAAACCTGTCACCTTTCCAGCTGGGTCACAGTCAGTTTGAAATGAAAGTAAATTAGTAATCTCTATAGTCATTGACCCTCTCCCAGCTACCCAAGCTGTCAAAGAGTCTATGGTTGTGGTCTGGAGGTTAGACTGGATAGTGACCTATAATAATAATTATTATTATTATCTGGAGGAGACACTTTGCTATACAGTCAGAGATACTGGATACTTTCATCAGTGGCATGAAAACACTGAAGAAGTATTGCTGAACAATAGGAATAATCAGCAAAGTTGTAGAGAAATGCTGAACTGTGATATTGTTCTGTATGTTATTTTTACTCTATCTACTCTATTAAATGGTCTTAAACAGTCTCCTTTCATTTAAAAAAAAAAGTCATTGGACATTGATCTGTCACACAACGTAGAACTAAGGTATTTACCATGATTTGAAATGATCCAAAATGTCACTGAAGCATATTTCATGAGGGAAAAAGTCCCAGTAAAAAGTGAATTTCCTACACTGGTGCCAGTGTACATACTTTTCAATTATAATCAACATCTTTCTTAAGTAAACCCTCTTAAAAATATATTCTTATGAGGAAACACTAGTTGTGTCTTCCCTCTCTGAGCAGCTTACAGTAAAGGTAAAGGACCACACCTGCCTGCACTAAACAGGCTAAATGCCTTGAATTGGTTTGGTACATGTTCTTATCTTCAGAAAGTGTTCAGTAGTCTCCCTCAGGGAGGTGTTGGCATGTCACCCAACACAATGTACCCAGTACTAAAAAACATAACAGCATTTTTGATTATAATTATATTATAATTATTGATAATCACTAAGTGATACAAGCCCAACACATGTCACCTGATTCTGAATGCCTATCCCTCTCTTTTCCCTGAACTGCAAGAGTTGGGGCAGCAAATTACTGACTTTCCATCCAAAATGAATGGAGGCAGAATGAGTCACTTAGTGGATTAGTGGGGCTTCAGTCTGAAGCACTGTCTGCTCACAAATACTGATGAATGAGCCAGTTGCTTCCACACAGCTCTTCACAAAGGTTTTTTGCACCACAACTAATTTGCATTCATTTATTAGGGAAGAGGAACACTCCAACTGAAAGGACTGTGTTGGTGCTTTAGTATGTTTTAATGACTATTTTTTAAAAGTGATTTTATTTTAGAGTAGTTGCTAATGGTGCATTCAAAGATGCTGTCCAGTCATTGGTTTCAGCAGCTTGATTTCAAAATTAAACTTGCAGATGTTAAACTTGATGACTTTCATTTGTCCTGAAATGTATTGAAAAAACTACATGAACAGTTAGAGCAGTGTTGTCTATGACGTAAAGTATACACATCTTGCATTTATTTAGCTAAAAGACCCCAAGTACTGTTTGGTTCAGATCCAGTAGGCAGTGTGGTAGCTGTGTAATCTTTACCTGTGGAGGAAGACTCGTCAGTGCTGCAGTGGACCACTTTTATTTGAGGCTGAGACAGAATGTACCAGCTGCTCAGCTCTCTTTGCCTGTGGGAAGAGAAAGCAGGATGGATGTGATTTTTGATGTAAATGTGAGAAGCGCCGAGGGGGAGAGGTTGAGCATTGGTATGCTGCTTGAGGTCCGACCGAGCCCCTGTTCTCCACACCTTGACGTTGACCTTATGACCTCACAGTGAAAATCATTTGGCAGTTCCTCTGACCTCTAGCAGTATGCATGCACGAAGACACACACACACCGGCGACTGAATTACAACTTAGGAAATTTTTACCCCAGGTACCCACCCACTCCAACTTTCTGCAGCTTCCTTTTTCATGCAGTACCAATGACTAGAGAAACAGACAGAAAAACCCTAACTACCCCTAACTACATGTATAAAAATTATATACAGCCACAAATGATCTCAATGAAAAGTGAAGCGCTTAATATAGAATACTGTACATTGAAACTGTTTTGAAAGTCCAATTTGAAGCACTGTTCTGCTGTTTAATATAATCTCTTCAGATATCAAAACATCGAATCAAATATCTCAGTCATGTTCACAAAACTGTCACTTGACTACATCAACTAGACTCAAAGTGTTATATGTGTAAATGTGTGTCTGGGTTTTGAAGGCAGTCATACAGCAGTATTTCCACAAGTCAAATAGGATGAGTTATGTGTGTCAGGGACAGAAATGACGCACAACAAAGCATTAAACACAATATGCCTGCATGTTGCAACGTCCTGGGAAAATACAGTGCTTTGAGAAAATGGACACAGCTCTATTGAATTATACATGAAGCAGAACGGACCAAATCAACTGTGTGAGGTATTGTTGTGGCATGAATAAATGGTGCATAATTGATACAGGCTCTTACATTATGCATCCCTGTTCACAGATCTCCATGTGGAGTTATGACGCAAAGCAGGTCAGGGGATCTAAGGGATACAGTGTCACTGATCTAATGATCCAGACTGTTAATGCTTTATGTAAATATGCACCGCTGGCTCCACCAAGCTTACATGTATCAATGCAAATTACCACTGCTTCAAACTACAGGGAAAGACGGCTGAAGAGGTTTTATTTTTTGCCTTGTGAGTAGGAAATACTGCAAGTCAAGACATTTTAAAGCTGTAACAAGTCATTCAATTGACATTCAGGGATGTTTCAGGGAGACTTGTCTTACTCTCACCTCTTAAAATCAGAAATAAATGGAGATACTTTGACCTAAAATGTATGGCACTCTTTAAAATTCCTACTTTTTATACATCAGAAAATGTTATATATATACATATATATATATATATATATATTTTACTTTCCTTAATTTTTAGGTTTATGGCATATTCATGCGCTGTATATCACTGAGGTATGTAGTATATTGCATTTTTCAGGACAGGAATCATTTTTTTTACTAATGCACTTTATAGTCACATTCATATTTATTCTTTAACTTTGCACTAAATGTTACCTGATTTATATGTACTGTTGTGTTATATGAGCCTTGTAAGGTGTCCTTGAGTTGCCTTTAAATAAAATGCATTATTATTATTATTATTATTTTGCATGCAAGTAGCACTACACATAATAAAAGACTTTTCATGTCATGTTTTGTCTTTATGTTCAGAAATGTTCAATAAAGCACACATCTGTTCCTCTATTTATATGAATAGAGGGAAATACAAGAGAAGAAGATATATTGTCAGAGGTCCATGGATACAGGAACTATGTTGATTGGACATTGTGAGTATTAGTAATGTCATAAAATGTACTGATAGTGACAAATAAACTAAATATAGAAACTCTTTCTTCATTGATTTGATCACTGATTGTTCTGTATCAGCTAGCAAGTCATAGCATACATATCACAATAAAGTCTTTATTTAAAATAGTGTTTGCACTAAATATCAGCAGAAACAAAAAGCTGACAAAGATATTTGTGTCAGCCATCAGCTATCAATCTGTCAAATCAGTAGCAGACAATCAAAGGAAGTAATGCTGCTCATAGATACATGTGTTTGCAGGTGTGTGTGTCAAGTTCACCAACAGTTCAGAAGAGCTGGACTCACATAAACATTAAAAAAAGCACCTTCAAAAG
This sequence comes from Scomber japonicus, assembly GCF_027409825.1. Classification (NCBI taxonomy): domain Eukaryota; kingdom Metazoa; phylum Chordata; class Actinopteri; order Scombriformes; family Scombridae; genus Scomber; species Scomber japonicus. Next base: position 1,287,372 of record NC_070580.1, on the reverse strand, counting down.
ATTCCTCTTCCACAGTATATCCATGTGTCTATTTTTGCCTTACAGACAGATGGCTGACATTAGAGGGGGGAGGAATCATGCAAGCTTCGTAACAGCACCACTGAGAACTGGCTCATTAAATACTTTTTTTAAAAGAAATTATTCCGAAAATTAATAAAAACCCCAACTGGTCAGTCTGGTGTCCTTGCTGAATCCTGCATCTCTGCCTCGGGATATATATATATAGATATACATATATACATACACACAGATATAGACATATGTAGATATATACATATAGATGTCCTTTCAGTTCCTAATGAAACCCAAATGTATGTATATAACTATATAAACTAAATATATAATAGTTGTGTATTCTGGAGAAATACATTATTCATTCATTCATTCATTTAACCAACGTATTGTTACAGTAGGAGGAAACAAGAGATGCATTTGGACATAATGGTGTCAAACATCATTTATATTGTGCTGAATACATCAAGTTATTATGATAAAAATATTTCTCAGTTATAATATGCAACTAAAAGTGCAAAGGTAAACTCAGACCGAGGTTTACTGAAAGACACACATTACTATATATGGGTTACGATCCCAAAATAGTTTCTGGGTAGGAAGACAAAAAGGGGTACACATTTAGGAATAATGAGTCATTTGTAAGTACAGCAACATACTTATAGTGGTAATAATTATACTTTTGTTTTCTTCCACTATAGCTGTATAGGTAAAGTTAATGTGTTGTTACTTGAATGACATGTGTATCTTTAAATGACCATGTTCTCTTTAAGTTTTAGATTAAAAGCCACAGGTTTAAAATATCGGAGCTACTGTGTGACACTAACATAATACCATATATACAGCCTGCACAAAACTGAAACACAGGAGATGAATATATGGAGAGAGTTTAACAGATGGCCCTGTCAAAACTAATCTGACCTTCAAAAATGAGTCCAGAAAGAAAAATCCTCCTCAGTATTCTGTAGCAACACTCAGATAAATGCTCTGCACACCTGTGGTTGCACAGGTGACTCCACTGATTCTGTCTGATGAGAGATCTCTTCAGAATGTTGGGTAGTTTACACACTGTGTTTGATTGACACCTGTTCATTTTGCTACACCTGTTTGGACCAAACAGAAAAACACTTTTTTTCTCTTTCTTCATAACATATGGAGGATACGTTGAATCAGTAACTAATAGCACAAGTTTAAATATGAAGGTGTTTTAAAGACACTGTACTGGTATGATGTCAACACAGATAATGCCCCAAAACACCCAGGTCAAAAGAGAAAATATGCCAAATCCCATAACACTTGGGAAACTATTACTACTTACAACAAGCAAACTATTTCCTGCAGAAGTACAGATTGGAATCAGCTATACATAGCTTTTAGCAGCAGTAAGCAGCAGGATCCTAAATCGCAATTGAGTAATTAAGCAAATGTTGATTTTTCATGGTCTCATTGAAGTTGCATTATGCAGGGCACTAGGGGTCTTGTCAAAAGTAGTCTATAAGACAGCCATGTGTAAATGGTAAACGCAAGCCTTGACAATAAAACATTACATCTATCATCATAATTTCAGATAGCCTACTACTACCGCAGATTGTATTCTGTCACTTTCCAATTTAATTTAAGGTATTCTCTGAACTATATTATATAGTAATGAGTTATTTAGTATACACTTTAGTAGTTTTATTCTCTGAATTACAGTCACCTGCTTCTTCATTAGGAACACATGTGTAATTAAATCCAATATAACAGCTCTGCTATAAATTCTGCTTTTTTTTAAGTTTATACATTTTCAGTTTTTGTTGACAGTGTTAAAGTGATTATTACTGAGGTTGGTGGCAGTGTACTTGGGTGCATTACATTGAATGGTGTTCCTACTATTTTGTCCTCCTCATGTATGTTAATGGAGTGGACAAAATATTAGGAACACCTTTCAATATAATGCACCCTCATACACCACAATCACTCAATAATGAACATAAAGCAGAATTTTCACCTTCTTGTCAAAAAATGTATTTGAGCTTCATAAATGTAGAATTCATAGCAGAGCTGCTGTATTGGATTAAATTAGATTGCACAGGTTAAACCATTGAGTCTATCTTATATAGTTAACTTATTCTCTGAACTATATTTTATAGTAATAAGTTTATTGTATTATACAGTTAAGTAGTTATATTCAGCTTCAGTAGCATCATGTTTTTGTTGAATGTCTCTCTCTCTCTCTTCAGGTCTGTTGAATGAGAAACATCTGAGTGACTTAAAATTGACATTTTGTAACATCACCTGTTTAGTTGGAGCCGCTCATATACTATAAGGTGGCAGGCGTGTGTTGCTGTAAAGTGCTGTGGGAAACCCTGCACACATTTATTAAATCCACTGTTTCTCAACATAATAAAGAAAAGATATAATGACAAATGCTACCTGCTAATTCTACAAATTCATCCTCTAACTAAAATAGATTATCTATAAAATTCACTTAACTATAGAACACATTAGATTCAGATTGGCGCGACTCAGCAATGTAAAGAAGCTTACCAGTTCCAAAACAAATTTACAAATGACACAATCTTCACAGAAAGGGAAAGTACCAAAAGAGTTTTCTCCTTCTGGCAATGCTTTCACAACTCGATTTTTACCTACTGTACAGCACCACCTGGTGGCTGAATTTATACAATGCTTAACTCATGAATGAACCAACTGCAATGCAAATTAAACCATTAAGTGTTTTGCTTATGTCATTTTGTTTTATGATATGTCAAAATGTTTTCAAAAATGTAAATTTGTCTGAAGCTGGCTGATCTGGCAGCATCACATGACAAAATTAACCAATAGCCTTTAAATGTGTAGTAAACAATAATAATCCAATAATTTGTTTGTTAAAATCACTGAATCTCTCCTCACTATCCGCTAGCTGTCCCTTCTAAACGCGCGCTGAAAAAAAAGTCCTGTTTCAATACACAGCCTGGCTCTGAGATTCAGCTGATAAACGCCACAACAATGCTCCAGCCAATCAGAGACAGGGAGCGTTTATGCGCGTTCACGTCAGACGGGGGGGGGGGGGGGGGGGGGGGGGGTTACGTAGTGTACGTAGTCGGAGCGAGAAATGTCTGATTCATAGATTCTAACTAATCAACTAGACTGACTGAGCAGAACTATATTTAGCTCTCTTGTCTACAGTTATTCTGCATGATTCAAGCTCTTCTCTGGACTGTGCAGGTGTGTACAGTCTGGGCTTGATTGCCATTAGTTTTGGTGCAGGTAAGGGCAGGTCAACTCTTATTACTACATAGAGTTTATAATGACAGCACATACTTCCTGGCATTGCTAATAGCTTCAACCTGACCAGAGGCGACATCAGCCTAGATTAATGAAAACCTGTGTAGGTGTGCAGGGCATCTGGGTAAAAACAGGGATTTTAGCATGCTGCACACTCAACTGCTGTTCAACTGAACACATCTTCTTTTTAAAAAACTCCAATCTATGTAATTAGAAACAGTACAATGATCCAATCATATTGCCTCCAACTTAAAAATGACCAAGTGCAGTTGCTCTCACAATCCATGTTTATGGTTATTTTCAACTGGAACATATTGATCAAGCTCTAAAGCTCTATGTTAAACTTTGAATAGGTTTTAAGTAGAAAAGATAGTTTTTGAAGGTGGTCATTTTACAGTAGGGTCTGGAGTCAAGATCAGGTTTTGTCTGGAGTCATTAGAGATGTTAGGAAATTTTCCATATTTAGGGTCAAGCATGGACCATGACGTCACAGTAAAGGCCACGCTATGATCTTGGCAGAGAGACATACTGTTTCTCTCCTTGAGACAGTGAAGACAACTGTCTATGGTGTTCTGGGGAATGCAGGAGTCACTGTGATAACAGTGGTGCAGCAAGGTCAGAGGATGTGACTCCCTAAACCCACAGATGGGTAACTGTGTTTCCTTGTTTGTAGAATAACGAACCAATAGGCTAATTCCATTACTGTAGATGCATTGAGTATGACCATTTATGGGCATAGAGTATTCGTGGTACTATCTGTACTATCTCAGAATCATGGTGACATCATGCATCAGATGGATGTATTGATAATACTTTGATCCTCCTCGATCAAGCTTCAATAAACATTTTCAGTATAAGACATCCTGGACTCCTGTACACTTGACTCTACTGCTGAGGTTAACCATTGGCAAATACATTCTCCATAACAACAGAGGTGCCAAGAAAGTATTGAATGGCTCTGAATTTGTTGTCAAACATGTTATTAGGTCATCTAATCTCTCTTTCTGTTTGAACCCGAGTTTACTTGTTGACACGTGCTGCATTGATAGTCACACAAACACACACACATATGCAGGCAATCTGCGATCACATCGAAGGTGACTTCATTGCTATGCGCCGGCGTCTTTGTGTACCCGCCAGAAACTCCGTCTGAAAACCTAATTTCTAACTCGTTTTTATCCGGTCTAAGGCTCTACATCTTTTGGACACTGGTGTTTTAAAGCCATCTTTTCCTAGGCAAGGACTTCCCTGAATTGGATACACATCTGCTGTCGCGATCTGCCAAAACAACTCAGGAGGACAGTCGCAGACCGCCTTACTCCATCGACAACTATTGGTATTTTATTATCTACCACACTAAGCATCGGTGAATAAAGCTGATTTCAATGTATTCCAAGTCTCTTTATCTGACCTACAGTTCGGCATAACACTCGGACTTTTTGGACTGGCTTAAGAGACATACACACACTGCTTTGCGCATTGCATTGACTACTGCTTGGTCGGTAGCTACACGGCTAAGCTTAACATAACAACTATGCCTGATATAGACAGTGAACTAATGCAGCAAGCAAACAAAAAGATCTCTGACCTCAAGGAAGATATCCGACGGCTCTCTGATGAACTCCAGAAGAAAGAGTCACTGTTGTCCAACTTCATGGAGGTAGCATTTGTACAATCCAAAGAGATCGCCTCACTCAGTACAATCCTCCGGGACACAGTCGCTTGGGACCCTGCCGGTCCACAACTCTCCTCCTGCTCAACACCCAAGCCGCCACGTTGGACCGAGGTTGTGGTTCGCGGTCGTAAGAGGGACTCAGGTGGGTCTGCTTCTCCGCCTTGCCTGAACCTCTCAAACCGCTATGCAGCCCTATCCGCTGACAACATGGTCCACCTAGATGATCCTGCAGCTCCTCCTTGCCCGGTGACGACGCCTGCTGACTCCGCAGCTCCTACCAAGCACCAGATTACTCGCCCGGGCCCGAATCTACGACCCTCATCCCGGTCCAAGACCTCCTCCTCTCGGCGCCGGATCGTAAGAGAGGCTGTGATGCGGTGCTCTGGTGCTCTTCCTCGCCCAGAGCCAGCTAGTGATACCTCTCCTAGGTACGATGCTACTGCTAGTGCTCTTCCTCACCCCGAGCCGGCTAACGATACCTCTCCTAGGTACGTAGCTGCTGCTGGTGCTCTTCCTCACCCCGAGTCGGCTGTCGATACCTCTCCTAGGTACGTAGCTGCTGCAGGCGCTCTTCCTCACAACGAGCCGGCTATCGATACCTCTCCTAGGTACGTAGCTGCTGCCCGGCCACAGCACTCCCCTGCGCAGGCACAGAGCACTGAAAGCCCACAGTCATCGCCTCCTCGACTCCTCTTCGCTCCTACCACACTGATCGTAGGAGACTCAATTATCAGAAACACTCGCTTCTTCAACGCAGCCACACACTGCTTCCCTGGAGCCACAGTGCCGGTTATCCTGGATAAGCTCCCTGACCTGCTGTGCTCTCTTCCATCATCCATCAACCGGGTCCTAGTTCATGTAGGAACCAATGACACGGCTCGCCAGCAGTCGGAGCTGACTAAAAAGGACTTCAATGCCCTTTTTACCTTCTTAAACAGCTGTGGAAAGGATGTCTGGCTCAGCGGACCTCTACCAACTGATGGCCGCGGAGCTGGGCGCTTCTCCAGAATCCTCAGTCTTAACACCTGGCTCCAGTCCGCCTGCAGAATCCACAATATTGGTTTCATCGACGACTTCAACCTATTCTGGAACCGTCCTTCCCTAATCCGGGCCAACGGACTCCACCCCAACAGTCTGGGTAGCAGAGTATTAGCAGATAACATCCAGCATGCTGTACTGACCGCTGCCCCCCGTGATTGACTAGTCACTAGCCACGCCCCCCTCCCGGAGCCTTCCTCTTCTCCGGCCACTCTGGTAGTGGACAGTACGGCGTCACTCACAAGCTCCCCCTGGTGTTCAACCCAGGTACCAACACTTTCCCTGGTTAATTACCCTTACCATGGTCCACTATCTCCTACTAACTGCCATAAAGCTACTTCCAATGCTGTGATTAACAGGTTGCCAATTCCTGTTGTTATTTCACATCGTAAATCAATACACAGGCACAGGTGCAGAAGAAGTGTGGATCACAGTGCCCTAGTTAATCCAGCAAGGTCAGTTAACCCCAAACCTCACATCAGCAATTTAACCTTTGGGTTATTTAACATCCGTTCGCTGACTAACAAGGAACCTCTGCTATACGATCTCCTGAACGATCGTAAGTTTGATTTCTTTTGTTTGACCGAGACGTGGCAGCAGCCTAATGACTTCTCACACCTTAATCAAACCGTTCCTCCTGGGTTTGTCTACATGTCACAACCGCGTTTCTCTGGTAGAGGGGGCGGCCTGGCAATACTCTACAGGGAAAAGTGGAAAGTGTCCTCTATTACCGTACCTGTGTACCCTTCATTTGAGTCCATTGCTCTCCAAATCAAGGGCCCTACTCCTACCATCCTCGCCACTGTTTATCGTCCACCCAAGCCGAACAATGCCTTCCTGCAGGAATTCTCTGCCTTCTTAACAACCTTATGTTCTGTGTCCCCAAATCTACTATTGCTGGGTGATTTTAATATTCACTTGGATAACATCAACAATGCTTTTACAAGGGACTTTACTTCATGCCTTGACAGCTTTGGAATACAGCAATATATTGACTTTCCAACACACTCCAAGGGACACATTCTCGACCTAATCTGCTGCTCTGGTGTAATCCCTCATAACTGCTGTGCCTCAGATCTGCCTATCTCAGACCACAAGTTAATATCCTGCAACATCAACCTACGACTATCCAAGACTATTATGCATCGCTCTATCACATTCCGAAACATTAAACATATTGACTTGTTGGCTCTCTCCAATGGTATTGATGACCTACCCAGCAGAGAAAATTTGTCCACCACAGATGAACTGGTATCCCACTACAATGATGGACTTCATGGACTGCTCAATACTCTTGCACCTCTGAAAAATAGGTCTGTTTCTTTTACCCACTCTGCTCCTTGGTTTACACCAGCCCTACACCAGCTCAAAACTAAAGGCCGTCGCTTGGAGCGCCTTTATATTAAAACCGGCCTGGCAGTTCACAAAGAAATGTACTATAACCACATACTCGAATACAAGGATGCTCTTTCCTCAGCCAAGACCACATACTACAGAACCTTAATCAGGACAGCTGATGGGAACACTAGAGCCCTATTCTCAACTCTTAACAACATTCTGAAACCACCTGATGCTCTACCACCGCATCTACTCAGTTACACAGTGTGATACATTCATGACCTTCTTCAATGCCAAAATTGAAAATATCCACCAGACACTGATTGCTACTAAAAACTCTGCATCCTCTCTGCACTCTTGGCCTACATCTTCCTTCAGCTCTCCGCTCACCAGCTTCATACTGCCAACTGTCTCTGAAATAAGTGGTCTCATTCATAAAGCCAAGTCATCTACGTGGCAGTTAGACCCACTACCTACCCACCTGGTCAAAAGCTGCCTACCTGCCCTGTCTGCGTTAATAGTTGACATCATTCATTCCTCACTGACTTCTGGTGTTGTTCCATCATCACTAAAGACTGCTGCAATAACTCCTACACTCAAGAAACCTGGCGCCGATCCAAATGACTTGAACAACTTCTGTCCCATCTCTAACTTGCCATTTCTCTCCAAAATACTTGAAAGAATGGTTGCAGCTCAGATCCACACCCATCTGTCTGACAACAACCTTTATGAACAATTTCAGTCAGGCTTCCGTCCCCTCCACAGCACTGAGACAGCCCTAGTGAAAATCACCAATGACCTCCTGATGGCATCTGACTCTGGACTTCTCTCCATTCTGGTTCTCCTCGACCTGAGTGCAGCCTTTGACAACGTTTCTCATGAAATCCTCCTGGACAGATTAGCCTCCATTGGAATCACTGACATCCCACTGGCTTGGTTCACATCATATCTCTCTGGCCGCACACAGTTTGTTCAAATAAAAAACCTGAGATCCGGCTCCTCTCCAGTCTCTAGTGGTGTTCCCCAGGGCTCTGTCCTTGGCCCCCTCCTGTTCATTATTTATCTTCTGCCTCTTGGTCACATTCTCAGGAAATTTGACATACAATTCCACTGTTACGCTGATGATACCCAACTCTATCTTTCCACTAAGCCTACTTCCACTCTGCCACCCACAGCTCTATCCGACTGCTTACTGGAAATTAAATCATGGCTCTCACTAAATTTTCTTAAACTTAATGGGGAAAAAACTGAGGTCCTCCTCATTGGTACCAGATAAACCTTAGCAACACTAAACACTTTCTCCATGTCCATCGACAATACCACTGTTCCTCCATCCCCTCAAGTAAAGAGCCTGGGTGTCATCCTGGACAGCACACTATCGTTTGAAGCCCACATCAATAGCGTTACTCGGTCTGCATACTTCCATCTACGTAACATCAACCGTCTCCGTCCCTCACTTTCACCAACCTGCACCGCTATCCTGGTAAACACCCTGATCACATCTCGTCTGGACTACTGTAACTCTCTCCTCTTTGGTCTTCCGCGGAAATCTCTCCACAAACTCCAACTTGTACAGAACGCAGCCGCTCGTATCATAACCAGAACTCCCTTTATTGAACACATCACTCCTGCTCTGCAGGAACTTCACTGGCTCCCTATCAAATCCCGCATTGACTTTAAGATTCTACTCCTCACATTCAAGATCCTTCACAACCTGGCACCATCATATCTCTCTGAACTTATCCACATCTACACACCTTCTCGAACTCTCCGATCCTCCTCTGCTAACCAGCTCTTCGCTCCATCTGCCAACTTAACCACCATGGGGTCAAGAGCTTTCAGCCGATCTGCCCCCCGCCTATGGAACTCTCTCCCACCAGACATTCGCACTTCAGACTCTGTCTCTACCTTTAAATCCCGCCTGAAAACACACCTATTCAGAGTGGCCTACTCTATCTCCCATTAATTATGCAATCTTCATTCTTGTTTATTATTATATTAATGCACTTTGAAGCCACGTTCATACTTATTTTTATTTTTATTTATCTATTTATTTATTTTCTTTCTTTATTCTTTATCTCTGCACTAAAAGTCACCTGATTTGTATTGTTTGATGTACTGTTTTTGTGTTATGTGTGCCTTGTAAGGTGACCTTGAGTGCTTTGAAAGGCGCCTTTAAATAAAATGCATTATTATTATTATTATTATTATTACTTTCCACATATACAGAGGATTCAGACTCCAGTTGAAGCCAGCTTGCTAGCATTGTCAATACACCTGATCATTAGTGAAATAGATACTGTGTTACAACATTTAGTAAAGTTCTTATTTGACTTAATCACAGTGATAACATATTTAATAGCCTGGTCAAATCATCATGGACCACTACAACATTATGCATACATCTTCACTTCAAAAAACCTTTTAGATGTGTTCAGTGTTTACTTCAGGCTCCAGTAGTCAGGGAGATCCACATGAGACTCAAAGAGATGTCATCACTGACAAATATAAAATAAATAGGCAAAATGTGTGTGGAGCTCCCATTTGTCAAACATTAAATGGGAAACAACATGACTTCTACCATATCAATTTGTTATCCTCAACAAACTGTAAGAAGAAAAAATTATATCACTCCAACAAATTTATTTTATGATTTGTGGATATGAAAAACAAGTGTGATTTTTGTACAAACAGTGAAGACACAACTAAAGATCTAGTTTTTGAATATCAATATACACCAGGATTCTGGGAAAAAATAGGATTTTTATTTCTATTTTTTAGATTGATTTTGGACTTTTTTGCTTTTTTAAATCACTGAGTTAAACATTTGCAAAGGAAACTACTTCAGTCTGCTCATTCAGGCAGCCAAGGTGTTGACACTCATCTTGTGTCTGAGGCAGGATCAAGTCAGGTTGTTTTATGGGAAGAAAAGTTTTATATACATGTGAGAGACAACAACATGTGACTGTGAACCATAACAAAACTATCAGCACAGGAAGCTTTATACTGTGTTCATGCTTGAAGGGAAAAAATTGGATAATGTTTAATGAATTATATTACTGAAGTTAAATGGTATATTTTGAAATTTCAATATTATAAAATGCACATTTATGAGCTGACCTCAGAATGTCAACTATGTTGTTCTACTCCTGCAAGTTAAAATATAGATACATACAGTATGTTTAGAAGCCTGCTGTTAATCAAAAACATCATTTGTTTGGTTGTTGCATTTTTAGGATCCTCTGTCTGCCCCCCACCCCACCCTACACACACACACACACACACACACATACACACACACACACACACACACACACACACACACACACACACACACACACACACACACACACACACACACACACACCACAAAGCATGACTCAAACATTCATCCTGTTTCATCGCCTGACTGAATTTGAAATAACACTAAGTGACACACAAGCCCTATGAGGCAGCTTCTCCTGTTCTTTTTTCTTTGTTGTTATTTGTTTTTGCTTTTTACCTGAGTCAGTCATGCTGGTATTCTTGATTTTTTCTAAAATGAAATCCTCTTTGCCAAACAAAGAGTCTAATTCACATGTCACAATTTTGACTCTTCAATTTCCTTGCAGTGCATCAGCCTGCCTGTTCCACACACAATAACAATAAAACATGAGTCATGTTTAAATAGGAAAATGTGTGTGGGCAGCTTCAGAACTCAATGAATATGTCAGTGTGCCTGTCTGTTCTCACTTTGGTCAAGAGCACAATATTTCTGCGAATAATTTTGTGGGTATTGATGCTCCCATGATGATTACTATGAACTACCATTCACCTAGCACTGCCATCAGGCCAAAATTGGACCTGATAGAGGCTGTCAGGAAGCAGGGAGACAGAGAGGAGGAATGACACGCAGCAAAGCAGTCCCTTGCCGGAATCAAACCAGGGATGTTTAGGTGCGGTCCAAATTGCTCCAATTAAATCTTTGTTTTTCCTAAACTTTCCCTTAAGGTCCCTCAAGGTTATTAGTCATATTTGGTCTTGAGTTCCTTCACGTCAAATGCTCCTTTAAAGTTGTTTGTCAGCCTTGACTTTGTTTACGACATCAATTCTCGTCAGTTTTTAAGCGTGTCTTTGGCCAAGAAGAAGAAAAAAAGTGAGATCTCAGGAAAACGCAGACAAATAAAATAGAATTCTCCTCAGTTAGGTTCCCTTTGATTTGGTTCCTACTGCCTCCTTGGAATAGTGTAACATCCATATGTCAGTGTCTCAACAAGATCAAGGTCTCCACGAGCAGCAATGACAATCTGGTTGGCAGACGAAGCAGCTCCACTCACACATAGAATCATCCCTTAGAGCAATTTCCTCCTTCAATTGTCCATCACATTAGAACTGAAAGAATTAAATACACACCCACACAGAATTTAACAACCCTTGCAATGACTGAAACACACATTTCTAAATTGCCTCTCACTTTTTTTGCACATACATTTCAATGAATTTACATTTATAGTACATACACAGCTACTAAGTCCATTTGAAATATTTACAAATTGCATTATATGAATCCCAGGGCAACAACATCAGATATGCATGTTGCACTTAGCCTAGTTTCAAGGCTGCAATTAAGCCTACAGTGGTTAGCACACAAACATTGTATCCTGACTGTTTTTTTTTCTTCACCATACCTTTCAATGTAAACTAAATGTCAGTGCTAATCAGCTAAACCTGAAGTGGCTAACTCACCAGAATAATTCATTTATTTGGAGGGAAACTCCTACCAGACGTTTTCCACAGCCACTGTGAGACTTTAAAATGGGGCTATTAGTCAGCTAATTCTTTATTATTAGTATTTGTGGGTAATGAGACATTTATGGTGGCTAAAACAATTTGACGTTCACGAAATGGGTTAAAAAAGGTGGACTGACCTACTGATGTATGTCAATGTATTCCTGTTTACTGGCCCGCATAAGCGAGGAAAAAACTATTTAGAAATGAAGCTGCAAAAACTCTCTTCAACTTAGTGGCCAGCTCAACAGAAGTCAAGGCAGAAACTAACTGGAAGTTAAGCTGGCATGATGAGCAGAAGTTAGGCAGAAAATAGTTGGACATTACTGGCTAATTATCTCACACTTACCTTAAAATTAGCAGATCTGTAAAGTGTTATCAAATGATCCTGATAACTGGTAACTTTCAGGTGAATGTGTTGATGCAGCAATGTCAACTGTTGAAAACCCAAACAGAACTCATAGGTGTATTATTTATTTGTTTTGTTCACTACATGACTACATATTTTATAGTTTTGATGTTCTCAATAAGGTTCTACAAAGTGTAAAATAGTACAAAAAAACAATGAATGCAAAGGTGTGTTACATTTTTTTTACCGGTACTATACATACAGTATATGATTTGTCAGATCAAAATAAAACAGACAAAGTATACTGTGTGTTTGTGTTGGTCATTCATTCATTCTCTTACCACTTATCCCCTAGAGAGTTGCGGGGGAGCAGGAGCCAATCTCAGCTGAGTGTGGGGCAGTGGAGCGGTGAGGTACATCTGGACACGTCACCAGTCAATTACAGGGCTAACATTTATAGAGACATTTCCATGACAACTGGTAGAATGGTCTTCAGATGACACATCTTATTGTTCTGGTGGTTTCTGACATTTTCAACTCCACCATCATCAGGAGACAATGCTAATTTGAGTGAAATCCACAGATTGCCATGATTCCCCTAAGAATATACATATTACTATATAATATTATTATATATAATATATTAAGAATGAAGGCATTAAGTGTGCCAAAATCTTTTCTGCAGTTACTTTTCTTATATTCTGGGCATTAGAACTACTAGGGGGCACTAATGGACTTTCTGTCCACTCACTTTTTGCATTGACATAACTGATAATTACTTGTTGTATGTACAACTGTACCAACATAAATGAATTATGGTCTTTATGTATCCTTTCAACAGACTGTTCAAATGTGTTATTATTTAGTATGTACCCCTTTTGTTCTTTCTCGACACAAAGCAGCTCCAACCAATTCATGGAGATTTCCAAATAAATAATTTGAATGAAACTCTCTTGCCATTTCAGATGGCTCAACATTCAACCTCTGCAGTGTGTTGCACTGCAGAGCAGTCCTGTCCAGTGTCAAACAATAGATCAATTCCAGTAGACCTCCATTCAGAGTTGCACATGGCAGTCATCATGGGACACATTAACACCCCTATTAATTTAAAAAGAGTTAAACAGACAAGGGTGATTTTGGATCTGCCTAAACAAGTGAACGATAGCACTATACATGAGCAGCTGCAAAGTTTATGAAGCTTTTTATGTCAGTTGTAAATTAATTGCCATGAAAGTGAAAAAGAGCCTTTCATTGTCAGACAACCCCCAATAAGACACTCCTTTCATATAAAAGTAACCATTTGTCAGTTTCAGCATGAGAGCTTGATAGCGGGAGAGAAATGTATTGATGAATTGTCATCCAGATGTGAGTGAGGAGAGGTCCGACAGGAATGATGCTGCATCTGTGCTAAGACAGGCTGACACACTGTTAAACTGTCTCTCTGTTGAAAGAATCACGTCCTCCTAGTCAAATCTCTGTCTCACAGCACTCTATCTGAAAGAGGATCATTATTCTGTTCTTACAAAAGATTTGAACACTTCTGAGTCTTTGTGGGGAACATCTTTTCTCCCAAGCTTAAAGTGTGACTTTGAGACCATGCTGGTGGTGAGGCATATTGATGGTCATGTCAGTCTGTTGGTCGGTCAAGAACAAGATCTCTTGACAACTACTGGCCATGAAATGTATATTCTCTAGAGGATTCCTATTGATTTGGTGAAGACCCAGTCATTTTTTCTTGTGCTGCTAGCACCTCGATCAGGTCAAATTCCCAAGATGCGTTTAAGCCAAATTATATCAATCAGATTTTCTCATTTACCACAACAATTCATGCTAGTGACATGACTCCAGGAAGGCTAATGACAGGTAGCAGGACAATTAGAAAGCAGGTTAATCCTTACATACAGTTTATATTCTACACCCTCACAGTATGTTCTGGGTCAATTTTGAACCAGTCTAAGACTCCTCTCATAAAAAGTGTCTATATCAAATGTTGAAGCACAGATGTGTTTAGAAAGCATCAATAGTTGATCTGACTGATCAATAAATGTGATTAAACCTTGATTCATGTTTCAGAGAGCAGAGAGAGTGTATTTTTGAGCTTTTACACCACTAAACATCTACTATCACACAATATCATGTCCTATTTGACCTCAGACATGAAAATATAACATAGCAATAATGATGTAAATGTATTTAATGTAAAGGTAAAATGAGCAGAACTTTCTGGAAGTGTGGGGTTTATTGTAGAACCATTAGAGCCATCAGTCTTCACTGCTACATCATAAAAAGAAATCTTATTACAACTATTAACTATTCATTTCACTAAAACACAAGGCAATAGATACAGAGATCATCTGACCCAGAACAGCCTCAATGGACAAACATTTGACCCGAACAGTATGAACAGTACTATTTCTAAAACCTACAGAATAAATAGTAAACACCCAAACCCTTCACAAACCCTTACAGCCTGAAAGCAGTAACAAAGTAGAACACAGTAAACAGTAGAATATGATAACATTCTCATCACAGGCAGCCCTCCCTCTCTGGAACATCTCCATACTATATGTCACCAAACAAAACATCCAAACATCCATCCAACAGTTTGTTGTCCTTGCTCATCTATGCTGTGATTTGCATGCAAAAAGCGGCAGCAGAAAAACTCTAAACTCTGATGAGATGATGATCATGATAATAGTATTTGGTGCTAAAAAGACTTGATATGACTAACTCAGACTGCTAAAGCTGAATATAAGCTTCTCATCTACTTTTCAATGACTGTGTGTCCTTCATCATTTAGATTGAAGGCTCTATGTTGTATGTCAGCCACAACTGGATACAAATGAATCTGATTCTTTTTGGACTTTAGTGGAGCTCAGCAATGTGTGGGCATTTGTGTGTGAGGTTGTGAAACAGCAGTGATCATGTGTTACTACACATATCTTTTTTTTTCTGAAGCTGCATCAGAAACTCGTCCTCGCTCTCTCTCACTGATAAAAAAATGAGTACAAATGAGTCCTGTCATTTTACAGGTTGCTAAGTGGTGGTGTTGATACTCAGTGTTCAGCACATTTTTATTCATGTTTTTGTTGAGTTGAAGGTCTCCTTTCTATACTCAGGAAAAGTATGGTTGTTGACCTGAGTTTTTACATTTGTAGAATGAATGTGCAGCATAATTTCATTTTGATTGTTAAAGTGAATAAAAAAATAAAATGTAGTCCTTGTTTGAAAGCTTACAGCACTGCAGTTTCAGTAGCATTGACCAGTTTACAATATAGATAGTACATAGCTATAGCAACCTACAGTAGTACCATCAACATTGTGTACTAGAAATTTCACTTAAAGTCCGTGTAAAGTAAGAATAAATATGTCTTCAGAGTTTTAACCACCCTGCCAAATTTGAATGATTAAAAAAATCACCAAATATATGAAATTAGGCTTCAAAGTTGTGTAAAAATCAGTTAACTTGCTAACTGTAGACTGTAGTAGTAATGTATTCATACCTCTACAGTAGCAGGGCGGGTTTATGCTAATCACCACCGTGTTTCAGACCCGTCCACTAAATCCTGAACACAGAAATGTTGAAACACAGTTTGTGAAGCCTAGCTCCACAATTCAAATCTAAATGGTTGAAATGCTTTTTACACCTTTTTAAGAAATACATTTATGACCTATTTAATGTGTTTAGAA
This sequence comes from Scomber japonicus, assembly GCF_027409825.1. NCBI lineage: Eukaryota > Metazoa > Chordata > Actinopteri > Scombriformes > Scombridae > Scomber > Scomber japonicus. Next base: position 1,271,233 of record NC_070580.1, on the reverse strand, counting down.
GAAACTACACAGTCTTTAAATGATATTCATTTCTGATATCAAATATGCTTTGAAGCAAATATAATGCTGTCCATAAATGTATTTTTATAACTATGTTCGGGAACAAAGACCATGCTTAATTTCCACACAATAACTACTTAACTCACACCTTATCCGCTCTTCTCCCCTTCGTATCAGTTCTCACATCCCTCCCTCCCAAACCCTGTCAAACATTCTCTCTCTTCTGTATGATTTCAGGAACCATGGGGGTTCCATCCAGGACAGGAAGAAGAGACATTTCCCCCACGAAGAGTCTCACCCCACTCTGGTCCCCTCACTATACCCACCACAAGATCAGTACTGCATCCTGCGCCTCCATCCATCCACCTGGGACCCTGATTCTGACCTCATTCTTTCATCCATTACCCTACACCTTCATCTCTTCATCCACCACTAACCCTTCTGCCTTTGTCGCAATACAGTTTTTCACAATTGTTAACACCCGTTTCTCAAAACAATAACAGCTTTTTTCAAACTGAACACACAGATCTGAAAACCTCACACACAAAATGCTAAACCTGACACTCCCTTTGCAAGACGACTCTTTGCCATCAAATCTCTTACCTGTTCACAAAATGGAACTCGTGTTTTCATTTGGTACACACAGCCATTTTCTCAAATGACACACACATACCATTCATTGAGTACACACAACTAAGCATTTGTCTGCACACTACCAAGCATTTACAGCACACTTAGGTGCAAAACTGAAAACACAGTTATAGAAACAGAACACACCATATGAATGACAATGACTTTGGAAAATGTGCCTTTTCTCCTTTTGTAAAATGTCTGTAGGCCTACTTTTGTATAGTCAAACATAAAACAGCACACAAATATGCAACCAAAAAAAGTTTAATTTTAGCACACACAGAACAGTACAGTACAGTAAACCGTCCCCCCCTCACAAAAAAAAAATTAGCCATCATGCCTCCGGTTCCTGTCAGGCCAGAGGGCCTCATCGACATCACAGGCAATGTGCTCCCTGTCTAGGCAGCGTTAGAAGAATCGCCTTGAGTGGCGAATGAAGCCCTGACAGGCCTCCACACTGACGTCGCCACAAGCCATGTAAATACACTTACAGTAATATTGGATTACAGGTACAATACATGCATGTGTCAGTGCTGAAAGTATGGGACTTACAAGCACAAACTCTCGCCGGAGCTCTTTGATGCGGTCTGTGTTACGGTCAAATGGGACCCTGTAGACCTGCTTCATCCTTACATGATTCCTACGGAGGATTCTATCTAATGTTGATAGGCTGACAGTGTGGATGTCCCTGAAAGTGCCATGGTCAGCCAGGATCCTAGACTGTAGTTGCCGGAGTGTGATTGTATTGTTCTCACAAACAATATTTACAACATCTGTCTCCTGCTCCTCTGTGAAAATCTGTGCTCTTCCTCCACGGTGTGGTTCTCTTTCAGTCCTGCAAAATGCAAATACCGTGAGCACACTGTATTCTATTGATATACAGTATTACAGTAAACAAGGCAAATAGATTTCGTACCTGTTCTCCACCCTGAAGGTTCTTATGATGGCAGCAACTGTGTAGCGGCTGAGGTTGGGTTGGACCCTCTGGCCAGCCTCCCTCATGCTCAAACCATGGTTGAGAACGTGGTCTACCACGGTTGCCCGTATCTCATTAGAGATGGTAACTCTCCTTCTTCTTTCTCCTCCTCCTCCTCCTTCTCCTTATCCTCCTCCTCTTCTCCCTCTTTGTCCCCCTCCTGCTCCTCTACCTCCTACTCCTCCTCCTCTTTGACCCCCTCCTCGTCCTCCTCTTCCTCTTCCTCCTCTTCTTCCTTCTCCTCTCTGTCCTCCTCCTCCTTCCCCTTCCCCTTGTCCTCGTCCTCCTCGTCCTCCTCCTCCTCCTCCTCTCACTCTTACCTCTCTCCTTCTCTGGTTCTCTCCAATGTTCTCCATTGTTCACCAAACAAAACAGAGGCTCAAGGCACTTTTATACTGCAGTCCTGATTGCAAATTGCTCAACAGACCTGAAAGTTTAGAGATTTGAATATTTGTGTGTTGTAGTTTGATGCTTTGAGATTTTATTTGAGAAGTGTGTTCAACGACTGAACATTGTGTGTAGTGTTTTGAATATTTGTGTGTTGTAGGTTGATGCTTTGAGATTTTACTTGAGAAGTGTGTGCAACAACCGAAAATTGTTTTGACAGCAAGGTGATTTGTAATTGACATGAGAGTGTATAGACGGAAAGTCAGACTCTAATGCAGATAAGGGAGTGTGAAGTAGTGCCAACTTGGGTCGAGCAATTGGTACATGAAGTGAAGGTTGTGCAAATTGTGCCAAATTTTTACTTTTTGGGTGTTAGCAACTGTGAAAAACTGTAAATCTTTACACTCATATCCGAGTTGGCGTAGTCTTTGTTGGTGGAATAGGGAAATCAATGAATTTATCTCCAAAGATGCATCATTTAATAGCAACTAAATCATGATTCAGCTTTCATCATCTGTCAGTTAGCACCTTTACGTACACTCTAGTCCAGGGTAGTCAAACTCATTTTCAATCACGGGCCACATACAGCCCAATTTGATCTCATGTGGGCCGGACCAATAAAAAGATAGAAGGAAGGAGGGAAGAAATAAAGGAAGGATGGATGAATGGAAGAAACTAACAAAGACAGGAATGAAAAATGGAACAAAGGGATGAAGCAAGGATGGACGGACAGAATGAAGGAAGGAAGGATGGACAGAATGAAGGAAGGAAAAAAGGATGGAAGGACAGACGGAAGGAAAGACAAGGAAGAATGGGAGAAAGGAAAGATGGAAGACAGAGAAGGAAGGAAGAAAGGAATGAAGGACAGATGGAAGGAAGGACAGAAGGAAGAAAGGGAGGAAGGACAGAATAAAGGAAGGAAGGAAGGAGGGAAGAAAATAGGGAAGAAAGGGAGGAAGGAAAGATGGAAGGAAGGAGGAAAGAAAATAGGGAAGAAAGGGTGGAGAGAAGACAGGAAGGAAAGATGGAGTGAGAGAAGAAAAGACGGAAGGACACAAACACAGGAAGGAAAGTGGGCCGGACTGGACCCCTCAGCGGGCCGGTTCTGGCCCACGGGCCGCATGTTTGACACCCCTGCTCTAGTCCTTATGTCTTCTACTGGTAATCAGATTCATACAGAACTTATTCATATATCTGACTCTATCATAAGTGCTAATCTGTGCAGGAGTGTCTTTGATGTTGCCACATTAAACAGTCAGTTCCAAAATGTCTCAGTAAGTAATCAGTTTATTTTGGCAATAGCCTAATTAACTTTCTCTCCCTCCTTCCCCTCCTTAAGTCTAAACAGCCCCAAATGTTAAGTATTTATAATGTATTCACAAAGCTGCTCCATCAAGAATCCTGATGCTGCCCAATCAGCAGCCTTGCTTTTCAGTGACTGACTGACATCGCTGACTGAATGGCACCAACGCTGCTCCAAGAGTGAGATCACTGGTCTTTGATTTGATTCTGTCATATACAACCTACACACTTGTCTAAATATTCAACCAGAAGAAGAAACTCAAAACAAAATAAGAGCATTGCCAATCACAGTCTGAATGTGATCTTTCTGAAGCTACTTTTTTTCTATACCCAGCCTGAAATATCTTGTTTGTCTAAATATAGTGTTAATATAGCATCAACAGTTCTCCTTTGTTGTTGAGAACAAGCAAGAGTGTAAACCCATGAAAAAAACATCAGATTATCCATTTCTAAATTTACCTCCACCCTCAAGTATTGCACAGGAAGCTGTGCAGCACAGGCCAAATGTTGATTTTCATAGAGCTGAAGCGAGAAAGCAATGCTATTGATATTCTTTAGCCATGATTTCTGTTGTTACATGAGGGTTGAGTCATTTATGTTTCTGTCATAAGAATATAATGTTGGTTTGACACATGGTTTAAATGCTCCCTCATCTGTTTCTCAATGTAAGCCCTGTCAGTCTTTAACATAACCAGTCAAAACATCTGTTGTGATGTCAATGAAATGGTCTGTGGTCACACATACAACGTGCAACATGCAACAGTCATTTCCTGTTGATGGACACTGCAGTGTGTTAAATTAGTACTAAAAAGAGCAATACTGTGACCTTAAATCCTCCTCTGTTCACATGGATGTTTATTGTTGTTGTACAATTGTCATTGTACAGTTGGATGTTTGAGCTTCTATCAAACAAATGCAACTACCAAGCCTCTAATGCTCATAATAGTTTGTTTGAGGGACAGATGTCATCTATCAGCTGTGGTAATTAACGATTATGTCAAATGTATGTATGATGTATTTGGTCCTTTAATTTGGAGGACTTGTTGTTTATTGTAAGGTGGATTTATAACCCTACTCACTAGCTTCTTGCTATTCCTATTCATGTCACCAGAACATTGGCATTACGCACAATTTTTGAGTGAGGTTTGTGCATGAACTAATTTTTTTTTTTCATCTTGTGTATTTTACAGTGCAAGAGGAGGACGATGTTGTAAAGAATTCACTGTTGCTTTTGAAATGTGCTTCCTGTGTTATTTATTGGTTTGTTGCGTTGAGAAAGTTCAGTGATGTGATTTGACTAGAGTAAAGGTTTGGTAAAAGTTACTTTGAGTAAAGGTTGTTGTGCTTTTCTGTTGTAATTTTCACTTGTCATTTATTATTTACAATGCTTTTCTAAGCCCATTGTTTCCACAGTCACCTCTATGGAAGCGTATCTGCACCTTTATTCAAATGGCAATACTGTACATTCTGCAAAATGGCAATTCAATGTTCAATTTTGTCATGAAATTTGAAAAAAATAGTGTGCAATACTCTATGCAATTCAATATGCAAAGAGGCAATGCTATCATATAGTTTTCATTATCTCAATGACAATTATGAATTCAAATGTAATTAATTAAATTCCACATTGCCGTGGTCTTCTTGTAACTTTATTCAAATGGAAATGCATTCTGCAAAATGGAAATTCAATATACATATATATATATATATATGTACATACATACACATATATATATATTCAGGCTCACAGACTTACAGCTGAGTAAGTATGTTGCTTTGCTTGCTTGTATTATTTCATAAATTCTCTTCTCTTTTTTTTAAACTTATGAACACTAATGAAATGTTAACAATTTTCTTATTTCAGGAGATAATTCAGGACCTGGACCTTGAGCAGTCTCATCAGCTGCAGCACTGTCTGATGAGAGACCCAAGCATGATGTTCAACCTACTGTCATCACCTGGAGACCTACAGCATCACCTCACCCTGTGCAGGGTCAGCCAGCCTGGTGTTTCTGCTAGAGATGCAGACATGAAGCACTTAGAGACAGAAGAGTAGTGATACCAAGCTGCTGTGTGGAGATCTGTCACCCAGACCTGCAGGGCCAGTCAGGCTACATTCATATCAGAGTATATACAATTTCACTGTATTTCCCTAATTTTCTAAATATTTCTTATTCACTATATTACGAATTCATTATAGGCTTCAACTTATTTTTTATGCATTGTTTGGCTCTGTTCGCTGAACATTTTAAATACATATGGAAAATAATACATGGGTGTTTGCAATAACATTTTTCAATTAGATTCAGTTTATTGTTGCAGAGTAAAAATTATCTAATGTATTTTTTACATACATGTTCATATATACATGTACACACACATTTGTAAATTGTGCACAGTCATAACACACACAATTCAATCCTCAGTTATTACCTGGAGCTAGTTACTGTGTGTGTAAGTAAGTGTTTGAGACAGAGTGGTGAGGAGGCACGACTGTGTGGAATAGAAATGGGATGTAGAGCTGGGAAAAGGCTGAAGAGGAGCTGGGCAGGCTGGATTATGAGCCAAGCAGGGCGGGGGGGGGGAATGCTTTGGGGAGCAGAGCAGGTCTAGAGAAGAATCCAGGTGAGTGCTGAGCAGAGCAGGGTCCAGGTCTGATGAGCTGATGGGCTGCCAATACAGGATGAAAGGTCTGAAGGTTTCTGGAGCTGATGTGACATCAGTTGTGTGTCTGGGAGTGCCCTTAAACAGAATAAACACAGAGCCACTATTAGTCTTGTTCCATTGTTAGTGGATGATTGAGAACAAAAGCATGGTGGCTAAAGTAATGTGCAATGTAAATTGTTTTCTATAAACATACATTTGTATCTTCTAGAGTTGATTTACTGTGTATTTTCTTTATCTATGCAATCCCTGCTGTTCTAAATCAAGCTTTTCCTAATCTGGGATCAATAAAGTAAATCTATGTATCTGTGTATCAATCTGTTTATGTAATGAAACACAACAAAGTAAAAACTAGCAGGAGTTAGCTGTTCAGGTTGATTTTACACAACTACAGTGAGTTAAAGCTAATGAGAACATAGCATGTTGGTCCGTGTATCACTCCAAATAATCTTATTGTGATAGCCAGTTTGTGTTTATATGTCTTCATGACTGTAAACACTTTGAAAGCAGTGAACAAACACCAGATACACAGCCAGCAACTACACAGCAAGTAATGCAGCTAAACTCAGCTATAACTTTAGGTTGTAGGTTAGCACAATGCTAACGTTAGCTGTGAAGCTACCGGGCATATTCTGCCTCGAGGCAGAATTAATTTGCAATGCCTTATGTCTGGAGATGCGGTATCACTGTTCATTACACTCAATCATTTCTTAACATTCTCCGGCCATATCTGCCTTCTTGTTAATCTTATTTTTAGGAAGTATTTTATTGTACACATTGTCACATTTTACTCTTAAAATCAATGACTCCAATATGTATAATAAGTAAAATAGTGTAAAATGTTAATCTACTAAGCAGATATTAGATGAGAGGACATATGTGTTAAACAGCTTTCTGTTGGGGGTTTAAATTACTACATGTTGAAATAGACACTGAATGAATATTTACTTTGTTTAATAACCTACGTCAACTATGAATAAAATCAAAGCGAGGTACAATCATAGCCCAGCAAAATGTGCCTTACTTTTCTGAATTATGTTTTTGTATTTAATTTTTAGCTGCTTCCAAATACGTTACACCACTTTTTCACCTGTATTCTACAATTTTAAGTGAGTTATGTTAGTCAGTGGAGTGGTGTATTAAAACTTAAACATTGACTCAGGCAGCAATTTTCTCCCATGCTGCTTCTCTCTCCTTACTAGCGTCTGCAGCGGTGAAATATATGATCATATTCACCACAGACCTGCAGGGGGAGCTCCAGTTACAGTGAGGTGACGTAACTCGAGCTTGTTTTCTCAGCAGTTGCCATGGTGAATCAAGGTATCGGTGCTCCATTGATGATGGCTTTTTCTGGTGGTCGCGCACGCGCCAAACTCAAGGTGAATATACTCAGAGTTGATTGAACTAATTCAGATCAGCTGTTCTGGAACCGGATACTCAGAGTTTCCCATCTCAGAGTTCAGGGTTAGACTCAGAGTTTGTTGAACCTCCTACCTGGAATACCCCCCTGATGTTACTCACCTGTCTGGCACAAACACAGCAGCCTCCGCTTTCACTCTCTGGTCTCCGTCGGTCCGTCGGTCCCCCGGTTAGAAAACCACCCATGTGTCTGAGACTACGTTTACACGTGCCCAGCTATTTTCATAAACGGACATTTCATCCTCTCCATTTACAAAAAAAACTGGGTGCACACCAGTCCGTTTTCAGAAAAGTTTCCGTTTACACTAACCCATGTATATATGCCGTCTCAGCTCCTCCACATGGTACAGCACTTGTATTTGCAAATGCAAACAGTTACAAAGGGATTGCACCAGCATAAATACGACTGCTATTCTACATGCATCCATGATCACCATAGATTGTAAACATAGACTGTAGATTATAAACTATGTCGCATTTAACCCAGGAGCAGTTTCCGGCTCCACAAATCTCTGTTTTTCTCTGTTTACATGCAAACATGCAAACAGAGTTTTTTCTTAATCTCCACTCTGGCCGGAGTTTTTAAAAATAACCGGGTACATATAAACGGGGCCTGCAGGTCGTTGTCTGTTCAAAGTCCTTCTATTTTATTTTTTATTCTTCTGTCTCTCTGGATGTTGCTCTGTCCTTCTCCACTATGTCCATACAAGAGTCACTGTTTCTCACTCTGGCTTCCTCCATTTGACCTGTGCACCAGAATAAAGATGCTATTCTTCAAAGAAAAGAAAAAAAAGAGATAATTGACAGATTGTATTCTCAATTTGACTTTGGTGCAAGCGTCTGGTAAATGCAATCGGATAAAGGATTGCATGGGTCACTTTGTATTTTTTAACCTAAAATATACAAAGTGAACCAGGATTTCCACAGGGTCCGTCAGTGGCTCGGAACGGCAGCGCCACGGTTTAGGTCCGTCCTCTGCTGGGGCGCGTTGTGGAGCAGAGCAGAGCATACTCTGGGAGAGAAATCTGCCTTTTAAAATTAAGTTAAGTGGCACTGTTAATACAGTAATTGTGTCAGCCCAATCAAATCCTTTATATCCTTTATACTACCGCAATTACTGTAGTAGCAGCACAACTAAACCGCCTGATTTGAATTGCCATTTTGCAGAATGCATTTCATTTGAATAAAGGTGCAGATACGCTTCCATACACCTCCACAAAACTCTCAGATATGATTGGTTTACTGTTTTGAAATGCAGTGTCATATTTGAAACCTTCAGAATAAATGCATTTTTTAGATTAGATTTCCCAGATTTAATTTATTACATCATAAATGTCAGCTGCAGTTTAAGTCTATTTTTCTATCTTGAAATAGTCCATACTGTATTGAAACATTTACAACTTTATTTGAAGCTAAAAAGAGGGCCACAAGGGCTGTGATTGGTCCGGTCAAAGCGTCAGTTCCTCCGGCAGTTGCTTTATTTATTAATAATAAACAAAAGGTATGTGTTTTCTGTTATTAGAGCACATAGCGCAATGCTACATGCTACTGTGACCGGAAGATAAACAAGGATACAGATAGAGACTCCTCTGAAACCACACATACACACACACACACAGTCACACCCCCCAAGAAACACGTTCCCTCGATGCAGAACTTCAAAAGGACAACGACGGCGTCACTCCGGTGCAGAAGTATAAATCAGCCTTTACTGTTATTTTATTCACACAGTCTAATGTTACTGGAAAGGTTTTTAGTTTATATTTTCTATTCCAATACAGGACAGAATTGTTTCATAAATTTGCGAAAAAATATGCTACTACTGATGCAGCAGTATCAGTGACAATGAGACACTAATTGATCCAGAGGTGCCTTTGGTGAGCATGGTAGGCTGTTTCTAACCAGCACCTACAAGGCACTAGAAATCTTTGTTATATATATTTTACCCTGCAGGTGCATGTGACTCCTACACACTCTCAGCTCACTCAATGACAGATTGGTATGGTGTGATTGGCAGCTGATAACAGCTATAGCCAGTAGTCTTGTGGGGCCTGGGGATTTGGCCCTGTTGTAATGCCCTGTTCTCCTGTCTCTGCTGATGAGCCATAGTCTCAGACTGTACAGAACTCCTCTGCCAGGCTGCTGACAGAGACTAAGTGCCCAAACTGAGACTGAGATGCTCTTTTTTTCTTTAGCTTTTTAGCTTTTAGATTTGAGATTTTTGTGATAACCCCACAGCCTTCAGAGGGCTGCATGAGCATTTTAACATGGTTTAGCCATTGATTTACATTCTTTTATGTGCATATAGTAACCCTGCAGGGTGTAATTACAGTTCAGTTTGAGTCAGACTTCTCTCAAAGTTGGCCCCAAGCCTGCGTCATCTCCTCTACTGCTGATGATCCTTGGTATTGTTTGGTCATCACTGTATGCATACAACCTTGGGCAAAAAAAATAAAAACAGTACAATGTGAGCAGCATGTCTGTTGCTTCAATAGAAAATATCTGCAGATTCTGCTGTGGGTAAACCAACCTGGAGAGCAGCAAGGTTGCCTGGGTTTTATAATAGGCTTTGTGCTTTATTCACTGCTTTGTTGTCACTATCACATGCTGTTATCAAAAAAATCTTAAACATTGTACCGACCACTAACAATGGACACTGCACAACAAGGTTCAGATGAATCTGTGAATCTGCTTCAGAAACCATTTTAACCTCTAGATTCCTCACATACATTTCTCATTAAATGTATTTTAATTTCAGAAACACCAGAAATATTTATCCACACTGGCTATGTCACGTAACTTTACTGCTCTGTTTGAACCAACATGTAATTTAAGATGCATACATGAATCTCATGAATCATCAGAAACTTGTCTGCACTTTCATTTAAAATAACATTCGGGACACCTGAGGATAGCATCAGAATTTCCTTAGCGGACCTTGAAGGCCCCCGTATCTGCCTCCTGTTCTTGTGTGACGAAAAGACCCTAACCCTAACCCCCCCCCCCCCCCCCCCTCACACACACACACACACACACACACACACACACACATAGGCTACATTCAGACTGCACTCAAATCTTGCCCAGATCTGATTTTTTCAAATCAGATTTAGACCACTTGCATATCTGGTCCTGAATAAGACCCAGGTCGTGTTTTGGGTGATAAACCCATCTGTCAGCTGTTGGAGCTGCTGGATAAAAAACCTTGAGTGGAAACACACTTTAAAATCATTTTAAAAAGTTTGAAATATCGCAAAGAAGTTTTTACATTTCAGACAACCTAACTCTCCCGCATATTGATAGCGGCTCCCTGACACCCGCTGTAGAGAGTGATTCACGTGTGTGTGTGTTTGTGTGACTATCAATGCAGCGTGTGAAAGCACAGTGTCGTGATAGCTCTGTGTTGCTGCTTATTAATTAGACTCATTTTATCAGGCTGTTGTTAAAGGTTTTGATGTTATGTATGTATGTGTTATTAAATCAACAGAGACTTGCACTACAGCAGAATCATTTTATTTTGAACATTTTCTGAGTATTTATTCAAAGTAGAACATAGAAATAAGCAGGTTTTCTTATTTTTGGGGGGAGAAAAATCCTTGTGTGGAGAATGATTACTCTTTCTGCAAAAGATGGCAATTTTTATATCTCTAGTTGTTAACATACTGAGAATCACAACTGAGAATTTCACCATAGTAGACAGAGATGCCTTTTATTTGGATTTTTCCCCAGAACAAAACCGACTATTTTACCATTTATATTGAAAACTTTCTTTTTACTTCACACTTTGAGAATGTTATGTTTATACATTGTCAGTTAAAGCTGACATATCATTGAAGTATCTGACAATTTTTGTAGAACCTAAAGTTTGAATCTCTTCAGACAAAGAACCATACAGCTCCTTTTTTACAGTCTATATGTTTGCAGTCAACTAAACCCAAATCACCAAGTGTGAATGTGACATTTCACCAGAAAATAATCCCCCAATCTCGTATGCTATGAATGTACATAATTCAAATTTGATTTTAACATATTCATTTTGTAAACATTGATTGTTTAAAAATGTGAAAAGGAGTTATATGGCTGTTTACTTGACATATGCAGGTAAGGGACTACACTGACCCTTTATGTTTTTGGTCCAGGATTTAGTGATTGCTTTCTTTTGTGAATCAGCTGTAAAAAAAAAACTCTGTCAGTGCCTGTCTGACTCTTGTTGGCTCAGCAACATCTTGTGCCCCTCCGCCTGCTACCCTGTTGTCCTGAAGAATAGCTTGACCAGGTTCCTCATAGGCCTCACCATGCTTCTCACACACATTGTGGAGAGTGCAGCATGTACTCATGTCAGTGGTGTGCAGTCAGGTAAGGCAGGGTAAGCAGTGCCTCACCTAGGCTAATGAAAAAAAAAACAAAAAAAAACATTATATTATTTATATATATATATATATATATATATATAAATAGAGAGAGAGAGAGAAGTTTAGGAAGTTCGCGCATGCATATCTGTTCTCACGCTGTCTTCAATGGGCATCATTGAGGCACAACGCTTCTCTGCCTCCACAGTGGGTTATGGAATAGTATATCATTCAAAAAGGTGTACTTGAAAACAGGGTTTTGTATCTGTAACCGTAGTTTTGTAAACTTGTACATTTGTGTTTTGTATCCGTAACTGTAGTTTTGTAAATGTGTACAGTTATGTTTACCTGTAGGCTAAACAGATTTTTTGTAAACCTATACATTTATGTTTTTATCCGCAACCGTAGTTTGTGTATTGAAGTTTGTATCTGTAAGCTTAGTTTTGTAGATATTTTGTCTTCTGCCAGCAAACTCCGTTTTACAAGTCTGTGCATAGACACACAGGCTTCACAAGCTGTGCGGCAAAAGTACTTGTAAATAGGGTGACGCAAAGGAAACAGGCTACTGTAAAGGGAGAGAGGGTGGGGTCTTCGGCTTCTGACCAAATGGGGTCTTTAGTATCACTACGCACAACACAGTTGGCTAGCCCACACTGTCAGTCAGGGGAGAGGTGATGTAGTGTACGCAGTCGGGGCGAGAAAACAACACTTTGACCAGACAAGGACCTGCGGACACATCAGTGTGGTTTTATAACGGCGGAGGCGGAGGGACATACGGAGACCCGACGGAGGGACAGACGGAGGAACATACTGAGCCGACGGAGGGACAGACGGAGACCCAGTGCAGGGACCGGAGAATTAAGGCAGATGCTGAGCTGCTGACTGAGCAGCATCAGAGTTGACTGACAGTGTGGACTAGCCAACTGTGCATAGTGATACTAAAGACACCGTTTGGTCAGAAGCCGAAGACCCCGCCCCCTCTCTCCCTGGTAAGTAGCACAAAGGGAAGGGACTAAAAATTGTGAGGACTTTCCAAACAGAAAGGTACAAAAATAAAGACTGGTTGTGTGGATGTAGTCAGGCTAGCAAGCTGTTCTGCTTTCCATGAGTACTTTTTTGGCGGGGAGTGACAACGTAGACTGTACCAGAGGCCACAAAGTTATTGAAGCTAGTCTTAATGATGCCTGCTACCACTGCATCTATGGAGAGGACATTTTCAGCTTTAAAGCGCATTAAGACTTACCGCCGTAATAGGAAGGAGCAGGACAGCCTTTCATCATTGCTGCTGATTTCCATTGAAAAGGAGAGACTTGTGAAATGAAAGAATAATGCTGTTCTTATAGAGTGAGCCGGAGCTGTAAGTCCTGTGTTGTTGATACAAGTGATTTCTTGTTGTGCTCTTGTCTTTGGGTGCTCTTATGCTTTAAATCCTGTAGAAATGCAGGTGAATGTAAGTCTCAGAAAATGAATTGGCAGTAATTGTGTGCGCGCTATAATCTGTTGATGTCATTAACTAGCTACATTATTGACAGCTGCATTTTGACTGACTTTGCAGTGGTTTTAATATTGAGTTCTACATAATATATATTTTTGTATGTGATTTAAGCTGTGGTTGATCCTGCCTACCCAGCCATGGACCTCACTGCACGTTACTGCTCATGATGGTAGGGACAGTGGAGATGACTACGCCCAGCCATTTCTCCAGCTTTTAGTCTGCCGAATGCAAATTCCACGGTCATCCTTAAAGTATCTGCTCTGTCAGGTTGCCTGTGTCAGTGGACCCTTTGAGCCAGAGGTGTCAAACTCATTTTCATTCGAGGGCCACATACAGCCCAATTTGATCTCATGTTGGCTGGATCACTAAAAAGATGGAAGGACGGAAGGAAAAGAGGGATGAAAAGGAAGAGGATTCAGGAGGGAAAGATGGAAGGAAGAAAGGGAGGAAGGACAGATGGAAGGAAGAGAAGAGAAGACAGATGGAAGGAAAGAAGGGAAGATAGATAGAAGGGAAGGAAGGAGGGGAGGAAAAGCAGACAGGGAGGAAGAAAGGTAGGAAGGACAGACAGAAGGAAGGAAAAGAGGAAGAAGGAAACTGGGCCGGATTGGACCTCTTGGCGGGCCGGTTCTGGCCCACAGGCCGCATGTTTGACACCCCTGCTTTAAGCAGTCAGCTCTGCATGGGGTACGCCGGGTCACCAAGCACCATGATTGCTACTTGGACACTGTTGATCTCCTCTGTGTCCTTTGGTGATGGAGAAGTTCAATTTATTGGATGTTCTAACATGTTTGTCTAAACATTTTAATCTCCTTTATTTGTTGTAACAAAACTGCAATATTAACGTGAGGTAGTGTTTCCAAATAGGATTTGTGTGTGTGTGTGTGTGTTTTGTCCATGGAAACAATTATGAAAAGAAACATGAATGTTAACTGTGATGTGCAACATTTAAGTATCAGGTTTACCACACTGGAACCTGATATAAGCCACATTTTAAAAGGTAATGTGAACAGTCAAACAAGACATCGGATCTGAGCAGAAAATCCCAATTGAGCATTAAGACTTGCAGTTTGAACATAGCCATAGACACGCGCACACACACACACACACACACACACACACACACTCACACACACACATGTTTATTTGTAGTCTTCCATACACATCTGTTGTTGTTTGTCTGTTAATTATAGTGGTAGGATAATTTATAACTATTCATTGTTTAACTTGTTAATTAATAGTGTGTTAATAAAGTGTTATAGCTTTAAAGAGAAGTGTTTTGTGATCATCGTGCATATTGTGATGAAGTGGCTGATCAAAATAGTCAGAGCTCAGAGTTCACACCTTCACCTTCCCTATGTGATTCTTGATTGAGGCTAATCAGACAGTTTGGTTATTGTTCCCGGTTTCCAGGTGGTGCCCCAAATTAATAATTTATTTTCTTATTATTAGTCATAATTAATAACCAAACACATTCCCTTCTACTCTACATTTTGGGGTGCCCTGTAGGGAGGCTACCCCAACTATAGATTATAAATCACTATAAACCACAGTCCCACTATGCAGCTACTTTAAAGTTATATGACAGAAGCATCATTTTCATCATCATTCTCTTCTAATGAAATACAACAGTAAATGTAGACGTTGAAAAGTTGAGAGTTGCACCGGCTAACAGCCTTGCAGAGAGAGTTTGGTTGTATTTGTACAGCAAATGGAATTGTCAGCAGTTTTCAAGGGAACAACTCTTTGGTATGAAAGTATTACTCTAAGTGTTCACTGTGAGGTCTGAGGATTATTCATGAGCGACAGGATACCATTTCTTGAAAGACACATTGCTGCTGAATTTCTATAATGTGTCAATGCTGTGGTCACCACAAACACAGTCCCATTCACTTCCATTGTGTTGGCATTGTGTACAATTCTTCGACAGATATTGGGCTTAACTTGGACTAATAAAACCAAAAGTGTCTTCATACCCCAAGAGATAAAAGAGATACTTTTGTTATGTAAATGAACTGAAGCTTAAATTGCTCTGTTGTGCCCCTGAAGTCACCTTGACACATATCATCAATCACACATTGTTCCGACATCTGTTGGCAGTTTTCAACATGCACTGGCTGTATCGCAGGCCAGCAGATTATATTCACTACACTGAAAGATATTTTCTATTTCACCTGTTCATACAATTCACTGTCAGGGTAACTGATAGGTGAGCCAAAAGCAGTCATTTAATGTAAAAATGCATTTAAAAGTAGATGATCAGCTTCTATTGAGCTTCAGCAGTGTGAGTTAGTCATATCAAGTGATATCTGACACATTTACAGTCTTTTTACCATCAAATTCACTCTTAGTGTTTCCTGTTGAGCTGTGGTGGAAGTATAGTAACAAAAAGACTTTGCTACTAAAAACACTGAAATGTTCAAACATAGAAGATGAAGATTTGAAGCTTCATATTAACTTCAGATCAACTTTTAAATCCGTGTTTACACAGAAGGAGGATCTTCTAATGGTCAGTAAGAACAGGAGGAACGATTATAGCAAGACAAACCTGTTTCAGTGTTCATTTGGGGTCCTGACTGTTGTCTTAAGACAGGTTTGAAAATGTGTGAACCCATCCTGTAACAGTTTCTTAAAACATTAAAGATATTTTTAAATGTGCATTTTCAACATCTTTTTGGGTTAAAAACTGAGAGCACATACTTTCCCCATGATTCAATGGAGGCCAGTGTTAAGACCAGTTCTCTTTGTCCTTTTAAAAACACTATTAATGACCTGTTCTCCGTGTAAAGCTTCTCTCCTATGGAACTATTAGGTGATTTATTTCTAAATTCAAAGTGAAGTTACTATTAATAGAAAACAAGAACAAAAAAAAAAACGTTTGGAAATTTGAATATTCAAAACTGAAGTGCATAAGCTGGAATATATAGTGTGGACTTCTTGAGAGTTATGATAGTGTTTCCTGAGTTCCTATTTTTAATGAGTTCCTGTTTTTAATTGAGTTCAAATGTTTATTTTTGTTTGTTTGTTCTGAATATGTAAATCACTCTGTGTTGCATGGCAATGTATGAAAAGTGCTATACAAATAATGTTGGATGGATTGATAGTCAGTCAGACACAGAGTTTCAGAAAAAATCTATCTATCTATCTATGTGTGTTTATCCTACCCTTTATCATACACATCACGACATTTCATCAAATGTTATGTAATCCTGCTTGCCTTTGAACTGCTTGAATACATAATCCTGGTGGTGATGTTGAATGGAGATGACTCTACCTTGAATTGCTTTAGTCTAAGTGATACCAATGATTGATTCAATAGGCCTTATAAATCCTAACTGAGCGCACCTTCCAGATTGAGCTCCTTCTAGGACACAATCTTGTTGAATTGTGGAAGGGGGGTGTTTGTCTAATGTGGATCTATTTTGGGGTCATTAAAATGAAGAAAAAGCTGGAGGACCCTCTGGAGAGCACAAATCTATTATTACCTATCATTATGGGACGTGTGCATTCTATTATACTGAGCGACTGTACGTTCTCTTGCCGGCGCTAGGATCCAGAGGAATGACCCCCCTACCCCCCTCCTCCCCCTTACCCCCCCCTCTCTCCATCCTTCCTTACTCACTCTCTCTCCCCTCAAGACTGTTTTAAAGTCTCTGCCAGACTTGGGCTCACACGCTACTTCCTGGATGGATGAGGGAATGGAAAGCCTCCAGCACCTCTCCATCACCAACATCAACACCGACTCTCTCCTCTCTGTGTGCCCGATCAGCGCTGCCTGCACCGCAGCAGCCGCGGGAGCGACGACCCGCTGTATGGACCACTGCTGCTAGTCTCCTCTAACCCGTTTTTTGTCTCTCTCTCTTCTTCCTCGCTGCATACACACGCTCCTCCACAAACACACACCTCCACCAGTATCCGAGTGTTATGCTCATATCCGGGAATATCGGGGGGATTTTGGGAAAGACTCTTGACTGGACCACTAACAACATTTCTCCTCCGCCCTCCACCTCCACCAGTCTCCGTCTGCGCTGCGTCTCTGGCGCTGCTCTTTACGCAGCGAAGGCGTCGCTGATTTGACTGCAAAAGGGAGAAACTCAACAGTTGTTGCTGCTTATTGTTTGCATGTCGACGTGCATATCACTACCATGTGGAGGCTACTGCAATCCTGTTGTTGTTGCTGGTGGATTTTCTCCCTTGTTTTGCCTGCCTTCGTGCTCCTCTGGGCCGAGTGTCATCCCGGTAAGTTTCACAGCCCTACAAGTCAAACACTGGGCTTTATTGTTGCTCGTGTCTATGAAGGAATGTGGTTATGGTTATGTCTTTGTCAGGGCGAAGCGCATCTCTAATAGGCTGATAGAATAAAGTCTCCTCATTGAATATCCTGTAACGGGTCACTGGCTGGGAATGCCGGTGCCGTTTGGCTTGACGCGCTTCCTCGGCTCTGGCACGTCGACTGGAAACTGTCTGAGGTGCAAAAATCAGTGAAAGGATTTAAATGCAGCTGAGTGACCTGTTTGAAGCTCCTCATACTCATTCTAAGCACAACTCTATCAGAGGAGAGAATTGTCCCTGCTTTCTTCCCTCTGGCGGAACTCAGTCTTGCCGCTTTGGCTCTCCAATTCCACATGATTTCTTTCCTGTATTTTCTTTTTCTTTTTAACCCTTTAAATAAAAGGAGAGGGAGATAGAAATATAATTTTTAAGTGTCTGGAGAGGCGTTAAAGGAGCGGTTGGGTAGTTGGGACACGGGTAGATAAAACGGTGGTGCCGGCGGCGCGTATACGCGAAAGCCGTTATCTCACCGCCTCAAGCAAGACAGCAGGACTGTGAAGCCGCTTCACATACTCACACACAATACCCCAAAATTGCAGTTGAGACTTAAATCTGCGCTGAGGGGAAAGCAGACCTCATGTCTGTGTAGACGACAAAGGGGATCCACATCTAAAAGAACCCTTCTGGTTGTGTAGCACTTTGAATTCTACATCTGAGTAGTGAAACAACGCTGTCCTACATCATTACTTTCTTTAATTGGAATCATTTCCAGCTATTATGTAATCGAACTGAACGATTTCCTTCATTAATTTTGCAAAAGGAACCCTCTGCTCCAAATATGGCAAAAATCAAAGATCCCTGGGTCATGCATGGACTCCAGTTTTTTGGAATCCAAAGCCTCTTTCCTTTAAAGCCTTAGAAGCTTATATCTTAGCAGTAACCACTATTTTAGTTTGCACTCTCAGACTTGCAAGATAGAGAAATATGTTGTATCAATTTGGACATAAATCCATTAAATCTGATTTGACCTTGACCAGAGTGGCCATTTACATTCCATTCCTCCAGCTGTGGAAGGTCCTAGAAATGTCTCTTAGACACTTTAACAGGCTGTCCAACCCTGCAGGAGCTTTACTCATTTCATTCTGGAGTTGCAGTGTTCTGATGATCAGTCACCATCTAGCCTCAAAATGGATTTATAATATAAGCATTTGTGATGATCATTTTCATAAAGTAACCCCACCTGGGAGCATCTTTGTTCTCCCATATGAATTAGATATTATTCAGCAGGACTGGATAGTATGGGCTAATGGTTATCTTCATATTATTGTCATCATTTTAGACTCGTCTAATGGTGCTTTCAGCTGATATTTACACGCAAAACAAATGTAGAAAGAATGATGCATCTGTAATGTGAACACAGAGCGATATAGAGGTATTGACTGTTTGTCACACTCAGCCAGAGCAGTCAGTAATTTAGCTTGTAAAACCATAAAATGACACATTAATAATGTAACCCTATACAATATAATGAGAAAAAAACTGTCACCATGTCCTGATTTTTATATTATATTGATGTATCACCCGGTTCTTCTCTCATACGTGTGTAACACTGAGGTGAACAAATCAGGCTTCACATATTGTGTCTTTGTAGTAATCTGAGGAGTGAAATATTGACTCCACTGGACCTTCCATCACGGCTCCAGACCTCAGCCTGAGGAGCCACTGTAGTGTTAAAATTCATGGAGCTCTGATGGATCCGACATATCATTACAGAGCCGGTTAGTCGGACAGTATTAGCCTACTTTTCTGCTCGCCCGGATTAGCTTGTATATGTCTTATGAGTCTTAAGAGACGTCATGTAACACACATAGAATGAGAGAAAGTGTCAGAGAGCAAAAGATAATACTGCCCTGTTGACCATTGAACAAACGTACTGCCTGAATAAATCCATACTGGTATCCATGCACTGGTATGAACTCACAGACTGGCTCTCAGTTTTAGAGATGAGGAGACTCTCTTGTTAAGCATTCAGAGTTTTTTGCGTGCGTGTCGTGCTTCCCCATTTTTCATCTCACATTCCATCTGATCACAAATCTGGAGAGAAATCAAGTCGAGTGAGCCGAGAAGTGAAAGAGAGCTGCTGTGAGAAATGGATGGCACTGATGGATGGATGGATGGATGGATGGATGGATGGATGGGCTTGAAGAATAGTGCGTTTCACAGGGGGAGAATTTAGTTGTGAGCTGCAAAAACATATGGATTGTTTGTATGGTTTAAAAGTTGTGTTCCTCAGCAAACCAAATATTCCAAGATGATGAAAAGAATATGCATGAATACATTTCAATGAATACATAATAGTCAGTAATTAATATGAAGCTCATGAGCTAAAATATAGATAAAACTGGTTTCACTGTGTTTACTGAAAAAAATATAATCCATCCAATAGTTCAATCTGATGCTTTTATCAATTTTAAATAATGTTAAAGATACATTTAGCATTTTTGGGAAAAAATGAAAAACTGTTTTTGATGACATACAGCAGCCTGTCACTTTGAACGATTACAAATGTAGACCAAAAAAAAAGATCTTTTTGTCTTAGAGGATATTTGGTTGCCAGTTTGTGATGCTTTAGCGACATGATGAATGTCTGAGGAAGTGGGCATTGTCACAAAAGGGCAAATCCATAGCTCGGGATGTTGTGCATTGAAAATCCCTCTCTCTCTCATTCTCTACTTGACCTCTTTCACTCCTCTCTCTTCCGTCGGTTCGACCGCATGCAGGCACGCTACCGGCTTCAGGCGAGCCTAAGGTGGCTGGTTCATGTTGAATGGCTGGCAGATGATGTAGAAACAGAGATGAGTGTGCTTCTCTCCTGCTGGGCATCATCATCCGCAGACTCTCAGCGCTGCTCTCCTTAGCTCCTGCCCGCTCCTCTTTTCTATTAATAAGGCTCTTAGCCGTAGATTGGGATAGAAAAGCACAGGAAAAGCAAAGTCGGCTTTCCATAAAAAAAAAAGAGTCACCCGTGGGCCACATGCAAATGTGGATCACTTTGGTGGTTGATGATGTATAATCAACTGAAAGAAACAGCATCCAGAGGATTCATTTTTAGCTTTTCTGAAGTGTGGAGATGACGTGGAGAGGTTTTGAAAAGATTAATATTACATGGTGTTGAAAGATGGACATTATCTAAAAATGTTTTACTATATATGCATACATGAATAATTATTGTTTCATTTTCATCTTGCAGTATGTTAAAAAGGGATCAATGTGTGTGTGTGTGTGTGTCATCTGGAAGTAAGGTGCGGTTATTTCAACCTGTTTTTAAGAGAATATTCTGGAAGTGACTGTCAGTATTATGAGACAGATGAAAGATGGATCACTGCAAGAAGATTTTGATTAAAAAAAGAAGAAATAACCAACATTAAGAAGGAGCCGACATTAGACGTAACACCTGGAGATAATTGAAATAGTGTCACGCAACACATTTGTGGGGTTATAGTGATGCTCATGTACAGTAGTCTTTTCTATCAGTCATTCTATGAGGGTTAGGATGTTTTAAATTCTGCTTTAAATGACGCCATCAGCTTGTGTGAAATTTGGTAAATATTCTCACTCCCTTTTTAAAATTTGCAATGCGGTACATATTAGAAAAAAGAAAGAAAAAAGCTGTCTGGGAAAGGTGTGAGTGATATATATTGTGCTTTTGTATTTGCCTGCTGATTCAGAAAGCATATAGCTCATCTTTGAAGCTACTCCCTGTGTTTTCCTCAGCCAAGAAGCTATGACGGCTGCAAATTACAGCCTCATCTCCAACCTGCAAGTGTTGGGAGAGCGTCGCTAAGCGCTTCATCGTCTGAGCTTTTAAAGAGTGTAGAGAGCTTTGTTTATCCTGGAGTCCACCTTAATAATGTCACACCTCATTGCATAATAACACCCGTAATGATTCAGCCAAGTGCCACTGGACATACAGGAAGTTTGTGCAGCGCTGACCTGACTACTGCCATCACGCCCCCGGTTGCCTACATAATGGCCGGTTTGCAGCCACGCAAACATCTGTTTTTTTTTTTGGGGGGGGTGGGCTGGAAAGCAGTGAACATCACGGCTGGGTGTCGGCTAGCTGACACAGGGCATCTCTTTTCCTCTTCCGTCTGCGGCGTGCGGTGTCAGCGGCGAGGCATCACGCCCCTGTCACTTGCGCTGCACTTCAGCCCTGGGTTAACCAAACACACGAAAGAGAGAGAGAGAGAGACAGAGAGAGAGGGAGAAAGAAAGAAAAAAGAGACAGAGGAGACTGGGAAAAGAAAGATGTTTGGCCTTCAATCTGTCGCTTTCCGCTGTGAAAAATGAATGGGCCCTGTCGCTCCTGGCTGGGAGGAAAAACAGAACAGTCATTGTAATCTCACAACAAGCGCCTGAGCTAGCACATCTTCTCACCCCCACAAACACACACCCCTCCCTCCATCTATCTCTGTCTCTTTCCTCCCTTATATTCTTAATTCACCCTCCTTTTCTCTGCTGTGTAAGCGCATACACGTGCACCTTTTCTGCCTCTTTTTTTTTTTTAATGAGACGAGTAGGTTTGTTAACGATTCTAAGCAGGCTTCTGTGTCAACAACCTTTTCTCTGAGCCTTTTTGTTGCAGTGATACGGGGGGGGGGGGTTGACATTTAGGGAAGGGATTGGATATGCTTCGTGACTCTCGGTTACCAACATTATCATCATCATCATCTCAGTGCTCACCGAGCTATTATCTGGCCTCTGCCGTGGCCAGAAAAAATGCTTGTACATTGGCTCACGGGTCACTTTATCAGTCAGGCAGGGCCTGTCTACGCCAACAGGCTTTCCTTAATAGATTGATTAAAAGATACCCTGTCATGTTTGTGTGTTTGTAAGATGCAGTAGGGAGTAGGAGGGGTGGTAGTTACCCGAATATGATGCCACTTTGGTAGCTGTTGCCTTGTCATTAGGAGGGAGCTGCTTGAGAGACAGAGAGAAGGAAGGAATCGGGAGCTAGATAATTGGAAAAAAAAAAGAGAAAACTTCCTTTCTAGTGTGCTATTGATTTTTTTAGCAGGAAATGATGCTGTTTTGTTGCACAAAGGGAGAAACTACGGAGAAATAGGTCTGATAATGATAACAATGGTAATGATGATATTAAGTGCAGAGGCGTTAATGATATCTCAAGGATACGATGAATGAAGCGACTTCCGTTAAGGCGCAAGGCAAAGATGGCAGTACAGCACTGACAGAAAACTGCTTTTTTCATGGCTCAGTATTAACATAAGTTTCATTAAGAGAAATGTTTGTCTGACACGGTTCAACTAAGAAGCAAGATTCCAGCAGACAGCACCAAGCTAACAATTCATCAGAGGAAATAGCTATGTTAATGAAAAACAGCAGCCACAAAGATGGAAGCTCTGCAAAAAATGGTGTTGGAAAAACTAAGGTATATATATCATATCACATACAATATTAATAAGCTGCAACATAAATGTATCAATTGAAAAGACTGGCTCTATATGTCCATTCAATTTCTTCCTGTAATTAACCTCCCAGTTATTGACCATCAGCTAGACTGTTGTTCAGAAATGAATGCTTTTGTAAACAATAACCTTGGTAAACTCTACTGAGCTCTCAAGCTTCTGCGTCCCAAGTATTTTATCTTTTTATTATGGACAAATCTTTTTCTAACTGATGTCTGGAGGGTAAATAATTAATCTGCTAAAGAACATAACTTATTCTTTACAACACATAAAAGTTTCTCTTGAATAGATCACATCCTTGTATCCTTGGTTTTCTGCCTCCAGTACACTCAATAGATTTTTATAATAGATCTATCTGATCACAACCCAGTCATGTACTTTTAATAATGGGAACATAAAAAAATAAAGCTACCCTTCTAAAATATGACACATTGATAACATGATTGAAATCTGAGTGAATTTATACATTTAAACAACAATAGTGTCTGGTTGGTGGTTTGGGCCTTTATCAAGAGTTTCATACAAAATAATGCTGTATAACACCACTTCAAAAGATTTGCACCCTAAAAGAATAATGTAATATTTTGGAGAATGTTCTTGAAAGGACACACAGTAACACATTCAAGTTCAAAACAAAACAAAGAAGACAGACATGGATCAATAGTATCAAACATACGGATTATGCAGAGGGCAGTAGACTTAGCCATCATCCAACAAAAGACTCAGGTTCTTCTGAAAATCATTTCACCATTTTTTTTAGTGGATTGGAGCTCTAGATTCTCCTATTAAACTGACTGGGCTACTTAAATCAGTCAAAGCTACAAACAAGGGGTCATATGCCAGACATAGATGGCATACCTGTAGACAGCCACATAGCACCTTGGAATATTCTTGGACCAGTGTGGTTAGAAACACTCATTTATGCTATAGAAATGGCATTTTCAATAGAGACCTAAGCACAGCCCTGATCACAGTTATACCCAAACCCAGTTAGGACCCCTTGGAATCTACCAATCACCATCCAGTTGAATTGATTAAATACAGTTTCCAGCGGAAGTGTAAGCCAGCGGACTTGAGACAGTGACTGGGACAATATTCAGCCCAGATCAAATGGGCTTTATCAGGTGATGTCTCAACTCTGACAATATTCACTGGCTCACATAAATTTCTATGCTAATCTTTCGGTCCGGGTATGTGTGGGAGGAGGCTTCTCAGATTTATTTGACATACAACAGGGCACAAGGGAAGAGGATTTTCTGTCTCCTTTAATCTTTAGATTAAATGCCTTTTCGATTTTCCTTTTTACAATAGATGCCTCAAACCTTCTATCACTCTATGCATACAACACATTAGTTTATACTACAGATGTTCAGCAACACTCCCATTCGTTTTATAACACAGGAACACATCAGGATACACATTTTTCTGTCATAATCAGTACTGATGAGAATTAATACATACAAAATGAAACTGTCCCTCCCTTCCTAGATAAATGTCATATGGAACAGGAATAACTGCACCAGATTAAAAGACTATCCTCTCATAGCTATGTCTACCAAAAGAATGTGGTTTATATTATGGATACATTTTGACTCATCTCCTATGAGTGTTGAGAGCAGCAGAAAAACAAACTTAAAATTTAAATGCATATTGTGCCAGTCATTTCCAATATGGAACAATAGCCACCTTCTGTGTGAGGGAAAATCATTCACTACCAAACACTTGGGAGGATAAAGGTATTATAGCTCTTGAAGATATTAATGGGGCAAACACTAACCTTAACTTTCAAGAATTTTTCTCTGAATATAATATTGATAAACACTCTTTTCTTCTCCTTCAGAGTAAGGTCAGCCTATAAAGCCAACAAGATTCACTGGGGACCAGATTTAAAAGACCATCCTATTTCAAGTTGAATACAGAGTGTCCCAAAACAGATAGTGTCATATCTATGGAAAGACATGGCTACATCAGGAATCTAAGCTTGTATATAGTTCATTGTTGGTCTCATGGAACCACATTTCCCACCTGGCAGGCCTGACTGCAGCTAAGAAGATGATAGTCCAGCATTGGAAACCTCATGAGATTTCAAGTGTTCACTGTCGTCCGAGGTTTTTGGACATTTTGTTTTCTGGAATTATTATCAGTAAGAGTCAATGATGCAAGACCAAACAATTTTAATCTGGGCAAATCTGATATCTAATTTATAAAATCTTCTAGCAGGGTGGGGTAGAGGGGTGGGGATGAGTGTAGAGGGGTACTTAGGTTAAACAATTCAAATGTATTTGGCAACCTGTTGTATTGGCTGTAATTTGTTGATGTTGCCATGAAATAGATAAATGATATGATGAATATGATGAGTGGAGCCAACCATAAAGCACCATCTTATTAGTTTTTTTCGATCAGCGTTTCTGCTCAGCTGAGCGTGCCTGTTAGGTTTTTAATCTGTTTCTCATCTTTTTTTTTCTTTGCACCTCGAAAGCCTGTGGCCCCACAGTGCAGCTTTAAAATGGTGAAGAACAGGAAAGACAGAGCTGTCTTGCCTTCCTCTCTTGCTGGGCCTCATTGCTCTCAGAGTTAATGGGCTGCTGAAAATAAGGCTCGCTCTTCAACCACTACCAGGCTTTCACTTTTTCTTCTCCTTCCTCTCCCTCTCCATTGTTCCACTTCATTGTTTTAATCAAGTCCACTGCTGGTTTATTTGGAGAGGAGGGGGGAGTTCCCCTATCATTTTCTGGAAGTTGCCTCTCGAATTTTAGCTCAGTCAGGCCTGCAAGAGCTGCTTTTCCGAAAGCATTGTCAACCCCCGCCATCCTCCCACCTCTTCCCACTTTTCTCACTCTGTTCATTCTGCTTTGGTAAGTCTTGTTTGCTTCCGGCAGGGTTTCGCGTTAGCTGCCATATGTTCTGCTTCCCCCTGCCATTATCACCATTATGCTTCTGAAGCAGTCTGACTAATGCTTCTGGAAAAAGCCTTAAACCAGCATCAAACATACTTTGAAGCACTGTCTCTATTCTATAGTTTCAGCTGTATTGTCTTTAAAGAGAAAAACACCAGCAGGACACACTTGGTCTGCATGTGTGAAGGGATTGTACCCATCAATCAGTTTGATATTTCTGTCAGGTTGGGGATTGATCCTCAATAATATTTTGGTGCTGAGTGAAATCATCAAGTGTTAAGGTAGTGAAAGCTGGTATCATGGGCACTTTAGTAATCTTACTGACTTATTCTCTGATCAAAGGCTGCTTTTTTCAAGACAACTTTTTTTCAAATTTGAGAAGTTTTTGCAAAAGCTGCATTAGCTGAAATATTTTTGGCCACCTGGTGGCAGAAGAGGTCCACAACAAGCTGAATAACATAACCACTGACATATTATCACCTGACAAAACTGTTAAGTTGAAACATTGACAACCAATTGCCTACTCATACTTACATAAAAGACTATCCTTTTTCAAGTTGAATACAGAGTGCCCCAAAATGGATAGTGTCATATACCTATGGTCATTTAAACTCCCAGAAAGATATGGCTACATCAGGAATGAGAGCTTGTGACAGGCTAAAAAACACTGTAAAGTTGGTTGATACTTCCTGATACCTCCTTTATATAGCAAACAGTGATTTGATCCAATGTTAATATAACATATTCATTAGTACAGATTTTAATAGTAGGAAGAAGATGTTATTTCTGAATTAGGTGTAGAAACAGCATAGTTTTGTATTGGTAGTGACACTTGGCACTATAAAGATTGGAAACAATACCCAGCCTTACAGGCAACAGCAGCCGAGCAAAAGAGATTAGTTGAATGTACTTCTGGCAAAAAGACCTGGTACGCTTCTTCCTTTTTTGTCTCCAATTCCCTCTTGGTAAACCAATAAATGCTGCAAGACACCCTGGCAGGCTGTGGTTGCGTGCAGGCAGATACGCAACAAAGAGAGGGAAAAACAAAGAGAAAAGAGAAAGACGGAGAGACAGCGCGAGATGCTGATGAGAGTGGAGAGGTGTGCGCAGCTAAACCCTTTTTTTCATTTTGCTAAGCGCGATGCCAGGGGAGCTTCTGTGTCACTGTGCAGGGCTGCTGAGTGTTAAAAGGAGCTTAGACTGACAGGCTGTCGGCCGGCATGGAGGCTGACGAGCCTAACCGACGGCGACACCAAACAAACACCGGGAGGTGAAGGGAGAAGGAGATTAGATGGGAAAACAAATGGACACGGCCAAAGCCAAAAAAAGAGTTTGCACTCCACCTGCCCCCGAGATTGAAACTTGTGACATGGCCAGTTCATTTTGGAAGTTGTAAGATGCAATTTGACGGGATATTCCTTACACCACCTGACGGTTGCCAGGTGGAGGTTCTTTTGGCCACTGGTGCTTCTGCCCCCGTCCACCGCCACCTTGGCACATGTCAGGTCTTTCAGACACTTTGTGTTCTTTTGTCAGGCTCGATAGGTGGCCATTCACTCTGGAGCCGTGACAGCTCTCCGATACACCAGTGAAAGGTGTAGATGGGTGTTCCTGCCATTTCCCAGAATGCTTTCTCATTTTGAATGGTGAAATGCACTTCACTCGACTTCCATCAGTCATCCCTGCTGACAGTGGAATGGAAGCAGCTGCTTTCTCCCTGAGAAAGGTGAAAGAAATGTCACCATCTTACTATGATATTTGGTGTGTCACACAACAGTCCTCATGTTTTACTCAACAGTTTAGTCAACCTTTCTGTCACTTCTTTTTCTTCTTCTTCTTGGCCTTTCACCTCGCTGACTCCCTACTTTTTCTACTGTTATTTTTCTTTTTACCTTCCACTGTTCATCTCTCCATTCTTTTCAACTCATTTTTCTTTATGTACTGTAGTTATTCTGCTCTTTCCACTTCCACTCTTTTCAATATGTCATTCTTTTTGCTCTCCATTTCTTATCTCCTCTTTGGTCTTTTCTCTCACTTCTTCTTGCACTTTTTCATTTCTTCTCACATTTTCTTTTTCATTCATACTGTTTTTAAAAAATATAGTTTTTGTTCTTCTATCTTCCCCTTTTCCCTCCATTTTCATATTTTCTTTTTTTGTCCTCCTTTCTGTCCCATTTCCCATCTATCAACTATTTCTTAATTCCTCTGTTTGTTTATCTGAAAATGTGTACTTCTTTGTACTTTTTTTTCTTCCCACAATCATTTTTCTCTACCCTTTTCATCGTCCTCTCTTCATTTTTTTGTTCCCTGTTCTCCATCTCTTCTGCCTCCCTTTCTGTCTTTCTTTCTGATTCATAGGGCAGTATTTCTTGTTGGCCCCCTGGGTGTCTCTCTGTGGTCACATTAACATGCTTCTGTAACCATGAATTATTATTCACAACACATTATAGCTCACACACACACACACACACACACACACACACACACACACACACACACACACACACACACACACACACACACACACACACACACCCAATAACTTATTTTACAGTTCTTAAGTGCTCAACAAAGTAGCATTTGCAGTAAAAATAATTCATGAATCAATGAAGAAAGTAAAGAAAATTAAGATTCAGGTTCAATCTCAAAGTTGGCATCAAAATGCAAAGTGTTGAAGACACTTCAGGACACTCTTTAAAATCTCCTCTTTGGCTGTTAATGAGGAAATAAATAGATATTATGGTTTTATGAAGATGAACGGCCACTATTGCCTTGGACACACTTAGAGGAACCCAATCTGTGGCTGTTTACAACCCAGGTCTTATTTTTGTAGTTTTTAGCTATCATCACTATCAATGATAATCATCTTTTACTCACTAGGTTAATTGCTGAGCTCTGGCTGCTGGGACAGAGTGCAGTAAAACAGCACACCAGCAATGAAGCGTTAAACAAGTGCAAAGGGAACAACACACATTTTCTACATGGAGACTAGTATACTTATATGATGACTAACTGTGAAAAACAGTCAGTGTTATGAGATGAGATGTGGACTTAAAAAGATGCAGGTGTTTAGCAGATGAGGGATCTAACAGAAAGATGCTACTGTGTGCAGT
The DNA here is from genome assembly GCF_027409825.1 of Scomber japonicus. Taxonomy (NCBI): domain Eukaryota; kingdom Metazoa; phylum Chordata; class Actinopteri; order Scombriformes; family Scombridae; genus Scomber; species Scomber japonicus. The sequence continues at coordinate 1,242,243 of NC_070580.1, read as the reverse complement.
CGTATTACTGGAAGTAAAGGATCCACAGTGTTTTAGAGTTTGATACATACTTTTGATCTCATTTGAATAGATTTTTTAACTACACCATCAGTGCAACACTGACTACTACATTGTTTTCTTAATGATGTTGCGTTACCAAACTCTCTAACCTTTGCCTGGATTGGGTTCACATGAACAAACAATAGATTTGTAGACAGTTGGGGTGCAGGGAGGGTCTGTAACTATTCCATCCTGCCTCCCACATGTGCTTAGGTTTGGGCTACAAAAGCACTTCTGTGAAAGATTGTGGTTTCATTTGGTTCATTTGGGAGTCAACATTGTTGTGACTTAACAAACATAGTAATTAACACCATTTTCTCAGCTTGTTTAAAGAAAACGTTATTCGGGCAACATTTATATCAAATGTATTTTCTGTTACAGTTTAGTTAAAATCATTTCTAGAAGACAGGGTTGAGGAGTGGCAAGGTTGGTCAGCTGTTCATCTTTGGATTAAGCTCATTTTCACTTTCAATTAGGAAGACAAAATAATGAGGAAACTTAGATTTACCAGTGTAAAAGTCTGACTATGTTTATATTCCCAGAACTCAGATTCAAAGTAATTATGATTAGTGTTCTTTTAACTGACCAGACAAAAGGAGCAAACCTATTGAAATAAGAGCTAGCTTTTTAGTTTTTGTGTGTAAGGTCATGTAGAAAGATAGAAAAGCAGAGTGTGTTTTTGCTTAGCTAAGCTGCAGTCCTCAATGTGCTTACCACCAAGCTTGTTTTACCGCTCAATCAGACCAGTGTTGGGACTGTCCAATCCATCCAATCCCCCCCCCTCCTCTCCTGCCTCTCACTTATTAATTTTTTGCACCCCCCGTCCCCCCAGAACACACACACACACACACACACACTCTCACATAAGCAGCTTCCAAACAAAAGTCGATGCCTGCACTCCAATCTCACGGCTACCCATGATTTGTATCTTGGTCAAATATTTACAAAGAGAGCACAAACCTTTTTATCCGCTCCGTTTTTCACTTCTTGTGTCGTGCGCGTCTCCATTGAGTCACTCAACTGTGATCTGTTTAAAGTCAATAAGGGAGCTTTAGCCAAATGAGATGGCTGTTGATCAGCAGTGAAAGTAATCTTTTCTAGTTGGAACATTGGGTGTAAAAAGCACACAAGTGCAATTTTACAACATTTAAACTTGTAATATTTGCATATTTGTCTAAAAGTGCATGCAACATGTTTTCATTCATATTTCAGAATTTCAGATTGAGACATTAAAACGTTTTTGAAGGGATCTCTGACATTGTTCCATAAAACCTGGAGCTCCTGCTATTACTATTCCTCCTGATGATGTTGAAGACACTTCTTAAGTGTCTTCAACAGTTAGCTGCTGGAGAGAGGGATAAATAATAAATAATTGTTTATCTATGTAACTACTCATTTATTTATTTACTTTTTTATGTTTATGTCACTTTTGTTAGTTGTTTTTGTTTTTGTTAGTTGCCTATTGTGGTCACAACCAACATGGGATTTTAGGAAGGACAGTATGATTTTTGCTGGGATTTTCTTTTGCTTTAATGCAGATGTTGATATACTACTTTGTACTGTCTGCACAAACTAAATAAAACTGTAACCTAGTTGCTTTAAATCTACATGTGTGACATGTGATCCACAATCATCAGAAGGAGTTCCTTAAGAGTTTTCAACTATAATATAATGATGCTCAGATGTCTATTGTACACCCAGAATCAAGTATGAGTAACACATGATGTAATAGTAAGAAGATATAAGGTTATATTTTAGATCGTAATGTGTAATGTTTGTCAGCAGTTATAACTTGTATGAAGATGTATTTTAATACTATATTACATTCATTATTTATCTATACAGCACACAACATGAACAAATAAAATCACTCCCAGTGAATAATTCATGAATATAATGAGTTATAAGGACAAACTATATTATATTTTTACATATAAAGATAAAAAATGTCAAAGGCACTATCCAAAGCCAAAGCTGACCAATAGTGTCTTATACTGTGATGACTGTTTAAAAAGTGCAGGTGCATCTATCAATTTAGAAGCTTTCACAATAAAAGCAAACTCTTGTAGTCTTTTGTTGTTAGCAGATATCACAGAGTAATTGTTCTCCACACACATATTCTTCCAAACAAGCAGTATTATAATAGTAAAAGACATAATAACACAGACATGTCTTAGAGAGTAGGAAGGCATTCTGTGTGATAAAGTTTCATTTAGTGCACAGTGCTGAGGGAAGCAGGGTATTTCAACCCCACATATCCACTCCACTCCTACAGTGCAGGCAGTGGGAATAAAGGCAGTGAATAAAGAAGAGAGAGAACGAGAGAAAATCACTACATGCCAAGAAGTGTTGTGTCACTCACACACACACATACACACACACACACACACACACACACACACACACACACACAGTGGAGAACAGTGCAGAGCCCTCCTCATTAAATTCTTGCAGTGGCGTTGGTTTTTCCACTTTAATGCTTGGGAGACGCTGGTTTCCTCCTCAGAGAGAGATAGGGACTTGGGGGCCACCAAGACGAGCACATAGCCCAATTTGTCTTAATTCCAGGGGGAGGTGGTTTAAACAGAAATGCCCTCTCCTCTTTCTTAATCTCTAGTGACCTCTCCCTCTCTCTATCTTACATCCCTGTCATGCTTTAAGCTCCCTCGCTCTTTGTGCTGGGTCCTCTTCCAGCTGTCTTATTTGACTTCATGTTTTGTGTTTATCTCTCAATCTTCAAGCCAATTCTCCCTCTGACCCCATATGAGATAAGAATGGCAGAGGATTTTTCTGCTCTACGACTCAGTTCACTTTCTTTTTTTTAAATTGCTTTAGGTCTCTGTGTCGCCACAGATTTGGCATGAAAACTTTTGATTTGACATCCGGACCACTGACGTGCATGCTTGTTGGGCATGTCATTTTCAAATCAAGTAAATCAGATTATTTTTCAAGTCCAGGACTCAAGTCTTACATTCATCCATGGAGTTTATGTGCCTCAGTGGGTAAAGAGACAGCCAGTGGAAGCACAAAAGAGGCAACAATGTGCAAGTAAATCAAATTAACATGAGTAGGAAATGGATTTGTGTTGGATTTATGCTGGTGAACTGTAAACATACTTCATTCAATTTAGTGTCAAGTCAAACCACCAAATAAAGCTCAGCAGTACACCCTTAAGATGACTACAAATCTTGATTTCAGAACAGGAACATTACACATTACACATTACATCTTGGCAGGTTGGGAGTAGGAAGTTTGTCTGTTTGAATATGTGGCTTGGAGTCAACGTTACTTTTTTCATTAATCCATCTTTTAAAAATTGCCATTTGATGGCAATTAAGAGACATATCAAAATGAATGTCAAAGGATACATTGGAACCATGAATGTACAACATTTTGTGCCAAACCATCTATTAGATGGAATGAAAAGCTTTGACCTACAGAGAAGAGCTCTTCCTCACTCACAGCACCAAAGTATCTGAATGAACAAATAATCAAATGTTAAGCAGTAGAAAGTGATTTATTCAGACTTCTACAGACCAACTTTTGGTCAGACTTTGGATGGAATTATTTTGAAATATGAGGACGCATCACTCTGTGTAATGCCTTCCTTTCATCCAGCCGCTCTGTGCTCTGCTTTCATTATTATGATTATTCTCACACATTCTCATACAGGCTAAATGCGAGGTAAATGAGTTTATTCTAAGAGATGGTTTGGCAATAAGGTCTGGTCCTTGACTAAAATGGCCCTTGTAAATCTTGATGAGTAAAAGTCACCTTCTAAGTTATGCAATAAAATAGTCCTTGATTTGAGATAATGTAGGTTCTCCTTTTGAAGTCTTGGTTATTCATTCCTGTATAATATTAGCATTATATCAGCTGGTGGTGCTATTGAGAATAGCTAACACTAGAACCTGTGTGTAAAATAAACAGGTGGGATTAGTTGTATTTAAAGTGTTTGCACTTTGTTGCAATTAATGGACTTTGAAGATGAGCTTGTGAGTATTGACATAAGCAACCCTCAGGTCTAACCAGCTGTATTATACAAATCATATATTTATATATGATTTGTATAATAACTTATATAAACTGTCCTTGTTCAACCTTGAAGATGGCCTAGTAGCCTTTTAGACTGCATAATGTTTTTATGAATCAGCTCCTGTCCAATTATATACTGTCATATACCGCACTAATCAATCTAACTCATCTAGACTAGTGCAGGTGGTTGTTTCTGCAGAAATACAGGACATTTTCCCTCAAAATACTTTGCTTTTTTCTCCCCCTGAGCAACACCAAGACCACTCCTCTGTTAATTCTATCTTTCAAGGTTTTAAAATATAACCAGGTATGCATGCCTAGGGGTGGCACAGTACTAAGTCATTAGGGTTCATCCTCTGTGGAACATGAATGTCTGTATCGATTTCTTTGTTGGGATATTTCAATTGAACCAATCTGACAGACTGAGTACAAAAAAAAGCAGTGTCTTCATTGTCGTCCCTAGAGCTCCACCATTGGTCTGGCTAATAAAACGTGGCAGTTGAGCAGTGAAGGGAACATGCAGCAGTTCCTCTGACACAAAGAAACATCGGAGCTTCCTACGAAGAGGAAGTGAGAGATGGTGACAAAGGAGAAAACAGCTGAAGAGAAGTTAAAATGTATCCTGTCAGTAACATGGACATGACATGGTTGCACTAATGAACAGGTTTGAGGTTCTGATAGCAACTTTGACTTCTTCTATAACGCGGTCACACTCCACTTATCAAGGATTCTTCATTTCCTGTTATTACTTCCACCTGTCTTTCCCTCAGAGACATGGACAGAAACAGACCCAGACAGGTAATCCAGCTATTTTTTGGTTAATAATCGATGTTTGAGTTCAGGTTATAAAAAAAAAATACTGCTTTCAGCAGTGTAAGCATGTAATGGTGTTTACTGGTACAAAGTCAAATTGTCAGTGACTCCTGCCACTGAGAAATCATCTAAGTGGTGTTATTATGCTAATTCCAGAAGATAATGACCTAAACCTTTAAACTGGCTGTCGTTTCATTTTTGTAGAGAAATCAGTGCATGCAACAGTACAAGTACATCTGAGTGGATGTGTAGTGCATCTGTAGTTAGAAAGCTAAGTGAAACAAGGAATGGTGGTTTGAGCAGTGTGGAGGACAGTGCTAGATAGATAGATAGATAGATAGATAGATAGATAGATAGATAGATTCCTTTATTGTTATTGTATAAAATACAACAAGGCAGAGAACGGAGCTCAATTAAAAAGTAATAAATAGTAATATAATAGGGCGAGATAAAATACATACCACACACTACACAACCATACACATACATACTCAGTTATTCTATCAAGAGTCTCACTTCATTGGATTGGACTTGTTGTCAAACATGAAACGTTATACATTTATCATGTGACTGAATCCTTTTGTAATGTGTTTGACAGCTGATTGGAGGGTAAATCCAGCCATTACACAAAGTCATTCAAAGCCAAAACTTTTCTTATCAGCACATAGATCTCATCAGTGACAGCCCGTACCAGACAAGGGTCATTTAAGAACTATATGAATGTAAAAGACACACCTGCTACTGGAATAATCAGTCAATTAATTGAGATTGAAAATGAATTGGGGGCAATATTCAAACTGTATATATGCTTCAAGCAACAGCAGTTTTAATACAACATTTGACTTCACTTTCACTTTCTCTAATGTGTGGAGTTGTGTTTTATGTCAGTTTAAATGGGATGCTTTAGGTTTTTGGGTGTTCTGTTTGAAGACATCAGTTTGGACTTAAGGACCTTGAGATGGGCATGTCATTGTTTTTGTCATTGCCAAGGTGAAAAGATTGATTAAAATAATCAATAGATAATGAAGTTAATTAATTGCACATCTACAGACATTCTCTGACTTTATTGAACAGGAGAAGATGTTCAGGGATAATAAATGGATATTTTAACTGGCTGCTGTCTCCTTCAGTCTCCAGGCTTGTCTTGCCCTCCGTGAGTGCATGGCTGCTAAATTTAAGATTTCCTGAGCAGGCTGCTCACAGTGTTTGGCTCCTTTGCACCAGATGTTCAGCAGATGGGGTTCACTAATATCACCCCAGGGTGCACAGGTTTCCACTCTAGCTCTCTCAGCCTTGGTCACTCTTTCGTCCGTCATGTCTCTGAGCGTAGCTCTCTGTCATACATTACCTTCTATTTTGTGATCTTCTTAAAAACACTTGTGGAGTTGGATCTTCCCCTCCTCCTTTGTGTTGCGACTGTCCTCTGTTTTGAGATGCTTGCTGAAACTGGAGGAAGGACAGAGAGGGAGAAGAGAGGTTTTCAGTGCTGGGCTGGGTGAAGCTTTCCTCCATTCCTCACTGCTAGACAAGCACCCGTGTTCCACCTGAAACGCCTTTGGATTTACGCTGCAAACTGCAGCCATCTTTCTTCCGTTAATCACCTCGGGGCTGGGTGCTCCGGCTCACCACGTCCCCAGGCCGATGGATGACCCGCAGGGGAAATCGAATGGAAACCAGCCAAGCCTGACGCTCCTGAAGTACTTTCTAGGTACCACAGCGAGGGAGAGAGAATAGGACAGCAAAGTAATTCAGTGTTTGTACCAGAGGCCAAAAAAGAAAAGAAATCCATCCAATTCAATACAAGTTGGAATTTGTTTCCTATCCAAAGACAAATTCTTATTTGCTCCAGATAAATCTTTAAAATGTGATTTAACACTTTTCAATGATTTGAATGTCCTCTTTCTGTTCTGCCTTCATTTAGTGTTGCAATTTAACTTATTTTCATTCTCAACTGTTTATTATTTAGTGCAAAACATCTTCTAAAACAATGCTAAGTGGTTACCATGCACACCACATAAGCATAAGCATGGGACCTATATGCTGCAGGTCACCCCCCGCCCCTCTCCCTCTCTCTCCCTGTTTCCTGTCGTCTTCTCTGCCAACGACTGTTAAAAAAAAAAAAAAAAAAAAGGCAAAAAGGCCCAAAAATGAATCTATTAAAAAAACAAAACAATGCCAAGTGCCAATCACAAGTTACACGAGCCTGAGGCGATGAGCTCACTGTGTTTGGCCCAAAGGGATTCAATAAAACAAGGATTTACACCTGATACTAAGATGATTAATAACTTACATGTCCAATGAATCAATTACTGTTTTAGGCCAAATTCATTTCTTCTTTTTTAGTTCATCTATTGCACAGCCATGACTGGATCATCTCACTGTGGGGCCGTTTATATACAGTGTGCCAGAGTGCCATTGGCTTTGTAAAAATGAAAGTTTAAAACAAGAGGACTGACTGATACAAGATGATGAGGTAATGATTAAGACTTGTCTTGAGGGGCTTTGCATGTTAGTTGATATTGCATTAACTAAAGTTATTTTCCTTAAAAAAATGAATGTACTTTTATCCAAGTTACACTGAACCTAGGCCATTCATAGGAAAGGGCCCCTGGGGTCTGTGGCCCTGTTTCCCATTTTTGGCAATAATTTAAGAAAACCAGATGCTCTTAAAAGCAGTCATGGAACAATGAGCAGCATGTGGCCAGTCTTTGTCTGTCTCATATCCAGTGCCTGTGATGATGTCAGAGCTGTCCCCACTCATAAGAACAGGTAATGTCCTCTGTGGAGGTAAACACACATAAATACATCCATTTGCTTTCAGTCCAACAACTTGTGCCTCTCTCCACTGCCAAGTGCTAATGAACAGTGTTTGGACGAGGAATAATCTGTCGGAGCTGTGTTGGTTTGCTTCCACTACAGAGCAAAACCATTCATGTTTGTTTCATCATTTCAGTGAAATAAGGGGGAAAAAAGTGAGTGCTTCTAAAAGGCACTTAGCATGTGGATTTGCTGTTATCTTAAAAGAGAAATGGATATGAATATGCACTGATGGTTGAACACATGAATAGTTTAAAAGGAAGGTTTAAGAAAAGGATTTATTTGTAATTCAGTGTTATTAGGAAAGCAGTGCCATTTTATTTTCACGCAGAACAGACAATGTGTTAACTCTCAGTCAGGTTTACTATCACTTGACCCTGACTTGGTTAACTTCATACTTTGCTGGAGTGAGTAGTCAGTCCACTTTGACATCACTATTAGGTGATGTGCAACATATTCATGTTATGTCTCTTGTCAAGCAGTCAACAGCGCTTTGTGAATGATGAAAAATGAGTAGCCAGCTGTAGCCACCTGTATTTTGACACACATTCTTCACCAGCCTCTTAATCCAAATACTAAAGGTCCTGGTTCAAAACTGATATGAATCAAAGTTTAACTGGAGTGTGAGTCTGACATTGATGTGAAGTGATCCTCCGGAGAGAAGATGTCTCATTCTGTTGGAGTAGAAACACTCAGTCCATCCTGATTGTACAGTGGTATTATATTATAGAGTTCATGTTCCTCTATCACAAGTCAGATTTCACAGTAAGGTACATTTTGGCGGTTAATTAGCAGCAGCTGATATGATCTGCTGTGTCCATGTTGGTCACTTTAGCTGCTAGCTGGATATTTTTTTACACTGTGCTACTCGGTATTCTCACTCTAATTTTCACTTGTTCACATGAGCACAATGCTGCACTGTAGGCTGCTGTAAAGGAGAGCAGCACGCTAACACTAACACTAACACAGACTGAGGTGGGCCAAACAAAGTAGAGCACAGAAATCAAAGGGTTTGCATTTAATCAGCTTTATTTGAGCACATACTGATCCTTTATGCCTGGATCAGCCCTACAACTGATCCTTAGGATCAGATTGGAACATCCCTACCTTTAACCATGCTTATGGTCTTTAACTGGCTAAATATAACCATAGAGCTGGCACATCCAACAATATATGAGTCATTTTGGAAGGCCCTTAGCAAAAGTTAGTCTTTACAGACTGTGTAAACTGAATTCAGACATTTTCTTCTAAACACATTAAATAGGTCATAAATGTATTTCTAAAAAAGGTGTAAAAAGCATTTCAACCATTTAGATTTGAATTGTGGAGCTAGGTTTCACAAACTGTGTTTCAACATTTCTGTGTTCAGGATTTAGTGGGCGGGTCTGAAAATAAACCCTCCCCTGTTGCTGTAGAGGTATAAATACATTCAGCACACTACTACTACTACAGTCTACAGTTAGCCAGTTAGCTGAGTTAGCCGCCGAGCTAGCAGCCGAGCCAGCCGCCGAGTTAGCCGCCAGGCTAGCTGCTGAGCTAGCAGCAGAAAGCTCTCAGACGTAGCGTCCATGTTTCTGGTAGAGGTGGTGACTTTGATTGACAGGTGACACTTGGTAGGGGGCGGGGTTTCAGCGAACTTGGCGGGCACTCCCACAGCGTTTGGGAGCAGAGAAAGAGACTGAGTTTTACACAACTTTGAAGCCTAATTTCATATATTTGGCGATTTTTTTAATCATTCAAATTTGGCAGGGTGGTTAACAACACACTTTTCTGTGGTATGTAAAACTCAGAACACATATTTATTCTTACTTTACAAAGACTTTAAAGGTGAAGAAACACAATAAAGACCCAACATATGAAGAGATTGATATCAGCAGAGGATTATGTTCTCCCATCACACCAGTAAGACACATCTATGAGAATGAAGCTGAAAGTTCCCTGTTCCCTGAATAAAACACACTGCTAACTAGAGAGAGCTGTAGCATCAAATATCAGGTGTGGTTTGTGTTATACTCCAGCTGGCTACACTTTTAGTAGCTGACACAGCACAGTAGCTGTCAGTCATTGAACTACAGGAAAAGTGATGCAGGTGCTCCACCGGCTCAGTGAGTACAACTGCAAGGAGGTCACAGAGTCACATCTTCTTGGTGCTGGTTGACATTCTTAACTATATGTATGTGTTGTTTCCACTATTTCCTTGGTTAGAGGTAGTGGATTGCTGTGGTATGGAACATTAACATCAGCGCAAACTGATATGACATCATCATGTGCTGCTTTGAAATTGCAGCTCATTAACTCATCAGTGTCAGAATGTTCGTTTAATCAGTAACCTAATCAGCAGCTGTAATCCAATTCTCTGTAGTGATTTACTAACTAAAGAGTGTCTGACACCTCTGTAGGTGAACAAGCAAGAAGAATGGATGGGTGGACACAGCTGGTGCTCTTACTAGTTACTATATGTTTAGGAAAGACTTGCAGGAGTAATACCTGAGATTAATCCAATTATACATGTCACTCTGGAACATAGTCGTAAGCAAACTTATCTGAATAAAATTTGTACGTACATTCTCATTCTGGTGATCATTAGAATATAAAATGAGTTTGGTGGAAAATTATATTTCATGATAGAACCTTAAACTAAGCATGGAACTTTGTTAGTTTGATACAATTTTATGCAAAGAGAATACGTTTAGTCTTTTTTTTTTTTTTTTTAAAGTAACATTGCAAGTGACTTTATTCTCTCTATGTGTCAGGCAGTAACATGGCTGATGAGTGAACGCTGGCGCAACTTGCTGCTGCTGCTCGCTGGTAACTTTTTAACTTTTCAGACTTTTCTGACTTATTTTATAGTTTTATGACCATGTAATTGCCTTCCGTTGGATTATTTCCACGATTTATCGACACTACGTCTATGTGAGTCTTCACTATTATTAGCTCACCTGTCCTGCCTTGGCTTGAGCCTCACCTGGTGTCGTTTTCTGGCCATCAACGCTGCCTGAGCCCTTGCTTACAATGTGGGTTGGTAGGACATACATTTTGTTCATATGTATCTGGCTCTTTCTACTACCTGTTCACCTGCCAGTGACGGGTTCATTCCAATATTCGGCCACTGACCTGCTCCGGCTGCGCTCTCACCTGCCTGGACTTAAGCCAGAGGCTCTCCATCTTCACCCGGACATCACCTTCCAGCCCCGCCAGAGATACATCCACCGAGGGGCCCGCCAGAATTTCCATCATAACAGCTCAACAGCAATAAAGTCCATCTGGTCCAGCTCTCAAGGCCCTCCACGCTTCACCAGCCGGGTTGTTGACCACAGTGTGCTAGCCCACCTAGTCCAGTCGGCCAGCACCACCACCAGCTGCGACAACACCTCACTCAACTTCGCTCTGCTCAACATCCGCTCACTGACAAGCAAGGGACATCTCACCCAGGACCTCATCACAGACCGTAAGCTAGACCTTCTTTGTTTAACCGAAACATGGCAACAGCCCAACGACTTCTCCCAGCTGAATGAATCCACTCCTAATGGATTTGTTTACATGTGTCAACCCCGTGGCTCCAGTCGGGGAGGCGGTCTTGCGATAATTTCTCATTATGTCTCACCTGTGTCTGTGCCCATCTCCAGCTCGTTTGAGTCCACTGTCTGCGAGTTGTCTGGTCTCACTCCAACCATCATTGCTACTGTCTACCGCCCCCCTAAACCGAGTAGTGACTTTTTAAATGACTTTGCTGCTTTCCTCACCCATCTATCCTCTCTCTCACCAAACATAATACTGCTGGGTGATTTCAATATCCACATGGACAATATCAATCTACCTCTCACCAAGGACTTCACATCCTGTTTAGAAAGCTTTGGATGTCACCCCTTTTGAACTTACAGCTGACGAACTCCCCATAACTGACCACTTTCTCCTCTCATTTACAGTGAAACTCACTCTCTCCATCTCTAAAACACCATGCCTCATTTCATTCCGGAATATAAAAAACATCAACCCTGCCACTCTCATTTCAAGTATCCACTCCTCCTGCCTCCCTGACATTCACAATCTATCCACCCCTGATGATCTGGTTTCTCATTACAATACTGGACTCCATAATATTCTTAATTCTCTTGTTCCATTAAAAAACAGATGTTTCTTTCTCCGTCTCTGCCCCCTAGTTCACCCCCGATCTTCGTCTCATGAAAGCCAAAGGTTGGCAACTTGAACACCTACACAGAAAAACTGGTCTCACTATTCACAAAGAAATGTACAATAACCATATCCTACATTATAAGAACTCCACAGCCAGCACCAAAACCCACTACGACTCCAGTATAATCACTGCAAATAAAGGAAACTCCAAAATCACTGTTCTCTCTGCTCAATAATATCACCCAACCCAAGGACTCTCTCCCCCCTCACTTGTACACAACCTCCTTCTGCAACTCCATTATGTCTTTTTTCACTGCAAAGTCAGGACATCAAGAATGTCCACCAGAACCTAGGTACAAACCCTCACCTCAGCATGTCAGCCAATTTTCACACGCTCATTCTCCTCCTTCCAGCTTCCCACTCTCTCAGAAATCACAGAACATTCAGAAATCCAAGCCACTTGTCAACTGGACCCCCTCCCCACACAACTAGTTAAAGCCTGCCTCCCCTCTCTGGTCCCCCTCATCTCTGCCATCATCCACTCCTCTCTCACCACTGGAACTGTTCCTACATCTTTCAAAACTGCTGCCATTACTCCAATTTTGAAAAAACCTGGTGCCGACCCCTCCAACTTCAACAACCTCCATCCTATCTCCAATCTACCCTTCATCTCCAAAATTCTTGAAAAAACAGTTGCTTCCCAACTCCATTCTCACCTATCCCACAATAACCTGTATGAACAGTTCCAGTAAAGTTTCCACCCACTCCACAGCACTGAAACAGCACTTATCAAAATCACCAACAACCTCCTTATGGCAGCTGATTCTGGACTCCTCACCATCCTCATCCTCCTCGACCTGAGTGCAGCCTTCGATACCATCTGTCACATCACCCTCCTCAACAGACTATCTTCCATTGGCATCACCCACAGTCCATTAGACTGGTTCACATCTTATCTCTCTGGCCAAACTCAGTTCGTTCAACTCAAGTCCTTCAAATCCATCCGCACCTCCGTCACTTCCGGTGTGCCCCAGGGCTCTGTCCTGGGGCCCTTCCTCTTCATCACCTACCTCGTTCCCCTCAGCAATATCTTCCGCGAATTTAACATTCACTTCCATTGCTACGCTGATGACACCCAGCTCTACCTCTCTACTAAACCTTCGTCCACTCTCCCGCCCACCTTCCTCACTGATTGCATCACTGAAATAAAAACCTGGGTCACCCTAAACTTCCTTAAATTAAACAGTAACAAAACCGAGGTTCTCCTCATTGGCACCAAATCTACTCTATCCAAAACCAACAGCTTTTCTCTCACTGTTGATAATTCATCCATTTCACCCTCCCCCCAGGTTAAGAGTCTGGGTGACAGCACACTGTCCTTTCAATCATACATCAACATTACCCAGTCTGCCTACTTCCACCTATGAAACATCAATCGCCTTCACCCCCTTTTACCCCCCACACTGCTGCCATCCTTGTCCACAGCCTCGTCACTTCCCGTCTGGATTATTGCAAATCTCTCCTCTTCGACCTGCCTCACAAATCCCTCCATAAACTTCAACTGGTCCAGAACTCAGCTGCCCGTATCATCACTCGAACTCCCCCCATCCACCACATCACTCCTGTCCTCCAACAGCTCCATTGGCTCCCGGTTCAGGGAGGTCTAAAGTGGACCAGTGGTGGGAAAGCAACCCATGGTGTCATGTTATTTTACACTAATAGGCTACTTAGCTCTATCTACTGTCTTATGTTATGTTCTGTTCTTACGTTCAGATGCAGGCTGTACTTTAAAAGGGGCACATGGGACAATATTTAAAAACACCAACATCACTTATAGCATAAGCTGTTGAATTAACAAGTCATATTCAAACAGAATGTAACATGGAATCTCAATTGCTTAACAACAGTCATTAACAGTCCTTCAGTGCTGCTACATTAAGCTAACTGTTGCGATGGCTGATGCAAGTAGATATCTGCTGCTTTATTTAAAAAAAAGGGAAACATAAATATTTAAAAAAGGAAATTTGGTTGAAAATACCTAAATAAGCTGCTGGAACGTGCTACTGTATGATGCTATCTTGAGTATTGGACCAAAGTGATGTCAATATTGTATCCTGGTTGTTGATAGGCTGGGAGGACCTCCATCTGTTGGAGCATCATTTTACATGTTTTGGCTAATAAAAGATGACATGAAAAAAAAAGAAGAAGAACATTAAATTGATATAAGAAACCTCTAAGAAGGACAGCAGCAGTCCTGTGCTCTCCTCTCACTGCTTCACACACACTGCTCCTCCCCCTCCTGCTTGCCCTGCAGCAGCACCGTTGAAGCATTTTAATCACAATTTCAATAATTGATTTTTCCCAAAGAAGAGAGAAAAAAAAATATTGAAAAAATTATACTGAGATTTGGTAATGCTTTATTTCAACCAGAAGTTTTTATATTTTGATTTGAAGAGGGTTAGTAGTAACCTCCTCTGTCTCTATGGACCAGCCTCCTCTAGTGCTTACTGTTGGCTTTGGTATAGAGCTCTGATTTTAATGGGAAATGTAAATCTTTTACTAAAATGTAAATATTCTAAATAATACCAAGCCTTATTAGCATTCTGAATACACACTAACCAATAACTTTTCCATTTAATGCTGTCCAGAACACCACCACTGCCGATAGATAGATAGAATCCACTAACATCATGTCTTGTTTTTTTTTTTTTGCTTTGCCCTTCTCCTGACCCTCTCTGTATTTGTGTCTTGTGTCTGTGTGTAATTTGCTCTGCCCTCTTGCCTGCAGCCCTGTTTTGGGCTGTAGCCAGTGAAAAAAACCTCTCAGGCGATGTCACTCCAAACACCACTGCTGTGACATGATGTTGACAGGCACCAGGCGAGCCAACCCAAAGCAAAACCTAATTACCATTAAACCAGGGAGCACTGCTTTAGCCAGCAACATCACTCTGAGGCCTATTAGCCAAAATTAGCACATGTGCTTGCACACATTAAAAACACACACATTTTTTCGCCTCGCTCGAAGGCTCTCCACAGTCACACTTTTCTCTGTCCTTGCCAGAAGCCCCCTTTTCACACTCCTCCTCACTTTGTTTCAACTTTCAGGAGGTGGAAATGGAAATCTTTGGCACAGGGAGTGCATGTTGTCTCATCTGGACGGGCTTTTCTTACATCTTTTTTGGTAACGCTGGCTGACTCGCACATTGAATCTGATATCCCTGTTGGAAGTGATACACAGCTTGTCCATTATGATATGTGTCAGGCTTTGATCCCAACGTGTTCTGAGCTGTACAGTAGGTGGGTGAGGATGATGCATTACATGTTATACTAGGAAGACACCCCAGAATAAAGGCAGGGATATGCACTCTCTCTCTCACACACACACACACACACACACACAGGCGTTTTGGGTTGCAGGCTAAGTGTTTTAAGCTGCGCTGTGGATAGCTGGTAACACAATATCATCATGTTTCTCTTGCCAGCCTTACTGCTAGCTCAGTTATAAAACAAGACATTGAACTTTGCAGCATGGACAGCAGACCACAGCTTTATCACCCGGTGAAGACAATGCATAGCTCCACTCAATTAAATTGGATTGAATATTGATTCAGTATTGATTAAAACCTCCTAACAAGTGCAGTATACAACATTTTAACCTTTACATTAAGAATTGAAAAAGAGATTGAAGAGATTCAGACAGAATTGATGTTTTAAATTGTAGATACATAAATGTTTGATGGATACATTCAGCTGTTTCTTGCTGTTTCTTGCATTAGTGTCTTTAAATCAGTTCTAATTCTAATTCCTCAGTTTCAGCTCTTCTCAATCTTAGCTTGGAGTTACATTTAATGCTTGCTAACATGCTTGTTACCATACTTGCATTTTAACATGCTGTGTTACAATGTACAATGTAATGCTGTTTCCCCGTTAAAGAATTTAAATGGTGATTTTCTACATTTTTCCCTCTGTCAACGAATCTCATGTGCAGAGTCCAACCAACAATAAGTACATCCTCCTAACACATGTTATGCCTGATATATCTGTTCTGCACACCTGTGTTTAAAAACCTGACTCACACCAATGCACTGGATAACATGCAGTCATGCGCATTTCCATGCATGCACAATCAGTGTTTGCCATATTGCTGTTTTCACTCTTTTGAGACAGGAATTCATAGGGGGGAAAAACAAAAACAATACCGAGCAGCAAAGCTTTGCATTTAGGATTCTCTCTCCTCTCCTCCTCTCTTCCCCTCTGTGCTCACTACCTGTCTCTTTCTTTGTCACTTCTCATTATGTCTCCAGCCACTGTGATAAAAAAATAATTGAATACAATTAGATACATGTTCTTCATGGCATTACTTTGCTTGAGATTGCATTATGTGTAGCACAGTGCAGGGCCTGCAATTCATTTTCTAAAATAAGGGGGAATTCCCCCCTTAAATGCTTCATATAGCGGGGATTTTACTTTGTTGCGGGGGACTATAGGCCGTATCTTGTCCTATTCTTACTGCAGATTGTATTTTGGGACTTTCCTTCAATTTAAGGTATTTCTCTGAACTATATTATATAGTAATTAGTTATTTAGTATACACTTTAGTAGTTTTATTCTCTGAACTACAGTCACCTGCTACTTCATTAGGAACACGTGCAATATAATTAAATAGAATATAACACCTCTGCTATAAATTCTGCTTTTTTTGGAGTTTATATATTTTCAGTTTTTGTTGACATTGTTAAAAAAGTGATAATTCTACTTTGTTTATTACTGAGGTTATACTAAGTGGTGGTGGTGTACCTCCTCATGTATGTTAATGGAGTGGACAAAATATTAGGAACACCTTTCAATATAATTCACCCTAATACACCACAATCACTCAATACTTGTCAAAAAATGTATTTGAGCTTCATAAATGTAGAATTCATAGCAGAGTTGTTGTATTGGATTAAATTAGATTGCACAGGTTAAACCATTGAGTCTATTTTATATAGTTAACTTATTCTCTGAACTATATTTATAGTAATACGTTATATTGTATTATACAGTTAAGTAGTTATATTCAGCTTCAGTAGCATCATGTTTTTGTTGAATGTCCCTCTCTCTCTCTTCAGGTCTGTTGAATGAGAAACATCTGAGCGACTTAAAATTGACCAGTCGTCCTGCAGTAAGCACCGCTGCAGACGTTGGTTCAACATTAATATACATCACTGTAAATGTGTGCATTATAAGTGTTGGATTTGCGGGAATCTATTAAATTGTGCGCAATAATCGCAATCCTGCACTGAAATCCAGGTCCTGACAGTGTGCAGCACAGTGTGCACTACTTGGTGCTTTTTCTGTGTCATCTCTATCTCCTTCTTTTTCTCTCATTCACATTGTCTTACATCTCGTCCCAAATGACACGTTTGTTTGTTGTTGTTTTTTCTTTTTTTTCTGTGTCTCAGTGAAGAAAGTAAACACAGGATCTAATGCTGAACTGAAAGAAAAGCATTTTTCTTGAAGGCTCATATGTAACCTTTCAGCATTAAAATGTCTTAAAGCGATTAGACCTATATTAAATCATTTTGTTGAGTCAGTAGGAGTTCATTCATTGTTGGTTTGAGATTTGTAATGTAGTAAATTGACAGTCATGTGCTTGAGCTCAGATTGAAAGACACGCTGTCTTTGTCATGAACTAATGCATTGGACTACTGAGAACATTGAACTGTTGGTAAAAGCACCACAGGATGTTCATGTGAAGGCCACGTTACATTGTAGAAAACATTCTAACACTAATGTGAACCATGTACCTGAAGCAGCTTTATTGAGAGGCAGCACCACGCTGTGCCACATGCAGAAGAGTCAAAGATGGAATGGGTGGGTGGGGGGTCATCATCCATCATCATCTTGGTTGCTGTGGCTACAAAAAGTTATTATTCTCCGTTAAACCCCCCTCCAGCAGAGGAAGTCATTGTTCAGAGGTGCAGTGATAATTGTTGGAATAATAAATGTGTGGTGTGTTCTCTGTGAGAGCCATGTCTGAACCACAGACCTGCACACTCCACAGCTCATACTGAGATACAGGAACATGTTCTTTTTGAAGTGAAAATGCTTCAAAATGTTTGCATTTAAATTGAATTTGAAAGTGATTTGGCTTCAGTCTGGTTCAGCTGGCTACACAATGTTTTAGTGTTAGAGCAGGAGGACAAAACTAGACTTTCAGTTATTTCTATAAATGAATCTTTGAAGTAGGAAACAAATTATATTTGAAATTAGTTTCAATGTTTTATTCATTCATAAGTCATTATTGTTATGCTTTATGATTGCTCCTCTTCTTGACCCTGGCTTATTTGATCAAACCAGTGTTGATGGTCTCTCATCTAGTGAGCCTCAGGTGTATTTGGGATGTGCAGACTGTGCATGAGTTCCTTTAGATCAGGATTGTCTTTAGATAGTATAAGATATGTGTGCATCAGGTTAGGAAGCTTTACCACAGGTCTATATCAGATCAGGTCTATTTTAGACCCTTGGGGGCCCCTGTGTGTCTACTGCAGGCTTGATGAGTCATTTTGAAATGTGTAATTAATGTTTGTAACCAAACAGAAATACATTCATACATTATTATAAAATTATTATTATGAACAGAATTTGTTCTGAGACACACACACACACACACACACACACACGCACACGCACGCACGCACGCACACACACACACACACACACACACACACATACATATGTACACACCTGAACAACATAATTGAATAGAAACACAAAGACATTCTTCACATTGAATGAATCAGTGGATCTCTTCAGTGAGAGTTAAAAAGATGTTCCTTTGAACTTTAAATCTTTCCTCATCATTTTCAGATTCACACATTTTCTTTAGAAAAAAAAAAGCAGCGCAACATGATGACGTAGACTTTAAAGAATTTCCACCAACTTCTAGTTTAGATCCAGAGTAAATCATGGAGGAAATGAAACACTAGCGGTCGTGCAGCACTATGCATAGTTGCATAGTTACATCACAGTTCACATGTAACCAGAAAAATGACACATTATAATGATGGTAATGGTGTGACTGTATATGTTCAATCACAGTTAGGCTGCTACAGGCTGTTTGAGAAAGATTTGATTCTAAGAGGACCTTTATACAGTCTACTATTCAGCAGCTGGATTTCCTTTTCTGTGCATTTTCTTTAGAGGATTAAGCTCCTGGACCCCCCCCCCCCAGCCCTCCTCCCATTTTGTAGTATGTACATATGAACTGCAAGAAAAACTCAAAGGTCCAGATTGAAGGCACTGATAGACACTGCTTTTTAGCTGTTGCCAGGATGATGTGCTTTTTTAGTATTTCTATTTTTCCCTAATCCTGAGCTACCCCAGCGTAAGCCATCGGGAGCAGTCGACATGCTTATCAACTGAAACACACAAATGTCATCTTTAAGCTGTTTGTGTGGGCCCCGATTGTGTCTTAATCTTTATTTTTATGAGTCTCTATTGAGATGCTCATCTCTTCTGATGATTGTGGGCTTAAAAAGTGTGACAAATAGGGCAGACTCTTCATTATCGGGGTTCATTTGAAACAGTGTTTTGGGATTGGCGTGTGGCTCAGAGTGCATGTACTTTGTGCTCACATGCGTGTGCGTGAAATCGTCTATTTGATCGTAGACGAGCTGGATTTGAGCTCTTATCGCAGACAGGAGTTGGGCTATAGCGGCAAATCAAAGGCATGACGCTCTGTGCACTCCAGACTCTGGACTCCCAGCTCAGTCAGGGAGTGAGCCTGAACACCTTATCAGGTTGACCCAACCTCAGCCTGCCGCAGCCGCCCGCCTTCAGCCTCCTGGTGCTTCCCAGCCTTTGGAAGCACTTTGAAAGAGCCCTCTCTGATGTGCGACTGAAGCTAGTCTGAGCTGTTGACGATTGAGCCGACTGCTGGCTGCTGATACTCACTTTCCATAGCACAAAAAAAAAGACCTTCACCTTAGAGAGAGTGAGTTAGTGTCATATCAAGACTTTACCCTGAAAATCCTCCTACTCTCATACAATTCAAGAATCGACTTTTTGACTTGTTTCTCTCCATAGAATCACAATGCAGCTAATTAGTATATATTTGGAACATCTTCTTCTTCTTCTTCTTGTCTATCATTATTATTATTAGTAGTAGTAGTAGTAGTAGTAGTATTGTGGTGACTGCAGCAGCATCATCTCATCATAATAAATCAGAAGTCATAACGATGACATCATGTTCTCTAATGTGGTATATTTCTTTGAAGGCTGCATGATGAAACCCATTTGGAAAGTTCATGAAATACAAAAGCCTGTTCTCATGACATTATGACATTACTGATGAGACCAAGGTGTAATTAAATCAGTATTAATGACATGGATGCTCCACATTTCAGAATAGTATATTTGGCTGACTGTTTGCTGTAAGAAGGGTGATTGCTGTGTTCCATCTTGGATCCTGTTCCCAAAATAGCCACATGTATTAATAAATCTCTTATTGAACCCTTAACCTCTCCTCACTCTGTTTATTATCTCCTTCCTCTTGTTTTTTTATGAAAGAGTTAAGGTAAAAACATTCAGATAATTAACTATCAGATGGGTGGTGTTTAGCTCAGTTTGTAGAGCACCCGCCCCTACAGTCCTCAGAGCGGTCCTTTCCTGCATGTCATTACCCCGTCTCTGCCTCCCATTTCCTGTCTCTCTCTCTACTATCTACATTAAAGGCAAAAAAGCCCCAAAAATATACAAAAAAAATTAACTATCGATAGCTGGTTTTAGTTAACCCTTACATACTGTACTGTTCATATTCTGACTCATAATTAGTCTCTACACCAATTCACAGAATTCCCCCTTAAATGGTTCATATAGGGGGGGTTGTACTTTGTTGGGGGTGGGACTTGTCCTATTCTTACTTCAGATTGTATTTTGGGACTTTCCTTCAATTTAAGGTATTTCTCTGAACTATATTATATAGTAATGAGTTATTTAGTATACACTTTAGTAGTTTTATTCTCTGAACTACAGTCACCTGCTACTTCATTAGGAACACGTGCAATATAATTAAATAGAATATAACAGCTCTGCTATAAATTCTGCTTTTTTTGGAGTTTATATATTTTCAGATTTTGTTGACATTGTTAAAAAAGTGATAATTCTACTTTGTTTATTACTGAGGTTATACTAAGTGGTGGTGGTGTACCTCCTCATGTATGTTAATGGAGTGGACAAAATATTAGGAACACCTTTCAATATAATTCACCCTAATACACCACAATCACTCAATACTTGTCAAAGAATGTATTTAAGCTTCATAAATGTAGAATTCATAGCAGAGCTGCTGTATTGGATTAAATTAGATTGCACAGGTTAAACCATTGAGTCTATCTTATATAGTTAACTTATTCTCTGAACTATATTTATAGTAATTACAAGTTATATAGTATTATACAGTTAAGTAGTTATATTCAGCTTCAGTAGCATCATGTTTTTGTTGAATGTCTCTCTCTCTCTCTTCAGGTCTGTTGAATGAGAAACATCTGAGTGACTTAAAATTGACATTTTGTAACATCAGCTGATAAAACGCGCAGCACAGCAACATTTTACACATTGCGCCGTTAATATCAGCTGTTTAGTTGGAGCCGTTCATATACTCTGAGCCGGTTAGCCTGAAGCTTGTTACTATAGTAACGTCACAGTTACCTGTTTGAACCATGGGATTAACGTTGTTAATGGTGACATCGCATGGCGCTGTTTTCATTAGTTTTTCGGGCTCTGCTGTTTTTTTTCTGAGCAGGTTCTTCCTCAGATGATGTAGATTTATGTTTTAACCAGCGGTCTGTGTTTGTTTCCTTAAACTTAATATCACTGTTAGCGTGTCTGTGTTATGCTAGCGGGAGATACAGAGAGCTACAGGTGTGTTCAGGGTCGAAGTCAGACAGTCGGACACAGTGGTTCTGACCAGTCGTCCTGCAGTAAGCACCGCTGCAGACGTTGGTTCAACATGAATATACATCACTGTAAATGTGTGCATTATAAGTGTTGGATTTGCGGGAATCTAATAAATTGTGCGCAATACCCGCAATCCTGCACTGAAATCCAGGCCCTGCATTCACATTCATACATTCCCCATCGGTCATTAATAATCATTTGATTCATCCTTAATGAAGCTGTATTCTATGTACAACCACATGTTTGAATGGTGATTTTTGAGATTGGTTTGACTAACACAGGTCAAATTTCTACACATACAAAATGTGTATCAGCTGCACAAATAAACAAATGCATTTTATTTCCATTTTTGTCACATTGGGTCACATTAAGACAATTTTGGCTAAAAGAAAAGTGTATATGGAGTTTTTCCAGCTCTCCAGTGTAAAATGGGTCAAATTTGACCAAAGACAGTATGTGAGGCAGGGGTGATGGTAGGATTAGACCTTTAGCAGGGCTCAGCTCTTAATGACAATCTGACATACAATGCCCTGCAAGTGTTAAAAAAAAACTAACAATAAGCATTTATTTCATTTTATTTGGTGTGCTGAGATCAAACTTAGGGGAGCACCCCTAAAAAGGGTCTAAAATCACCCCTTTATGTAAGGGTTAATGTTAACTGTAAATGTCACTGTTAGAAATGCCAAACTGGCAGCAGATTATATCAGCTGTGATATATAGATAACTCCATGTAATGAAACTTCACATCATCATAATGTCATTTAATAAGCATATTCAATGAATAGTTGTAGCACCAGGAGCAGTGCAGTAGAGCAGACAGCATTTCATATCTGCTGTTACTCATTTTATTTTCAGGTTGGAGTCTGGCTGTGACAGTGTTTCTGTGTGTGTGTGTGTGTGTGTGTGTGTGTGTGTGTGTCTTATCAAGGATATTATATATAAGAATTCCTTTTCCATTGAAAGAATAAAGTTTAGTGGGATGACATATCTTTGGCCGCCAACCCCCCTCCTTCCCTCCCTCCCACACTGCAAGAAAACTATATTTTTGGGGCGTGTCACTTTTGGCCGCTCTTTGGTGTGTTCACAACGTTAGTGTTCTTTTTTTTACATGTTAAGCCATTTCCATGGCTCCTTCCACACCCTGGTTGGTTTTTGGTGGTGATCCTGATTGGAGGCATGCACCTGGTCCAGCGCTCCAATCCAGAAGCTTCAATCAGCTGGATGAATCAATAAAGGTCTGGCCAGCCTGTCAGTCAGCTGGGACTTTGTGAACAGCTCAGCACTGTGCCTCTGGCTGTATGCTTGGTGTGTATAAGAGAGCATATCTCTTTGTTTGTGAAACTAGCAAGAAACACTCCATCTCTAACCGTGCTTCTCGTTGCTGTCGATATCGATTGCTGTGAAACCAGTACGAGGAACTGGTTTACCACCTGGGGACTGGGTCAGTGTAGTTGTGCTTCCCACTGATCACACACACTCTTAGTATTCTGGCTGTTTGCGTCATAAGGAGCAGGGCTGCTCTTCTTGTCTTTATGTTTTTGTGTCAGTCTGGTTTAAGGCTCTTCTTTGGGTTCTATTTGGTTTTCAGGCCCTTCTTCTTTGATAGTTGCCTCTTGTGTTTTTTTCTTTTTTGTATTTATTTTTTTTTTTCATTTTTGAAACTACCTACCTTCTTGTTAATAATGAACTGTATTTAACCAACAGCGCCTGCTTGTAAGCTGGTTGTAATGATCAGATAGGAACGAAGAAAAAACTAAGTTCTACTACATACATTTCAAAACTTCTCTTTAATATTTGCATTTCTGTGAAATATTAAAGAGTTTGATGTGTCATACAGTTATTTATTTAAAACCTTGTGAGGGGAACTGCAAACAACTCTTAAACAACTGAAACATGACAAGAAGACACAAATACACACTGGCTTTCTTGTAAAGGGCCACAAGGCAAAAAAAAAAGAAAACCACAGCTTTATTTAAATAATGCATTGTTATTTATAAGCTTATCATAATGGTAGCTTTTGTAAAATCTTAATGTGAAAAGTATAAAGCTGTCAAATGAATGTAGTGGAGTAGAAGGTACAATATTTACTATTGAAGTATAAAGTAGCATGCAGCATAAAGTACAAGTATCTCAAATAGTACTTCAGTATAGTAAAGATATAAATCAAATATGATATGCATTTATGAACTTACTTCATTGCAAATGTTGAAAGTTAACCTAATGAGAAACTGTAGCAGTGAATTTGCTAAATTCAACTACATCCTGCCCCACCCAACTTTTATAGATGCTTTGATTGCACTACTCATATAAGTATGTTGAAGTACCATTAAGGTTATGCAAAATCAGCTGTTAGTTAAATATGATCACTTGGCTGAAGATGATATCTCTGAATCTCATTAGTCTGCCCTTGATGAAAGCATGAATCAGATGCTACAGAAGGGATAGTCAAAGGCCAGATCTTTCACCAACTTTATGTTCAATGTTTCCTTTCCTTATCCAAAAACACAAAAGAAAAAAGAAAAACAAAGGATGACATTCAGCGGTAAGTGACGGGACAGAAGGGGAGCGAGCACAAAGAGGCTAAAGATAATGGATGTGAATTGGATTAAATGGGTTGGGTGGAGAACATTAGCAGTAAGGTCAGAGCTGCTATTGTAGTGTGAGTCACTCCCTCCACTTCTAATCTCTCTAATTAGGCCTCATCGGCGTTAGCCAGCACCTCCCCACACCCTCACCCACACCCCGACCACCCTCCATCCTCCATATCCATCTCAGATCCAAGGAGGAAGAAGGGAGAATGGACAGCTCGAAGGTGGACACAAGTTAAGTGTGTGTGTTCATTAGGGCTGAGTGAGAGAGAGAGAGAGAGAGAGAGAGAGAGAGTAAGAGCTGCATAATAAATCCTTAGATATGGATTTATCCCCATATTATACATCATCATATTCATTTTGGAGCTCTCTTTACTAAAGCAGATGAGCCTGACTGACATATTTTGTTGTTGTCATGTTTAGACTTTTTCATCACTATCACTAAGTTATCCACTATTTTCTGCCTCTACATTAGTTACAGTGAAAACAAACGTCTAGCAGCTATGACTTTCCATTATGCAGATTCAACAAAATAGGGGGAAAATATTCCTCATTCAAGAAAAACTGATTTTTATTTTTATTTATTTTTTATTCTGTTAATAAGAGTATCAAGGCTAATAATGTCCAATCAATTCATAGTCTCATATCCCAGGAACACTGACAGTTTCCTCCATCCATGTATAAAGATACATAAAGAACATCTGGACATGCAGACAAAAGAAAATCCAAATGATATTAACTGCATACTACTTTTATCATACAAGCTGTCATAGAACAAGCACCTATTAGTGATATACTCATCACAAGTTCAACCCACAGTCCAGATCAGACACCCATGATACTAACCAGTGATACACTGGGACAAACAAAATGAAGAAAGATATAACATGTACTTATATTAGAAATACAGTCAGTTTAAAAAAATGTCAAGTGCTCAAAGTTAAGAATTCTTGCTCTTAAATCATCAACATATTTCTCTGCACTTGTTTTTTTCTGGCTACCTTTCCTTCAGAAACAAATGTAAATGAAGCCATGAGTAAGTCATGCAAGCAGTGAAACACCAAACTACTGCTGGTTGCATCTATTGAAACGTGATGTTTACTGCTATTTTGTTTTTTGGACAAAATTTTACAGCCTAAAAAAATAAATGATCAACCAAAGCGCTGCAGGCACGATATCCATCCCCAGTCTACATACAGGAAATGATGGGATCATTTGCAGCTATGATTGAACAGTAAATTAACATAACTGAATACTGAATTAGAGCCATTTAATAGCCTAAATTTATTTTACATTATGCATCACCAACATGAATATTTATGGAGTGAGTTTGGTTCTTCTGACTCCATAGTGTATGTATACATCTGGTAGGTAGAGGAGCGAGAGGTGAAGCTACAGATGCAGTGAAGAGAAGCAAGTAAAAGCATCAAGGTGTTTGTAGCCGGCTCAGTGTATAAAGGCTGAGAGTGTGTTCAGGTTGACAAGCCTGGTGATGTCACTGCTGTCAGCCATGCTTCTGTATTTGTGCATATGTGTGTATTTGTGCATATGTGTGTGTGTGTGTGTGTGTGTGTATGTGTGTGTGAGAGGAATGCTAATGCAGTGGTTTGTGATCCCATGTGAACCAAGCAGGCAGTATTTATTATGCAACTGGCAAGCAGCAAGTCTGAGCTGTGCTTACAGAGCAGGAGAGACAGACAAGGAGAGGTAGAGAGATGGATGGATGGATAAACATTGAAGAAGATACTTTGTTGCTTGTGTGTGTGTGTGTGTGTGTGTGTGTGTGTGTGTGTGTGTGTGTGTGCGTTTGCTGTCAGATTATCACACTATGCAACTATTTGCATTAGCAAAACACATTTCTGCGTAAATATGTAGTTTGGATTTCAGTTTTCCTTCAACAGATCAAACAAAATGTTGTATAGTATATGTATCTGCAAAATGTTCTCTGCTGGCATTTTGCATCAGTCAGTACACACATGTCATCTAAACTGTAGTTGTGTGGTTAGGACTTAACCTTCCTGTTGTGTTCTGATTGTATTGGAGCAAACTGCACCGGGGCCCAGACACTGTCAGGGGCCCATGAAGGAAGAAAAAAAAGCTGTACTGTTTTTATGAATGAAATAGCTTGGGGCGGGTCAGTAAGGTAGGCTAACTCTGAGTGGCTGGTATGGGAGGAGGAAATGATCATTTTTACAATCACCTTGATAGCTGTCAGTCATGATGAGTCGCAATGACGTTTGGACCTGAGCAGTGTTGTAAATGACTTTGCTGAGCGCAAGGCTGTAAGATGAGCTTCTAATGAGTGAGTACAGCTTCTCTTTGTTATGAAGTGGAATTAGTGAGATTTAAATCTATGGCAATGTACTTGTAACCTCATATGTTGGAACAATGATTGTGTGATATAGGTGCCACATCCATTCATTAATGTTGTGTTTTTGTAAGGCATATAATGAGCTGGGTTTGTCTTGATGGTTATGCTTATGGACATACTGTGTTCACAAAGATATCTTTGTGTAACTTTGTTAGTGTCAGCTATATTTGAATGTTTGATAGTTTGGAGACATCATCAGTATGTGGTAGTTTGAGCCCAGGTCAGGGCAGGCTGTTAGCCTCGGCTGCTGTCCGTGGTGCTGAAAGGCTGGTTTGCAGGTCACCTGTAACGTTAGCATACATGGTGACAATAGCAGTTGTCTCCAGTGGCTGTGTGAGTGTGTGTCCAAGCGTGTGTGTGCGTGTGGGCGTGCGGGCACAAAAAAAAAATTCACCATAAAGTTATGCTGCTGATCTGAACAGTCAGTAGACATTAAAGGGGTGTGACTATAATTAGACCCCCACATGCAGAGACACACATACACACACACCAAACACACAAACACACATAATATTGTTTCAATAATGTATCATACTTTTCTCACAGCTCTGGTGTAGCTACAGTTTTTTTTAGGCTTAACTCACAGTCCATTGTGGGGCAGCACAATGACCAAATAACATTGTGCATGTGAAGCTCTTGATTATATGTGTAATCAGGACACTGGTGAGGAGGAGAGAGGCCAGGACACTGGTAATATAGCTGCAATGTACGAGGAAGGGTCAGAAGTACTGAACACAACACAGAGTATGATCCAGATTTTAGAGAAATTATATAGAACAATCTAGTGATGAGGAACTCAGTCCTGCTCAGGTTCTTCTTACATTCCTATCAAATAATCCATTAACGATGCTCATTTTACTGAAAAACAAGTCCAGTTAAATGAGGCTTACAGGCCATGAAGTTCAAAATACAAATAGAAGTGGTAATAAATAGAAATGAAGTTAATAAAAAAGATCAACACACTAGGGGTGTGACGAGATCTCGTCTCACGAGACGAAAATGCAACGATATTTCTCGTCAAAGTGAATTTTGTCTCGCAAAGCTATAATTAAGGGGCTCATTCACACGTCATGTCTTCTTTTTATAATGTCACGTGTGGATCATTAACCTTGTTACAGCTTCTACCTGTTGAGAAGATCTCAGTCAGAAGTAAGAGATGAGGAGAGCAGCAGGTTGACCTCAGGTCTCTACACTGAGAGCCTGAAGTAGGAGGAGCAGGTATAGGCCTAATGATGCCAAAAGTAAAACGAGTCACACTACCAAATTATAACACAATTTATATGTTGTTCTACTTGTGTATTTATGTAATACAGGATTTGTGCAATTAACTTTTATTTCTGTGTTTTTTTATTAGCAACATGATATAATTTGTGATAATTAGATTCTTTATTAGAATTGTTTCTACTCTTTATAATTTACCTTTTAGTATTTGTGATTGTATTTATGGTTGTTATTTCCATAAATACCAAAATCTATAAAATATCTATATGGAGAAACCTTTTACAGTGCTGCATACTGCATATGATCATTATATATTTAGAAAGTAGAACTAAAGTGATTTATTACAAGATGATTCGTTAAAACATTTCAATTCAATTTCCATTTTGTGAATTTCAAATAAAAGAACAGTCATTTATTTCCTCATTGAAGTTTTCTTCAAAATAAAGTTAAAATCTCGTCTCCATCTCGTGAACCCAATATCGTGTCTCGTCTCGTGAGCTGAGTGTATTGTCACACCTCTACAACACACATTAATAGATAATCATATAAGGATGGTGGTAGATTCATAAGCTGCTATAGGTTCATAAGTCAATCAGTTTTGAGTAGAATCTCTTCTAGAGCACAAAACAAACACTTGAACAGTCAGAGTTATGACATGCTAATAAACTAATATACTGCTGTCATAAGGCTTGTTGATGATGAATTAGTAAGCAGTACAACAAGATACAGTGAGTGTCCTGATCTGCAGATGGTGATTAAAGAACGCAAGAACCTGAAGAAAATGGGTTGAGAAATATTATGAATATATGAATGAGTAATATATGAAGTATTTATCAAATCATATGAATCATATGATGTGGCCTTCACAGTCTCTACACCTCAATCTGACTGAACACCTGTGGGAGATCTCTCCATCACCATCATCCAACACCACATGTGGAACTAAATCTGTTCTGGATTCTCATGGTGGACCAACAGCTAACTAAGACATCTTATGTTGAGTTTTTTTTTCTTTCATTTGACACCCATCTGTATGTAAAGAAGAACCCTAACCTCAGAAGACAGTGGTTATACCATGACTAAGGTGTCTTGATATGACAAACCAATCAGATTACTCTCCCTGTCCATGGTGTAACGTTCACCTTCACTCCATTCTGTTGTTTCAAGACAAAATATTGATTCATTATGGTTCACAGATATAACATTTCAATAGAGTATGTGCTCAAAAGAGATGATGTTTTATTCCTCCTCTTCATTAATAGATATAGATACATTGACCTTGAGGGAGTGCAGTGAAACTAACAGACATTTATGATATATGGATCTTGAGTTACGGTAATGATATTAATAAATAAAGTATGTCACGTCTCAGTTACTGAAATAATACTCATTCATTCATTAGGATTTTAAATGATTGGGATATTAATACTATATATGTGGATTTTGCGTCACTGTAACAACATTAATGATGATTTATGAGTGAATTAAAGTAGAACAGGACCAGAGTGTGACAGTGTGACAGTGTGCAGATCAGCAGCAGGATCTGACCTGCTGTCTATTTATATATATATATATATATATATATATATATATATACAGTACGTTTATATGTTTATATATTAGGGCTGTCAGCGTTAGCGCGTTAATCACGATAGATTAATGTAATCCATAATGGTTATTTTTTTTAAATCGCATTTTAATGTTGCAAGCCTTTTTGTCCCTTCTACTCACCCGTAGGCGGCTCCTCTCGCTGTAGCGCTATGCTTTGAAGTGGCCTCCTGCAGTAAACCTACCGCGCTGATGGAAAGTAAGAGAGCTACTGGACTTTTGAACGGCTTGTTTAACTTTAAAACACTTCCAGACGCTTCAGTTGACAAGTCAAAAGTAAAATGCAACCTGTGTCAAACGGAGTTTAACTACCACCGGAGTACGTGGAGTTTGAGTTAGCACCTCCACGCTAAACACCCAGGTGCAGCCAAGCCAGCCTCAGCTCCACCAAAGTACCATTTTGGAGTGTGGGAGTCGCAGCAGAGCTGTGATTGATTCCCAGTTAAGACACTCTGGTAAGAAATGCTTTACATTATGGGCTTAAAACTGCCTTCAAATGGAAAATAACAGGATTTTAAACATGCAAATCAAAACGCGATTAATCACGATTAACTATGGAAATTCTGCGATTAATCTTGATTAAAAAAAATATTTTGAAAAAACATTATTTTGACAGCACTAATATATATATATATATATATGTATATATATATATATATATATATACATATACATATATGATGAGATGGTTTTATTTTTGACTAGAGATAATGTTGGTGTGGGAAAGATTGAGGGACAGAGTTAGAGCTTGTAGAAGGGGTGAAATGGGATTTGGGACCAGTGCCAACTGATGATAACCCAGTCCAAATGGATTGGTAATGGTTATTCACCAGGGTGGCAAGCTGCTCGACTGCTTTGACACTAATATCAATGCAGATTGAAATGTGTCTGAGGGACTTTGGCTTCAGGTAATAGCATGAAGGATTGTGTGTGTGTGTGTGTGTGTGTGTGTGTGTGTGTGTGTGTGTGTGTGTGTGTGTGTGTGCATTGAGTTGCAACATGCCAGCGCTGCCACTGGTGTGCTTCTGATGAACAATCTTTTTGCAGATTTTTATAGATATATATCATTTTATTGCCTTTTAAAGATAAATAGAAACAAATTGAGATATGAAATAAATGAAGGATAACACAGCTGAACAATATTACTGGATCATATCACATATCGTATGGAATAAGTCCTCATCAATGGTTCAGTGTTCAATCTTATTTATAATCTATTTTATCTAAATCAATTCAGCAGATGTCATTGTTTAGAGTTCAACTAACAATTCAGCTTCCATTTCTAGCACTTCAAACTTTCATCTCTTTTTCATCTCAACTGACAGTTGCACTGCTTTCAGTGCTTACAATTCAAAGAACATTTCAGCTGCTTTCTTACTTTGAACATCAATGACATTTGAAGCTGCTAACTGTTCTGCTGCTTTCAGCTTTCACTCATTAACTGCTTCTATTTCTTTACACAGTCTGACAACTCCACTGTCTGCAAGGTTTTAAATGGTTTCAGACAATTCAACTGCTTTCAACTTAAATACTTCAACTAAGTTCCTCAATGTTTACAGTTCAACAGACAATACTAACATTGCAGTGGTGCAACGCCTTAAACCTCTTACATACTGTCCAGGTCAAATTGGACCCATTTTTATGAGGGGATTCTTAGATTATAATTAAATAATTTAACACATTGTAATTACATCTAAAGTCTGATACCAGCAGTGTACATGGTTGATATAAATAATCTATATGTTATGAGTGTTCATATTTATGCATGCACAGAACATATGCATTTTCTTGCTGAGTGCAGGTGTAACCATGTGTAATGTCTGGTCTGTAACCCTGCACACTACCTGAGCATGCATCTGCTTGTTAACTCCCTGAATGTGTAATCCATAGATCAGTGCACACTATGAGGAAGGCCATCAAACTGTTTGAAGTGGCCTGAGGAAAAACAGAGATGCAATGCTTCCTCATATGTCATCGCCTGACAAAATCTGGTTCATACTTCCCTCCCTCCCTCCACCCCCCCTCTCTCCCTCCCTTACTCCCTCCCTCCCTCAGTCCCTCCCTCCCTTACTCCCTTCAGTAGCATGAGAGTGGCTCACTGGCTTCCAGAACATATTGATCCCAAAATAACATCAAAGAGGCCGGCTGACTGACTTGGCTGAGATGTGCAGCGAGAGGAAGGGAAGGGTTGGAGCCATAGAAAGATGAGAAGGAAACCAGATCCAGCTATAGGGAAGATTGTACCTGGGCGGCAGTGAGGAGCTGGAGCTTGTTGGCTTTTTTTGGTGTTGTTTTGGACTTTTAAGAGAATTTAGATGTTTGAGTGCATTAGACATGCAGCAGAGACATACCGACTTACCACATGGTAGAAAATCCCCCCTTACTCCTTTTGACTAAGCACCGGTAGTACGTTTTAGATGTTGGACTGATTGATTATTTATGATCACATTAATACTGGGCTTGAAGGTGGCCTGAAGGTCTAGTCACAAGAGAAAGTGACACAGCAAAATGAATCCACAGCATTTGTGAAGCATCTGCTTCTAGAAGCTGAGTGATGCTGTGATCACTTGTTTAGCTATTTGCTGAAACTCTGTAGCTGACAAACTAACCGCTAACATGCTAGTCAGTCATGTTAGCATTTTTCACTCACTGTCAGACTTCCCTCTCTCTGCTTTCTTTGAACGTGTCCGTGCACCTCTCCTTCGCATATTTGTGTTCACAACATCAACTCTCATAGACTCATGCAATTCACACGCTCTTTTCTACTGCAGTGAAAAACAAATGGATAAAGTTGCATTGTGAAAAGAGGACACTAAGCACACAGACAAACAAGACAGAGCAGCACAGTGCAACAGCAGCAGCAATATATATGTACACAAATATATTATATTGTAATGTATTTCCATGCATGCTGAGCTCCTAGAGTAATCTCACTCAGTGGCTCGCCATCATAAAAATGTTTGTATAATGTTATTAATGATTTATTTGAACACTTTCATATCCTAAAATCAGGAATGTAATCACAGTATGGTCATGCCTATTTCCCTTTTTATTCAAATACAAATGATTTTGCTGCCTCGACAAATACAAATATAAATACTGGGCTCTCTACACATCCATAGATTCATCACCACCCCCCTGGGGAGGGGGGCAGGGGGCAATCTCACGCCAAGCTGAAGTCAAAACTTGGCAGCCCTGCCATTTTGTTAAATAAAACGTTATTGAGGAGCTATCTGAGGTAACAAAGTTCACAGTTTATTTAACTAAAGTAAACTGTAGCTGGCATTGACTGTCTGCAAGTCTTTGCTTTTTGTGGAGTAATATATATTGTGACAGTGTGGAGTAGCCTGAATTAAAGTCAACGGTGCAACACAGCTGATAAACTATAAGGGCTTCCTCTATTTTGAACTCTGCGTTCCCTCAATGGACAACACTGCTATGTGATTTGCCCCAAATTCACCAAAGTTGTACTTGGGGCAAAACATAGATTTGCAGATTTACTCCGGGATTCCCATCTTAGTTACTGATCAATCCATTTCCACTGGAATTCATTGAATTTGGCGTGAAATTGCAGCTGTTTTAATGCTCCTTAAAGCTTTAACAGGCATGCAGGTTTGTAATAGAAGTCTCCTGTTTGATCCCTGAATCTGCAGGAACTGTTTAACAACCTAAAAGAGAAGTTATTCCTCCTCCTTTTCTTTACTTTTGAGGTGCCTTCAAGGCACTTAACCCTGAAAGTGCTCCACTGGAGCTATTCAGTGACCTGACAGATCAGACTGTAGTTACACCAGACAACTGCCAAGATGATTGTAGAGAAGAGCATGACAGTTAAAGAGAATGCATGCTCAACAAAGCTTCCCTGAATAAAGAATGGATTTTATTGATACACTACAGGTACACAACAATGCTACTTGTATCAGAAAAAATGTAAAGCCTTTTCATGCACATGTGCTGGCTTGGATTGTCAGGCCAGTGCAGCAGGAATTTGCATCTCCATTACAACAGGCCTTGAACTGAGCCCATGATGTTTAAATGACTTGTTATAGGATTGAATGGATCCAATTCTGAGAAGTAGAGCAGAGAGCTAAACAGGAAGTTAGAGATGGTCCCTCTCTGTTGGCGTAACTCTGTGTGTTTAAACTGGTAATAGAAACACAAATCAACACAGCATGGTGTAACACTGCAGGGATAAAAGTGCTGATTGAAAAAGGATAATTGTTTCCACAAACACATCATCTACAGTGTAGTCCTCCATGTGAGTTCAAATAAATATAAATAACAAATACTACATAAAAATAAATCCCTCCATGCTTGGTCCAACCAATGACATCAATGTCAATCAATGTCAGTGAGAGCTTAAAAACAGGAAGTCAGTGGGTCACTCTCCATTTGAGAGTATGCTAACACTAAAACAATAAGCTAATACACTGTACATCTAAAACAACAACTCAGGACTTATATCAATAAAAGATAATTGAACTTAAATAACAAAACATTGCTAAACATGGACAGTATGTGAAAGCTATGCTACAATATATAGCTGTTAAATTGACTAAAAGCATGTTAATACATACATGAAAGTGTAGCAGGGACAAAGTTACTGTCACACTAACATGAAGTCATTGTACAGGTAGTATCTGTGTCATGACATCATCCAGACAGCTCAGCCAGTGTAGCACTGCACCTTTACATGAGCTGTGATTACATAAGGTACTATGTGTACCTCAGAAACTACCTTGTACCTTCATACTGGATCAAAAGGCACACATCTCATTTCACAACAGCCCTTTTTGTGTCTCTGTAAAATTGAACTTTTCACAATAAAATGAGATATCCTGTGCTTCTATTTTATTCTGTTTTTGTAAATAAATCAATACTTCCCCTCATTACTGCTGTTGATTTGTGGGACAAGTTCCATACAGTTATTTTCCTGCTTTCAGACTGGGCTGATTTTTCAAGATTATAGAGTGCTGGGAGATTATGATACAGAATGAGTATAGATCATGACAACATGAACAAACAGCTGATATTACAGCTGTGAGGTGAGGTACACGCTGTACGGGTCACCAGTCAATCACAGGGCTAACATATAAAGAGACAAACAAGCATTCATACTTACATTCACACTAATGGGCAGTTTAGAGACACCAATTAACCCAACCTGCATGTTTTGCTTTGTTTTCTTTCTGCATCGTTATTTCTATTGTTTCTGTATCTATTTTCATTTGTATTATTACTTTTATCCTTTGAACTTAAATATAAACATACATTTTGATTATGCATACTACAAACATGAAATCTATTGGTCTAATTGTATGACACAATGCATGTGTGAGCCAATATTAGACTCTTACACGAAGAGACATTAGCCCACATTAGAAGAGCTGCAAAAAATGGCCCAGTGCATCATCAGGGAGTGGTGTAATGTGGAGATTGAGTTACAGCCACCGCTGTGTGAAGTGAACTTAAATGTGGAATATGCCTTTAGTCAGACAGCACTTAGGAGGCATATTGATCCGACAGTGAAAAGCAAGTGGGAAAGATGGGTGTCAGAGCCTAAAGAGGAGGGGAGGGAAGAGAAAGGAGACATGGAGTGTGGGTCACCCACTGGAGGCAAAACAAAAAGCTCATCTTTGCCAGGACTCAACAGCAATATTTACTGAATTTGTCTCATTACTCTGTTGTCTATCTTTTTTAGTGCTGCTGCCAATTCTTGCTGAAATACTGCTGCTATGGTTCTGAGCTAATAAAACTGAAATGAAACACAATGTGTTGGGGTCATTAATTTGGCTCTCCCAAATACAAACACTGACTTCATAGGAGTAAAAAAATGCTTGACCTCGTGAAAGGTATGCTGACTTTTGTTGACTTTGAATCTAATTTGGTATAGATTTCTATCTAATTTAGAAGTGATATTAATAGTCCCCAGAGGATCATTGCTAATGGTTTGAGGACTCTCTGACCTTTTATCTCATGCCACAGTCATGTTGAAATGTTGACACAAGTCAAATCAGGTCAGTATATTGCTCTAACATGTTTCCCCAGAGGAGAAGGCTTTCTGGACACTCTTTCCTCTAGCACCATACTCATACTCCAACACAATGCTCCACAACATATTTCATAACAGAAAGGGCAGATTTCCTTCTTAGTATTAGTTGTCAGTCATCTGATTTTGAATGACACTCACCTGCACAAAAGGTGCTCATGTAGTTTGAATGATGGATGCTGTCCACAGGATGAAACTTTTTGATACACAACCAAGGTGAGGAGGGGTCATGTTGTAATTCCTAAACCTAGATCAAATGCAATGAAAAAAACAGGGGGGGGGGGGGGGGCATTCTATTTAGGTATGCATTTATGTTATATTGTAATTGTAATTGTAATTGGTTGTATTTATTTTAACATGGACCCCAGGAAGAGTAGCTGTTGCCTGGGTAACAGCTAATGGGGATCCAAATAAACTAAACTAAACCCTCAGGACAAATCTTCATTTTGGTCATGTTAAGCCTGTAAGAGTTGGTAATATTTTGTTAGTTCTATCTGACACTTAATTCTGCAGAATAGGCATGGGCCGGTATGAGATTCTGGCGGTATGATAACCATAGGAAAAAATATCACGGATATCACGGTTTCACAGTATTGCGGTATTGTGATTCCAGCTCTAAAATGTTCCTAACAGGAAGAAAAATAAAGACAGACATGATCATTTAACCTGAATATACACTGTAATGACAGTGTGAGGGGTCGTGATACTCTACGCTGCAGCTGCACCACCTGAGGGATTTCTGACCAGCACTTTCTGTCTTTGACCAGCACTTCCTGTCTTTGACCAGCACTTCCTGTCTTTGACCAGCACTTCCTGTCTTTGACCAGACTAAAAAGTGAGAGTCACTTCCTTTTCCTAAACAGAGATTAAGCTTGTCCTCCTGTTGTCCTCGACTCAAGGAAGGAAGGGAAGGAAGGAGGAAGGAAGGAAGGAAAGAAAAAAGGAAGGAAGGGAGGGAGGAAGGAAAGGAGGAAGGAAGGAAGGAGGGAAGGAAGTTAGGAGGGAGGGAGGAAGAAAAGGAAGGACGGAAGAAAAGAAGGAAGGAGGGAAGGAAGGATGGAAGGGAGGAAGAAGAAAGGAAAGAAGGAAGGGAGGAAGGAAAGGAAGGACCAGCACTTCCTGTCTTTGACCAGACTAAAAACAGCTCATACCTTAGGAACGGTATGACAGAAAATGTGGCGGTTTCGGTTATCGTGGCTTTTTCAAATTGCGGTTTACCTTGAACACGGTTATCATCCCATGCCTACTGCAGAATGAATGAAAGTAGAGTTTTAGACTTAAGGCCCTAGTATAGTCCAAACATGTGCAGACCTTTGCAGGTTTGGGCAGACATTTATTTCATTTCCCACCTTCATGTGTCATTTAAAGAGTCTTACACACATACAGCATGTAGACCCATTGATGTAAGAGTGGTGCAATATTTTGTGTATTCAGGAAAAAAAGTATTTTTTATTCATTTAAAAATGTCACAAAAGGTTCCAAATGTGACTCTCTGAATAATAAAAATGTGAACGAGATGGCAACTGATTTATTAGTGATGAAGTTCATCTTGTCTTTACACCAACTCCAGCCTCTCCATTTTATTTACCTCTGCTACTTCATGCTCCCTCTCTGCTCCTGTCCTCTTTTTTTTATCCATCACAGCCATCACCTCCATCTTAACCATGAAATACGTTCTGCCAAAAAATAATCCAGAATCAATAACTGAGACTGAATGAGAGTTGTGTTCATGCCATAACTCCTTTTAATAGCTTGTGGTGGGCTTGCCATGCAAGCAGCAACCCCTTGTCTTCCACACCTTCCATCCTGGTCCCCAAAAAATATAAATCACAGCTGCAGCCTCTTTGGAATTCCCTGCTCCCTCACTCGCTGGCACTGGACATAGAGCTGTAAATAAAAATCTTAACGCTCTTTGACAAATGGCCTCAAATGCTATGCAGGCGTTCTGCATGTGACAGGAAGGCAGTGGAGAGGCCCTTCCCTGCACGTGTGTGAGTAATTGGTCCGAGAGGCGTGCTGTGTGTCATTAGGGGAAGAGTGTATGGGTGATTGTTTTAGTTGGCTAATGATGCTGCTTCTTCAGCTTTAGCCGTCCTCTCACTTTCCCCACATCCCAGTTAGCCAGCCAGCCAGCCAGCCAACTAGTCAATCAGTGCTCCGGCCAGAGGCTGCTGAAGCAGTAATGGCTGCAGGACCCTCCCCCATGGCTAATGCCAAAACTAATAGGCCAATTAGTGTATGGGGATTGTTCTGATGGCTGCATGAGACAGAGACCCCAGCAGATTGAGTTTTTGATGTTAATACTGATGCGTTTGAGAACTCTACTGACAGAAAACCAGTATTTATTCATTTAGTTTTATAATGGTCAGAAAAGAGCTCGGACATTTACATGATCACTGGACATGTAACCAAGGAGCTCACTAGTAGCCCACTACCAGTAGAGTTAAGACAAAAAACCTAGAGGTCCACAAGCAGCAGCCAGATGTTGAAATGTTCTAGAGCAGCATATAATCAAAGCAATGTCTATATTACCATGTTTGTTCACTTGTATCTTTTCTCTTCTTTCTGGTCATTCTGTTATGGTTGCCATGACTTCACTACTGCATGGTGACTATAGCCTTGATGGCCACAAACTTGTTCCAGTTCATAAACAGGCCTAAACATGACATCACTTGAGGTAATTTTAACACAACACCTGGAAACACATTTTGATATGTAAAATCAGTGTTTCCCTTTGTTGTCTTTTTGGCAATCCCTTCAACTTCAAACAATCACGGCACAATGTTGATTTGTCAGATACTCAAGTTTATGACCAAATACTTGTAAAAGACTAATGACATTCACCTGAGCCGCGTCTGCAGCCTGCTTTGAGTTCACTGGTAATTAGCCAGTATTAGCATGCTGAGGTGCAGGACTACATTGGTGAATTGGTCAATGACCCATTAGTACTCTAGCATGTTGACTTTAGAATCTGTGTCTAAAGCCTCTTTCACACACATACTGCGACATATGTACTTGCTGTAAGTGCAAATGCAAAGGTCCCCATCAGTCGGACTTGACGTAATTTGTAAGTTTTGGTATTTTTTATTTGATTTAAACAGTCACAATAAAGTCTGCAATAAAATGTTAACCTTGTATAAAAGAAGGAGAGATGCATTGCACTGGATTTTAGCAGGTTGCTATTTTCTGCCCGTAGTCCCTGTAGGCAGTCAGGTGGAACATACAATAAATTAAAATCAATGACACAATTCATAAAGTTCTTCAAAATTGCACTGATAAAATGATCAATACACACATTCCCACATCCTAAAAGAAAATAGTGTTAAATGGACTTTACCAGCTCCCTAGCACAAAGCCTGTGTGATGTCCAATTGAGGCCATATGTGAATACAGCAAGAACAACACAATCCAGCAGTAAATGAGACTGTACAAGCAACTCATCAAACAACTGTTGAAAAAGCAGAACATTAACTTCAATCCAACATCTTTGACTTCCAGCAGTTGTGTGTCAGCTTGACTTGCTTCTCATAGACAACCAGTATATAGTGATCGCTTCTGCCTCATTTCACAGTTGCCACACATATGTTATATGGACACTAACAGGCTGTTGTGATTTTGAATGAAAGGCCATGTGGTGCGGCGTTTGCACAAACTGATGCAGTATATGTGTGTCAGTGTTTGAGTGAGTAAGGATCAGTGTGAGGACAATATGGAGAGACCAAAAAGAAACAGCATGAGCTTTTACTGCTCCATCATATCCTTGCCTCCTCAATTAAACAGAAAAAAGACATCATATTGTACAGTGTGTGGAGGTGTGTGTGTGTCACTGAAGTGATCTCTCTGAGATGGCTTTTCTATTCTTGATGAAACCTTTTTCGGAATCTCCAGGTGACGTGGCATGAACAGAAGTTTGCACAGATTATAAGATAACCCTTTCTTTATGAAGATAAGAAACTCTGGTTGTATAAGGTAGACATATAAACTACATACTGTGTGTGACTTCCTTTAAATAGGCCTGCTGTTACTTTTTAAATAAATTGCAATAAATAGAAATGAGTAAAGTTGAACTGTAGCGTTTTAAATCAAATATAATAAACCTGACTAAATCCTGCTGGTAACTGGTAACTTCAATTGACCTTCTCAAAGTGAAAAGACATTACCCAGGGGATAAATCTTTCAAGCATAATATAAAGAGCCTGCTGCTATAGATCACGGGTCAAATATTCAATAACATACTTTCTGGTTGCCTTCAGTGAGGTTGAATGAGTAGTGCACTGGTTATCACTACTAGCATAGTGATACATATCTGTTCATGTCAAGTTTCCATTAAACTGGAAAGGCTGGAATTGTTCAGTGGTGCTATATAAGATATAGGATTGAGTGAAATTGGCAACAAAACTCTTTATTTTCCTCAAGTTTTTCTGTGCATGAAAACTCTGATCAAGGTTTTAGTGTGATGTGTTGAATGATGTGTTGAAAAGAAGACACTGCCCTCAGGAGAACAGTTAAAGTATTAGTTTTTATTGTATTGACCTGTCTCAACCTAGACTTGACCAGAACCTCTACTGGCTGCATGGGTTGTGACATGTGTCCGTCAGGAACAAAAGGCACAAGTAGCTTGACGTGATCATGAATGAAACCTTGTAGGGAAGGAGTCGAGGTGAATGTATGAATATGTCAATAATATGTCAGACTTTGACATGGGAGATGGTTTGATTGTTGAAGCTGCTCAGTTCCCACCAACTGACACATGAAGAAAAGTGAAAATGGTCATTTATGTGGAGGCTGGAGTATGCAATGAAAGGAATTTATTGTACGTTGTTGTTCAGTCTGAAAGACTTGTTGGAAAAGAGTTGGTCTATGAAATGAGTTCATTAGTTAGAGTGGCTTATCCTGCTCTTTTACTTCATTTATATTAGACTGTATAAGAAGAAATGGTAGATGCTTACTTACACTAGCTTTATTTACTTCCTCTATGTGACAAATTAAGATCATAGTGTTTATCCTTTCATAACAGAGGAAATCAACAGGGTGTTAGACATCTAAAGCTGCCGCCTATATTCATTTTGGATTCCCCCTCTCTCTGTGTCAGGAAGAGGATGTGAGTCATGCTGGGGTGGAAGTGGAGATCTCTGGGTTCAAGGACACTAAAGCACAATGAGATAGAGTTTAAAAACATTCTGTCTCTCTGTGATTTACCTTCACTCCATTTAACATTAATTTTCATATATTTACTACATTCAAAACAAAACATATTTGAGGTGAGTTTTGTAGAGTAGAGGAAAGAGAGACAGTCTGCACGCAGATGCCTCTTGTATAGGCCTCAAACTCACATTTCACCTGTAACACTACATATGCTGTACATGTCTGACATTATTGGGCCAAACTGTGCTTTAATTATATATCTCAAAGTGAAAATGTTGGTGGGAAAGTTAACCTTGTCTTATTAACCTCTGAATACTATTTTAGGAGACTGACCTCCTAAGAAAAATAACAGTATGCAAACACCGCCAAAATGACATATATTTATGTTTAAGTGACACTCCCTTTTAACAGCTGCTGTAATTATGATGGGAGTAAAGTAGGAAATGAGATGATGTCATTATAGAACAACACAATCTATGTTTGGAGGAAGTCTGGGTGGATGGATGGGTCAACAGAACATCACTTTAACATGATTGTATTTACTTCAGGGTCATGTTAAAACTGGTATAAATCTGAATGTGATTACAAAACGTGCCAAATCATAATAAAGCCATATTGCAATATCTTTATTTAACATGTATTGCAACAATACACACAGCTGAAAACGAACCATTGCCATTGATTCTGTTGTGGAGGGCTGTATTCCTAAAAAAAGAGCAGGTTTTGTTGGGTTTGAACCCTTTCATAGCAGGAACCTTCAGAGAAGAAGAGCAGAGGTGAGAGATCAGGGTCTGATTCAGTGCTGGAGACAATGAGTCACAATGAATGGTCACATGCTGCTCTAATTAACCACAGTGATACATGGCAATGTCTGAGAATGAAAGAAAACCTTCTGAGTCCTTTTTTCATAAATATTATTGTAAAAACAGTTTTCAATATTGTGGCAAATCACCCAGCCTGAGAGTGGCATGCTCTCTGTCTGGTGTTATTAAAATGAAGAAGATTACAGAGCTACCTGCTGCATGTTGTCTTCACTGTCAATAGTCTTCATCAGAGAGAGCAGGAGGAAATACACACAACCTACACACAGACTACACACACAGCCTACACACATAACCTACACACACAGACTACACAAGCACAATCTACACACACAACCTACACACACAGACTACACACACAGCCTACACACACAACCTACACACACAGTCTACACAAGCACAATCTACACACACAACCTACACACACAACCTACACACACAACCTACACACACAGACTACACACACAGCCTACACACAGAACCCACACACACAACCTACACACACAGCGTACACACACAACCTACACACACAGTCTACACAAGCACAATCTACACACACAACCTACACACACAACCTACACATGCAGCCTACCCACACATACTACACACACAACCTACACACACAGACTACACAAGCACAATCTACGCACACAACCTACACACACAGCCTACACACACAGCCTACACACACAACCTACACACACAGACTACACACACAACCTACACACACACAACCTACACACACAGCCTACACACACAACCTACACACACACAACCTACACACACAGCCTACACACACAGACTACACACACAACCTACACACACAGACTACACACACAGCCTACACACACAACATACACACACAATCTACACACACAGACTACACACACAGCCTACACACACAACCTACACACACACACACAGCCTACACACACAGACTACACACACAGCCTACACACATAACCTACACACACAACCTATTGTACACACACAACCTACACACATAACCTACACACACAACTACACACACACACATCTACATACACACAGACTACACACACAGCCTACACACACAACCTACACACATAACCTACACACACACACACACACACAACCTACACACACAGCCTACACACACAGCCTACACTTACACCTAAACACAAAGCCTATACACACACTACTTTCACACACAACCTACACGCATAACCTACACACACACACACAACCTACACACACAACCTACACACACACAGCCTACACACACAAAACCTACACACATAACCTACATACACACACACACACACACACACACACACACACACACAGCTTACACACACAACCTACACACACACAACCTACACACAACCTACACACACACACAATTTACACACACAGCCTACACACACAACCTACACACACACAGCCTACACACACAACCCCCTTAACACACAGTATAATGCAGATATTTAAGTTTGTGGCTGGAATGTGTTCTAGTTGTCAAAGTCAAATGTGTACAACTAATGACATGTGAATGTCACACTTGTTCTTATTGTGTCACAGTGTGTGTTCCACTGTGCTATTGCTACTGTACTTTACTGATTTAAGCCCATTGTTCTACACTGTTGATCAAGTGGTATGTGATTGTGATTACTGACCAGCTGACTGTAGAATGGGAGCAGCACCTGCTCTGTGATTCCATGGTTTGACCTGCTTTCTGACAATAATCTGGTTTTTGGATTAGTATTTAAAACTCAGTTATCTACCAGTACCTAAAGGTGCATGAAGTCATGCATATACATCCTGAGTAGGTTTAAATGTGTTTTTATATACAGTATGTTAATGTATGCTCAGCTAGCAGCAGGGATTTCTGGCACCATTTTAATTAGAGTCCCACGGGTTCCTGCTGTCGACTCCCTCCTACCTCCTGCCTCCTGGTGCCACGCTGGAGCAGAAAAGAGAACCATCCCCAAGGAAATGCTGCTCCTGTCTCATATGAGCATGACTGTGGCAACCATCGACGCAAATCTCCTCCCTCAGGGGAATGCACCGACGTGCCCTCAGCCAAGGGTACTTAACCCTCAAAGGCTTAAACACATGGAAATAGATAACGGTGGAATTATCGGAGGATTCTATGGAGAATAGGTGTGTGGCGTGTGCCGACCAGATAGGACAAAGTTCCTGGGTCTGGAAAGTCGACTTAAAACATTCCCACTCTTGATTCATTTTCATTCTCTGACTATGTCAACTGCCTTACAGTTTGACCCCCTATGTGGGGCTTGTTATGTACATAGTGTGTGTGTGTGTATCTATGTGTTTCCAGTATTAGCAGCTTCACTTGTTGCTG
The DNA here is from genome assembly GCF_027409825.1 of Scomber japonicus. NCBI lineage: Eukaryota > Metazoa > Chordata > Actinopteri > Scombriformes > Scombridae > Scomber > Scomber japonicus. The sequence continues at coordinate 1,198,319 of NC_070580.1, read as the reverse complement.
ATGAGGACTGGGTCCGGATGCTGCAGACTTTCCCTGCTGGCAGCAGACCGTCTGTCCGTCATGATTCAGTGAGATTCACTTCACATCCTCAGCTAAACTCGCTGGACCTCATTTGTCAAGAGCTGCAAACATTTGATATGCAAAGGTTTGACGGGTCCTGGACCAGAATTTTAAGTGTTGTTTATGTACTCCCACGTCTGCAGTGCACACTAATTGCTGTGGTGTTTTTGCACTGCACCTCCCAGGGTTCATTTGTCAATCAAAATGTCAGATCAGCACTGCTCCTTTTTTTCATAGAGATTCTTGTGATGAAGTTTTTGTATTGGAGTTTCTTTTTGTTCAGTCATCAGTCAATCAATCAATCAATCAATCAATCAATCAATTTTAATGGGAGTTCTTTAAGATATGATGGAGCCTGACCCTTAAGAGCTTTGACTTCTATTCTAGATTTTACAGGAAGCCAATGCAGTGAAGCCAAGATGGGAGTAATATGATCTCTCTTTCTAGTTTTTGTCAAAACACGAGCAGCTGCATTCTGGACCAGCTGGAGAGTCTTTAGAGACTTGTTAGGACAGCCTGATAATAATGAATTACAGTAGTCCAGTTTTTCAGCATCATTTTGAGACAGGATGTGTCTGATTTTTGTAATATCATGCAGATGAAAGAAGGCAGTCCTTGAAATTTGTTTTATGTGGGAATTAAAGGTCAAATCCTGATCAAATATAACTCCTAGGTTCCTTACAGTGGTGCTGGAGGCCAGAGTAATGCCATCCAGAGTAATTATGTCATTTCAAGTCAAGTCAAGTCAAGTTTATTTATAAAGCACATTTAAAAACAACCTCAGTTGAGCCAAAGTGCTGTACAGTTATTAAAGTACAATATAATCACACACAATATAATAATAAATAAAACAATAAAGGAATAGTAAGAGCTCAATTTAAAAACTAAAATTAGAATAAAACAAATTAAAAAAAGTAAAATAAATAAAATAAATAAAAAGTAGGAAGCCAAGGATTCTTGCCTAGCTGGGACTGAACGCCAATGAAAACAGATATGTTTTTAGTAGTGTTTTAAAATGCTCTACAGACTGTGCAGCTCTAACGTGGAAAGGTAGGCTGTTCCACAGCTTGGGGGCCGCCACTGAGAAGGCTCTGTCCCCCCGAGTAGAGAGTCTGGACCGAGGTACAGCCAGGAGCAGCTGGTTTGTTGACCTAAGTGCTCTGGATGTACTGTGAGGCTGTACAAGCTCTGATAAATAAGATGGTGCCAGACCATTAAAACACTTAAAAACAATTAATAAAACCTTGAACTGGATCCTAAAGTTAACAGGCAGCCAGTGCAGAGATGCAAGGACTGGACTGATGTGATCACGCCTTTCTTTCCAGTCAGCAGGCGGGCGGCTGCATTTTGAACCACCTGTAAACGGCGCCGTGCTGACTGGTCGAGACCAACAAACAAAGAGTTACAGTAGTCTAACCGTGAGGTAACAAAGCTGTGAATGACTTTCTCCAGATCATTCCTGGGGAGATAAGCCTTTGCTTTTGCTATTAGTCTTAGCTGGAAGAAGCTTGTTTTCACGATGGAGCTTATCTGTTTATCAAACTTGAAGTCACTGTCCAAAATAACACCAAGGTTCTTTGCAGATAGGTGACAGTGAGGCTTCAGAGTGCCAAGGGCGCTGTCATAGCCATCTAGGAGATTTTGTTTCCCGAATAAAATAATCTCCGTTTTATTTTTATTCATGGAGAGAAAGTTCACTTCCATCCAAGATTGAATGTCCTTGAGGCAGTCTAATAAGACCTGGACAGAGGCTTGGTCATTTGCTTTTAAGGGCAGATAGATTTGCACGTCATCTGCAAAGCAATGAAATGAGACATTGTGCTTCCTAAATATGGATCCCAATGGCAACATATATATCGAAAAGAGGAGGGGGCCCAAAATAGAACCCTGAGGCACCCCACAGCTCAGGGGGGAAGTGGCCGAAGTATACTGGCCCATCTGGACAGAGAAGCTTCTGTCAGAGAGATATGACTGAAACCACTTAAGAACAGTATCCTTAATGCCCACACAGGTGTTTAAGCGAGACAGGAGGATGTTGTGATCCACTGTGTCAAAGGCAGCTGTCAGATCCAGAAGGACCAGGACAGCAGATCAACAGATAAAAGAAGGTCATTTAGAATCCTTAAAAGTGCCGTTTCAGTGTTATGGCGTGACTTAAAACCAGACTGGAACTTCTCAGAAATGCCATTTAGGTCAATAAAAGACTGCAGCTGTTTATTAACCACCTTCTCCAACACCTTAGAAAGAAAGGGAAGCTTGGAGATAGGCCTAAAGTTGTTTAAGACTGTGGGGTCAAGATTGTGTTTTTTGATGAGGGGCTGGACCACAGCATGTTTAAAGGCAGCTGGGACACATCCAGACATCAAAGATGAATTTATCAGATCCATAACACAGGGCCCAATAATATGGAAAACATCCTTAAAAAGACGGGGTGGGATGCTGTCAAGAGGACAGTGAGAAGGTCTGAGGTGCTGGACAATATCAGTTAAAGCTGAAAGAGACACTTGCTCAAATGTGTCCAAAACAGCAGGGCAAACAGGAGAGATGGCAGGATCCAATGCAGACAGCGAAAGAGAGGACCTAATATCGGAGATCTTGCCAATAAAAAACCTTAGAAAATCTTCACATAATTTAAGTGAAGGAACAACACCATTGTGGTCACAAGGGTTTAAAAGAGTATTTAAAGTACTGAACAGGAACTGAGGTTTATGACTATTAACTGACACAAGATTGGAGAAAAACTGACTCTTGGCAGCTTTAACAGCTTTCTGATACTGCAATAGGCTGTTATTTAAAATGTCCAAAGAAACATGTAGATGATCTTTCTTCCACTTCCTCTCAGCGCGTCTACATGCACGTCTTAAGGTGCGAGTGGTGTCATTAAGCCATGGCTCTGTTACAGGCTTAGGACGTTTGCACCTAAAAGGAGCCACCAAATCTAATATGTCAGTACAAGTACAATTAAAAGTGTCTAAAAACTCATCAGGAGTAAGAGTACCATAATGATCCTGAGTATGTAGCACAGAGTGATTAAATGCTGCAGAAAACTCCGAAGCAGTTGAAGGGTTAATTGTGCGCACACGGCGGTTTGTGGCGCACAGTTTCACATGGGAGAGAGGCAGTGTAATATTAAATAAAACAGCGAAGTGATCGGACATACGTGTCTCACAAATCTCACTGACATTTAATTGCAGACCAAAGGATAATATAAGGTCCAGTGTGTGTCCCTTCTCATGTGTTGGATCAGACACGGACTGAGTAAGGTTAAAAGAGTCAATGAGATTCAGAAAGTCTTTCACCAGAGGACGGGATTCACAGCAGACGTGGATATTAAAATCCCCAACAATTAAAAACCGATCATAGTTCACTGATACTCCCGCCACAAAGTCTGTGAAGTCCTTAATAAAATCCTTATTGAACTGAGGCGGACGATAGACTACAGCGCACAGGACAGGTGTAGTAAAGTCTACAATGAATGTCTGCAGCTCAAAGCTGGAGAAGGAGATCGACGGTGACAGTCGACATTGAAAACTGGATTTAAATACAGATGCAACCCCTCCACCTCGGTCAGTGGTACGGGGGGAGTTAAAGAAGAGACAGTTAGGGGGTAGCAACTCGGAGAATTGGATAGACTCACCGACTTGACCCCACGTCTCTGTCAGAAACATAAAATCCAGATCACGTGAAGTGAAGAAGTTATTCAAGATAAAAGTCTAGCTAGCTTTGCTAGCGATCTAGCATTCAAGAGAGCCAGGCTGAGAGTAATCTCCTTATGGGCCTGGGTGGAAACGCGGCACAGAGGCCGAAGATTCCTAAGATCCACACCGCCGTTGCGGACCCGACATCTGGGAGGACGGACCTCCGCCGGCAGGTGAAGGCCTCCAGCGGCTGGGCGGGAAGGGACGACAGGCTGGATCCAACGAAGACACAGCGGCCGCACCTGGGATCCTCTGACAGGAAGGCGAGGATCGGTCCAACAGGTGGATCGTCTGAGGATCTTGAGTTTCACCAAGACACCTGCCCTCTTTCCGCGTCTTCTGGATCGCTTCCTCTGAGGGATGACAGCCGGTGAGTGCAGCAGGTAAGCTGGCACAAATGCCAGTGGAGGAGGAAGACCCGAGGTTTGATCACCCAAATCAAAGTTTGGCAGTGTTTTTTGGGATGCTCTAATGTCAAGAAGTGTTTGGCGATCGTATACCAGCAAGGCAAAGGAATCTTGGCAGAGAACACAGAGTAATACAGCAGCAAATATCAAACATAGCAGAGTCGGCAGACGGCAGGCCGCACACGCTGGCGCCATCTTGTCCAACTCCATTAGTCAGTCTAAATGTGAGCTACTGTCATCCATGTGATAATGATAATGAATTTCTAAGGTGTTTAGGGCCAAGCACAATAACTTCAGTTTTTTCTGAGTTTAATAACAGGAAGTTGCAGGTCATCCAGGCCATCCATGTCCTTAATGCATGTTTGTAGTTTAGTTAATTGGTTAATTTCATTTGGCTTTATTGATAGATATAATTGAGTATCATCTGCATAACAATGAAAAGGAGTATTTCCGGATAATGTTTCCTAAAGGAAGCATATATAAGGAGAATAGTATTGGTCCAAGCACTGAACCTTGAGAAACACCATGTCTAACTTTTGTTTGCATGGAGGATTTATCATGAACATTTACAAACTGAAATCTATCAGATAAATATGATTTAAACCAGTTTAATGCTGTTCCTTTAATACCAATTAAATGTCCAAGTCTCTGTAACAGGATTTGATGATCAATGCAGGCATGTAGGCTGCTGCTGCTTGGGTTAAATATTTAGCTCTGTTTCTAACTATCACAATAGGAAATCCATCCATTATGTGTGCCTGCTTATCCTGACAATGAGGCTTGTTTCTCCAAAGCAATTTGCAACCACTGCATACATGCATACCACAGATGTCTGCAGCACCATGCACCATAAATGATTAAGAATGGCAGGTACAGTTACGAGTAGGGCATGTATGCTTATACATGGGTCACAAGTAAGGCATTTGTATTGATTTGTGAAACATGTCAAGACAGAAGAAAATAAATGATCTCTTTGAAATTCACAGTTTGCATGGTGCAATTTTGGTGAAATGGGTGTCAAGGTCACAGTGGACTGGAGCTTCTCCCAGGATGCACTGGGCCTCTTGCACAATATGCACAGTGTGGACAGGTCACCAGTCTATCACAGGGCTGGGGGGAGCATAAGAGGCTAGATGCAAAGGGGCATCAGGACTTCAGCTGTCATGCAAAGGTGTGGTAGAGGTCTTCATGGGTCCACTCAGTGCATCATAGTCATTGACAGATCCAATTAAATACATTTAGGCTTAAGACAGAGAGTATAAACTGTGAAGTGCAGGAACAATGATATAACTGCTGGTGCTGACCATATAGGTAGTCATTAGTGAAGCATCATGCTGACACCCCTGAAGCGTGATGGTGTTCTCTATCTGTTTGGGTCCATCAAGTCTAGAATTTTAGGATTCTAGGAGTCTAACTTACTGTTGTGTCTATTTTGGATATATTTGACTCTCGTAAGGTCCCTTTAAGATTGGGTCTTTTATTTTGAAAACATTAGTTCTTCATGGGTTGGTCACATATTTACACCACTCTATGCAACACTGTGACCTTAAAACAGTAATGTACTATAATCCTCAATGTACTTTAATAATGCATGGCTCCTTTAGTCTAACAACTCACTGTACAATCTACCAGTTAAGATGAAACACTGCCTTTACACCTTATTTGCACACACCTTTTAACATTTTTTTTTCTTTTTACAGTTACACATCTGAATGTGTTAAGGTATGTGCCTGGTGCTTGTTACATTCTTTTTTCCTTTGCCAGCTAATTATCTGCTCTTCAGGTTTCCTCTGATTTTAAAAGGACTCAAGTGATTTCCAATTTATTCCTTGCACTTCAGTAAAAGGGATCTCTCATTTCCTTTGCTCGCCTCCTTGTTGCCTTGCTGTCAGCAAATGCAGTACACAGGGAAAATGCTAAATAGCATTTAAAGAAAAATAAGATCAGAGATCTTTGTAGAAAAGCAGCTGGAATATAAAACACACACCCACGCATGTACGTTTGTGCACACACACACGCACACACACACACACACACACACACACACACACACACACACACACACACACACACACACACACACAGTGGGTAGGAGGAGACTTACAGAAGAGTTTAAAATGAGATTGTCTACCCAGCAGTGGCCTTTTTCTCAGAAGGGAAATGACTGAAGATCATTGTGAGAGTATGGGGGAACAGGGTGGGGGGCTGGTTTTGGGGATATGCGTCTTTGAGGCATCTGCAGCGTACAAATGTAACACCTCCCACGTCAAAGGCTGAGGAAAGCATGGAGACTTTGAAATAGTACGGATGTGTCGACAATGCATGCTCTACTCTAACATCCTTCTGTAGCTCTTGGGGTGAATGTGTGAAGTGACTAATTTCAGGTCTCTGCATATATAAGGGCCCTAAAAATATCAGATTGTTTATGGCAGTTCAGTGGCAGACAGCCTGTACAGATGGCAAAGTGCTCAGATCTGCTGCCTTTTTTACAGTAGATGTGCGTCATTATAATATGTCATGTTCCAAAGTAGCAAACACATTGGCCTTCTGGGGAAGGAGGTGTTAAATAGAAATGCAAGAACAGTCGATTGAGATAAGTTAACAATTTATTGTTTTCATTTAGTTGTCTGGTAAAAACGAAACAAAAACAAAGACAAACAAGACTGTCTGATCCAATTCACTGTCTGACCAGGAAGCGTTACATGGAAAAGTTTAGGGAAGGGAATGTGTGTTGCATTTCATTGAAAGTGGAGAAGTTAACCAACCAGTAGGCCCTCGTCTGTGGTGTAGATAATCCTTTTATTAAAGTACAACATATGGTAGACATTCAGCATAATATTCACTTTGTATGTTGTTGGAGTCAGCTGTTCAGTACATTTTGTTTTAATGCTTTTAGGCCTGTTTTTTCTTGACATAGCATTCGCATTATGGCAGTTATAGACTATAAATACACAATACTTACCCAGCTGGCAGCTAGCGCTAGGGTGAGCTCCACCCTATTGTCCAAATATGGTCACTTCTGGCTCCAAAAATCAAAGATGGCAACAGTCAAATCACTAAAGCTGAGGCTCCAAAAGGGCAGTTAATAGACCAGTGAGTGACATCACGATGACTACGTCCTTCATTTTTTACAGTCTGTTTCTGTGTCAAGGATGATTTGCCACCACTCTACTGAACAGACTCTTTATTATAGAATAAATCTACAGTATATGACACTGGTCCACTTTGGTCAGTTAACTGACTTTCATGTGATTCCTCTCTGGATGAGAATATGCTTTTATTAGTGTTTGCACTTGTATGTCCATTAGGTTTGCCCTGGTTTAACATGCCATGATCCAACTGAGAAAGAATGAAAGTGATACATTTCCACTGGGGCTAGGTGATGGATTAAAGTGTAAAATGTAAACTAGTTCCACACACTGCTATTATTCCATGGAATTCTATGGCAGTAAACATGGCTGTCACCAGTTTGTATTTTACCCCTCGTCGGGTGTGATGAATCAGTAATGGGTGATCATGCTCTGCAGATTTTCATTTCAAGGAAATGCCACAGAGGCTTATTTCACTGATTACTTTTACCTCCTCTCTAGTTGGAAGGTAATCAGTGAAATCAGTTAGTGTGACACATGGCTGTGCCTCACACGTTGTTGCCCATCTCTGATCTAAATCCAGTTTCACAGGTTTTTGAAACACTGAATCCTCAGTCAGTGTGAAAATGGATAGAAAAGGTTACAGATCATTGTATCCTTTACATTTAAATCATGTTCAAACATGCATTTACATCCAATACACCAACTGAATGTGTCCTCCCCAGATACAGATTCTGTTAACATTAGCATTACTGCTGACACCATTCGTAAAATCTTCTAAATCCAGCTGGCTACAGACATGTGAAAAGCTACAGCTCTCTTTTCCTCCTTCATCGGCTTCATCCTCTCCCTTTCCTGCCATATGTCCTTCTCCCTTGACTTTTTGTCCTCCCTCCATGCCTCCCTCCGTCCTCTGTCCTCTTCACCCTTCACCCTCCTGTCCTCCTCCTCCCTGATAGAGGTCAGAGAGTTACACTGGAGTCAAAGAGGGATGTACTGAATATGTGAAAAAGAATCTATTTATAATATTTGTTTGATATCTACGTGCCTGTAGATGCTTACCTCTTGACTATGTGTTAGCCTAGCTGACTTAAACCATGTGGACAATCTGCTCTCATACATTCATGTATTTTTGAGCTGGGGATGTTTTTTTTATAAGCTTAACACCAATCAACACATTTTGGGAGGAGGGGCTGGAATGCCAACTGTGAGCTAGACCTCATCACATTGCTGTTGGACCTCAGTAAGGCTGCATTCAGAGTGAAATCAGCCCTGTGTTAGTACAGTGGGCACAGAAGGGTGGTGTTGATGGGGGCATGTTTCGGAATCCAGCAGCTAGTCTAGCAGCAGTGAAAAACAGAGAATAGAGGTGAATAGCGTGACCATAAATGACAGTAAAACACAGTGGAGACTATATTTATAGATGTTATTTATTTGTGTGCTTCATTCATTTCAGCTCAGTGTAAGAGTGTCTACCGTGTTATGCTGTCATTTATGGTCATGCTACACTATGCTATTGTAAGTGCAATAAAAGCTTAATGAGTAAGAAGCTAAGAAGATTAGTTTTTAATGTAATCTGCAAAAGATGGACAAAGACAAAACAAGGATCTCATACCTAAAAGAAGGGTGACATAAATCAGAAACTGTTTATTCATTGAATTTACAGAGAATGTGCTGCATTGTGATATGTATCTGGATATGACATGGCCTATATCAGGATATGATTTTTTTGTCATATCCTACAGCCCTAGTCACTGGTTGTCATAGTAACATGGAATAAGCTCAGCAATAAACTAGAAATACCACCTCACGGTTGTATGCCTCCACCAACCAGTCAAGTTGCAGTTCACATCCAGACTCATGTAATATTTGTAGTGGAGACTTTGAAGGAATTTCATAAAAGGTTATTTTCTTAATATGTGTTCGCATGTTTGGCCAATATATGTGATTCTGATAGAACACAAGTTGTAGCTGTGAGAGTAGTAGACAAAGCTTCAGATATGGATGTTGCAAAGAAGCTACAAATATTTAAAACGTGGATGCTTCACACACATCTTCAACCCATCAGCACAAAAGATCTTTACAATGAGCACGGTTTCAATGTGGACACCAAGATTACTGGCACCAATTCAGTATTAGGCCAAATGTAAAATATGGTCACAATCTGTTTTATGGTGTGGATTAATGTCTAGACAGATGTTTTTTGCAGAGTGGTATGATGTCACAGTGAAGTTTAACCTTCATCCTGTTAGACATTTATGTAAAACTTTGCCATAATTAGCTCAGGAATTATTGAGCCATGGCCAAAAACATAATGTAACCTTGACCTTTGATCTTTGACTTGGGTTTAAGGGGACATTTTCCCCAAAGCGTTCCTGAGAAATGGGGTTATGAGAATGGGATGGACTAACAACCTGAAAGCAGAACGCCTCTGTCCACAGCTGTCATGGGTGCAGAGTAGGCATGGGATGATAACTGTGTTCAAGGTATACCGCAATTTGAAAAAGCCACGATAACCGAAACCGCCAAATTTTCTGTCACAGAAAGTGCTGGTCAAAGACAGAAAGTGCTGGTCAGAAATCCCTCAGGTGGTGCAGGTGCAGCTGCAGCGTAGAGTATCACGACCCCTCACACTGTCATTACAGTGTATATTCAGGTTAAATGATCATGTCTGTCTTTATTTTTCTTCCTGTTAGGAACATTTTAGAGCTGTAATCACAATACCGCAATACTGTGAAACTGTGATATTTTTTCTTATGGTTATCATACCGCCAGAATCTCATACCGGCCCATGCCTAGTGCAGAGGCATCAAAATGAACAGATTTGAAGTAGTAAAAAGAGCTCAAAGAGAAGCTGCAACATCTCAGATCTAAATACAGAGATGACTAAACCTAGACCAATAGACAAAACTACCTCTCTGCTAACAGCTCCACACAGGTTTTGTCTGTGGAAGTCTATTCCATTGTATTAATTCAGTGTTTATTTGAAGTTGAATATTTACAGCAACTGTTATTCTGAGTTACTGATAATGGCCCTGTATTAACTTCACATAACAGGCTATGAGTTAATATAGCACTAGTATAGTTAACTGTAGGCATCTGTGTACATATGTGCAGGTTGTATTGGGGGTTGGGTGACTTGGTTGACATGACAAAAAATGTTCCTTTGAAGGGTAGTCATGGTCTGGGAGGTAATTAATTGGAAGTGTAGCAAATTGAATACTCAACTTTATCTATAATTAGTAGCAGCAGCAAAGGTCAGGTCTTTTCAGGAAACTTCTTGGAAAGAATTTGGAAATGAACGTAATAAAGTGAAACAGAGACCCCCACCAATTAGTAATAAATTGTACCACAAAATAACCGACACACAGGGTTTGATTAAGGGCCCCACACCGTTAGAGGCCCCCGGGGCAGCCGTCTGTTTTACCTGCTTGGTAATCCATCCCTAAATCACTCTGTGCTCAGAGCAGCCTATTGCTGTTATATTATTGGCTGCCATGGTTCAAATTTGAGAAATCAGAGCTTCGCCTAGTTACAGTGCGAGCGTCATGGCTGTACAACCGCACAGTGAAATCAATAGGGACAGCCTAGCCTTGCTCACACACACACACACACTACACACTCCCCACTCCACTCCAATCAGAGTCGACTTGTTCTCCTTCATTACTCTCAGCCAGGCAGCTGATTCTCTTCCTCTCTCTTCCATCGTCTAATTTGTCCCTGGCTGTCTGTCTTCCTCACTCCCAACTCTTCCTTATGTTTCATATGCATAATCTCTGCGAGTTGGCTCAATCTAGTAAAATTGAGTTTTGGTGCTGCTGGTGTAAGGTTTGCTGGAAGCTGTAATCAATACTAGGGAGCCATGGGGCTATTATGGAAATCAAGTGGCATTAAAAGGTGCAGTGTTGGGTAAATGTGGCTGATTGCTCAGCAAAAGCGCTTAAAATCATATGACTTTTTCTTCCTTGTTAATCACTTTCCCAGGTCACAATTTACAACTGATTAAAAACAGGTCACGTTTTCATCCAATTATTGTATTTTTCACATACTAACAATATAAACTTGTGCTGAATCAACACTTCTGATAAATTGATTAATTGCTTTAGTCATTTATCAAACACAAATCCCAAATGGCTCATTTCTGCTTTGTTGAATCTCTTGTTTTTCTCAGTTGTATATCATTGTAACAGTGGTATATGTTAGTGTTTTGGACTGTTGGTCATACAAGCTAATCATTTGAAGAAGTGAGCTAGATTACCAACTGGGTAAAATAGGCAGCTGTTCCAGGTTAACCCTGTGCTTTTTAATCCTTTTTAGAAGACTATCTTAAAATCTAGTTGTAAGGCTTAACTTGTTTTAGTTTATGCTGTGGATGTGATCTGTAGTATATTTCTAAATTCATCTGTGTGGAGGTTGGAGGTGGGGTCAAACAGCAGATTTCTGCCCCGGAGGCTCTTAACAGGTTAATCAGGCCATGACATCACCTTGAACTCTGAATAATGAATCAATAAAGTCTAATTGTTTATAGCCTGAATATAAAGGAGAAATCATGTTAGTATCAATGCCAGTGAGTACTCATGAGAATATCATGTTTATTTTATTTTCATTTTTTATTATTAATTTGGTCTTGTCTTTTTCCAGCGTACTCTGGAGCGCTGCTGATAGATTGGTAGTGTCTAACACTTTTCCTCTGATGACCAGCTGAGCTTTAAGCTGGCAGGCCCTCCAGGACATGAGTGTCTGTTTGGATTTACACTGTTGACAAAAACCAACACAGCTCCATGCATGTACACACACAGATTTCTAATCCCTACACACGCTGCACAACTGCGACCATAATGCACAGCACAAGGTAAACTACAAATGAAAAGGAGATCATAGGAAAATGGCCTGGAGCTGCTGGAAACTGCAGCTGCATTCTGTTGTGAGAAGCAAAGGCTGAACTAAGCATGTCAATCCTGATATTTCATGTTTCTTATGATCCATAGAGGTGCAGTGCACATTGTAACAGCAGCCTTGTAGCACTTTAAGAGGGTGATGATCATAAGGCCATGTACTATGTGCTGTGATGTAAACTATAAATGTATATCTACAGGAGTTATGTCAGCTATAAAAAGATGACAAATAGATTTTCCGTCCTTCTGGGAGTTCATGTAGCTGTGTATAGCTGCACAAACATCAGCAAAAAATCTGATAACTAACAGATTGTTCCTCTTTTAGGGGGAAAAAATTACAGGTCGGTCAAAGCTTACCTCCAGTTTCCTGTCAGGCTGTATAGCATGCATCAGCACTCAGCTTCAGGGGCTAAACTGCAGTAAAATGTGACCAACTGTCCCTCACCTCACTTTTAAATGATGGACTGACTATAACAAATGCAGTTCTCTCCCTCCCTCACTCCCTGTGTGTGTGTGTGTGTGTGTGTGTGTGTGTGTGTGTGTGTGTGTGTGTGTGTGTGTGTTAAACATTCTATGCACTGAAGCCATTCTGATCAGTCCTGGATTAGTAAACTAATAGAATCATTTACACCTCAAGATGCAGCATCTGAGTACAGATAAACATCATTTATTAAAACACTATATATATGCAGTATGATATACAGTATACTGTGGCTGGAATGACATACATGTTTATGGTATGGTGGTTAAAAGCTTTTTTTAAATTTCCATGAAGCAAGTGACATATTCCAATCCAAAACACTAGTCATTTAAGGATGGTTATTCCTAATCCTGATTTTTAGGCCTGAAGTTATTATATTATATTAATTATATTCATTTTTAAAAGCTGTTTACTGTGTTTTTATGGGCATCTTCAGGATTCCAAAATTGTGATTTTGACTTGCAAGGTGTAACTGTATGACCCTTGTACTTGAACGAGTCCATGTCCCATCATCCTAATATTTAAAATTTCAAGCAAAATTAATTCTACAAAAAAAAAGTAGTTGTCATTTTCCTTTTTAAAAAACATAACTGCTCTCATGACACTGCTAGGATGCAAGGATGCACACAAATACCAACTATAGAACAAGAAACATTCTTCACACCTAGGTCCAATACAAGTATGCAATAATTAAATGAAACTTTCAACTACTGGCAAATGTTTGACATCTCCAGCTGATTCTCTGAGTTTCCAATGACATTAAACAGAGCACACTACATGAATAGACTTAATATACAAGGCATGACTGCTTCATAATGTACAGAACTTTCCATTTCTCCCCCTCTGTTCCTGCTATTCCTTTTGGTTGAGTGTAGAGCTCCAACATGCACCAGAGAGCCAGTGGCGAGGTGTAGCTCCCTCCTGTTCTTCTCCATCTAAGTGTTTGTATTGCACAGAGCTGCCAGCTATACAGCACATAAAAAGAGAGTCCAATTTTAACTCCAAGCTGTCACCATACTGTTCTGACGTCCCCACAATCACTGCCAAGGCCCTTAAGTCTAAAGTGACATTTCAGTTCAACATGAAGGCTTTAATAGAAAAGCTGTACAGACTGTACAGACAGTCCATGGCTGTACTGTCTGGGATGTAAAGCGTCTGAAAGTATGGGTCCAACTTACTGGATTTAGTCTTGGAGAAGGTGAGGAACATACTTTTTGTTGAAGCAGTTAAAGCCCCTTGAATGGCATCACTGGACGTTTTCTGTAGTATTTGTAAGGCCCATCGCTCAACGCCCACCACCACATTCACTTCAGCCAGTTGCCATGAATCAGTTGCCCTTCTGTCCTAAAACTCTAACTAACCAAGTTCTCCAGGCTGTCAGTGGAAGAGAAGCAGCTGGTGACTCCATGTGTTTTCGAGGACACACATGGCAGTCTTCACCCAGTCTTCTCGGGCCAGCAGAGGGAGTTGGCATGGACGAGGACTGTGGGAGTCGTTGGGAATGAACAGATACAGTAGAATTAGAGGAAAATGGGGAAGTGACTCGTCATCCAGTTCATTTTCCTTGTTTTCCCACTTGAAACGAAATCTTGTTTCTTTTTGCTAGAATTTCTATCCAGCAGCTCTCCTGCAACACTGACACACTTAATGAGTTCTTAAATTTGATTGAAGCAACATTATTTACAACATTAACTGCATATTTCATGCATGTTCCTCATGAATGGCAGTTGTGCAAATGAAAAATGCATGCTAACATGGTTTCCTCTTGGCTCTACTTATAAATATAAGACACTGCTGTGTGAAAGAGAATGAGTGCTTCTGTTATTTTTGTGTATTTATTTTTATATTGTTAGCAGAGTTGGTCCTCGTTGATGAAGCACTTTGTTTCTTCCGTGTTTAAACTTCATCTTCAAATAATGTTGCTATCCTTGCTATCATTATTGTTCCCCTGTGAATCAAATTCTTTCAATTTGAGTTGAATTCCACAATGTTAGAACTGGTCATTATCCCAATGTGATCTCATGGGATGGTGTTTAGATAACATGTCACTTTAAGGACATTTTGTGTGTCATTTCTACACATTTGATGCTTTTCATGCATCATTTAACGTTGCATTTAAAACTTTTCACGTCTCATCTCATGCTGTTGGTTCGGTCTAGGCACAAAAAATCACTTGAAGAGAAAAGATCATAGTTTGGATTAAAATGAATGAATAAAATATGCTGACATGAGGGTAAAGATGTCCAGAGGTAAAATGCTCAACGTGAAAGTAAAAATGTCAAATGAAGGGACACACCCCAAAAGTAGCTATGCACATTCTGATAGGTGAGCCCACGGGCCAAAGGGCCCACCTGGGTCACTTGTAATTTGGATCAATCAGCAGCCTTAAATGAAAGGCCGCTGAACTTCAGCCCAGGGTGCCTGTGCCTGGCCTTGCATGTATCAAACTCAGTCATGGTGTCACCACTTATGACTCTATAATAGACCTATAACAAAACAGATGCATTATGATAAACAGTACATATGAATGTGATTGGCCAAAAGCACGTTGCTATGGTGGTAACACGTTTGCCATAGCAACAAAACGTCCTGTTGCCACTGGTCTTAGAAATCTGATCTATCTGAGTTTATTTCTCTATTAACTTCATGTAGCATGACTCATTACTCCTCTCTTAGATGAGTAATTTATTCTTTATTAACCATATTTCTGTTTAGATGGGTAAAAAATCCTTTATTAATCAAATTTCTTCTAAACATATTTATTAGCACTGTTTCCCACAATGCATCTGTGTAGTTGGATGGTTATTACAAAGTTCTACATGGGGACACCATGACTGAGTTTAGTAGGTATATGAATCAGCTTCCTGAGACTGCTGAGTAGTTTCACAAAATGATGATGTATAATAACAGCATATGTCAGATAATTAAATGACCTATTTGCACACTCATTCTGTCAGATAATATAAACATTTGAGTAGAATATTTATTGTGCTTGGATCAGTGTACTGTAGGTGTGTTTAGATCAGTATAAGTGTAGTCAGATCAGTATAGGTGTGGTTAGATCAGTGTAGGTTTAGTTAGATCAGTGTAGGTGTAGTTAGGTCAGTGTAGGTGTAGTTAGATCAGTGTAGGTGTGGTTAGATCAGTATAGGTGTAGTTAGATCAGTGTATGTGTGGTTAGATCAGTATAGGTGTGGTTAGATCAGTATAGGTGTGGTTAGATCAGTGTAGGTGTGGTTAGATCAGTGTAGGTGTGGTTAGATCAGTATAGGTGTAGTTAGATCAGTGTAGGTGTGGTTAGATCAGTATAGGTGTGGTTAGATCAGTGTAGGTGTAGTTAGATCAGTATAGGTGTGGTTAGATCAGTGTAGGTGTAGTTAGATCAGTGTAGGTGTAGTTAGATCAGTATAGGTGTGGTTAGATCAGTGTAGGTGTAGTCAGATCAGTATAGGTGTGGTTAGATCAGTATAGGTGTGGTTAGATCAGTGTAGGTGTGGTTAGATCAGTATAGGTGTGGTTAGATCAGTGTAGGTGTAGTCAGATCAGTATAGGTGTGGTTAGATCAGTGTAGGTGTAGTCAGATCAGTGTAGGTGTGGTTAGAGCAGTGTAGGTGTGGTTAGATCAGTATAGGTGTGGTTAGATCAGTGTAGGTGTGGTTAGATCAGTATAGGTGTGGTTAGATCAGTGTAGGTGTAGTCAGATCAGTATAGGTGTGGTTAGATCAGTGTAGGTGTAGTCAGATCAGTGTAGGTGTGGTTAGAGCAGTGTAGGTGTGGTTAGATCAGTATAGGTGTGGTTAGATCAGTGTAGGTGTAGTTAGATCAGTGTAGGTGTAGTTAGATCAGTATAGGTGTAGGCGTGTATTATGTATTATATGTATTATAAATTGACAATGAATGTCAATGTAAACTATTTTATATATTGCCTTATATCTATCTTATCTATGTGTTTGTGCTTATGTTCACACATTTGATAAAGTTTTTTTTAAAGAATAGTGCACAAAGCAATCATGATGCTGCTGATGGCTTCTAGCTGAAACACGTTTGGTTTTGTGTACAGTAAATAAGACTATTGATTTGTGACTGCTGGTGTTGTGTTTATTTTGAGCCTCACCACACCAGTGCTCCTGACTCAGTGTTCGACACTCGTGCAAGCTGTACCTGCTACTACTTTTCACTATCCTCTATACTTGAACAACATTTGACCTCATTGTTTTGTCTCACAGAGTAAGGTATTGGAGAAAAGTATTATTTTGGGTTTTCTTACTGAAACTTGGATATTATGACACAACAGGAAGTGAAAAAGGCCAAATAACAAGAAATGTGTGCCATGTGTCTCTCTCCATATTATAAAGTATACTCAGCCAGCTTCTGAAACCTCATTTATTACAGAACAATAATCTCTTGTGTGTATTCTGACCTCTGTGTACAGATGTGTGTGTGTGTGTTGGTCTGTGTCATACACTCAAACTAACAGTCTGCGTAATTTCTCTTTCTCTTTTTCTTTGAAGCAAGCTCCCAGTTGTTTTTATTATGGAAGAAAAAGAGTCCCATAATTGGGATAGATATAAGATTATATTGTGTTTCAGAAGAGGCCTTTGATATCACTGATAGTAACTTGGCTTTTTCGTCTTTGATTAGACATGAAAGCGCCATCGGCACAATGTGGCACAGCGGCGAGGACGGGGCTCGCTCTGCTGTTTTTAATGACCATTTGCATTTTCCCATTTGCATAATATGTGGCAGTAAATAGAAGCCTTTGCTTTAGATCAAAAAATATATTCATGCATTTATGTATAGCTATCACTGACTAGACAGAAATGGGCTACGATGATTACTTTCAGAGCTGACATTAAAGCCAAATTAAAGTTTGATTACAAAGCTTGTCAAATCTTTGCAAGGGTTCATACCTTATCAAGGTTTGGCTTTGACTGAGTTGGCGGTCACATTGGAAGTAAATGGTGTTGTTGTTAATGTTTGGCTGTGACTCATGTAGTTCTTTTGAATGTCTCTGAGCTACACAAGCTTTTGAAAATCAGTCAATCTGAGGCTGACAATTCCTAAAGATTAACAGGAGACAGATCTCTTTCTGACTGATCCCTTCTTAAACTTTCCTTCAACCGCACAGGCTGAGTTTGTTACTGAGCGTGAGGAAAACCTTCAGGATCTGCCTTCCTTTCCACTGCTAGAAGTATCTGAAGTGCAGCTGTTGAACCTGGAAGAACATGGAAAAGCTACAAACAGGATAGCTGTGATTTGTTTATGACTTTGAGAGAATGTGTGTGTGTATGTGTGTGTGTCTGCTGGGTGGGCAGGACAGGCGAGCATCCTTTTATTTAGTTCATTCGATTAACCCGAGCATGGCGCGTTTAATACCAGGGTCTGTGATGGAGACGGTTTATTTTCAGCTGGGGGATCAGAGGCTAAGTTTGTGAACTGTAACTGCTGATGTGTTGGAGTGTTTGTTCTCTGCTCTCCTTCATGTTGTTTGTTTGTTAGAATATCAGCTCTTGCCATTTTCTTTTTATTCCTAGACATTCTGTTGTTTTTTGTGTGACTTTATTGCCTCATATTCCTTATGTAGGTGTGAAGTGTGACTCACTGCTTTATATTCTGGGTTTAGCCTTGAGTGCCAGTATTTATCTGCACATTTAACTGTATCATTTTAAGTTGCTGATCTTAAATATCTGCTAACCTGTCTGCTGATGTGAGCCTCCCACATTGGCCTTAAATAACAGACTTGTCACTATACACCTGAGTCTAATGATTGAAGTAGATTCAAATTATAAAACATCATGTTGCGTTATAATACTGAAGAAAAAGGAAAAGATTTGTATATGATTTATTCCAATCTAGTGATAGATAGATGCTTTCATTGGGACTACCAGTATGCTCAGTTATTTACCATGCTGCCATGTCTGAGTTAAAAAGCATTATTCAATATGAAACATCCAGACACTTAACAGGCAGTGATAGTCCAGATCCGAGACTGATTGAGCTGAATAAACCCAATGATCCAGGATGTGGTGGACCTCAACACCAACACTGTGTAGAACCTAGGTGGTGTAGTGCCAGTGAGCTGTGTCATCAATGCGAGTTCATTCTTTTCATGCTCTGTTGAGGAAACTAACGTATACATTCATTTGTTGATTGAATGATACTCATTATGTTGTCATAATGCTGTTATCCAATCCTGGTCTGATGTGAGATATGAGTGAGCCATGTGGAAACACTGGGATGACTGTTTCCTGTCGTTTTTATGTGTGTGTTTGTTTGTCTCTTTTTAAATGAACCTGGAGTCTAATTAAATCAAGTCTAAAGTGTGAAGTCTATCAATTAACAAACATCTGCAGTGGAAAGAGCAGCAATAATTTAGGACAACAATAATGTTAAATGTTTTTTTTGTATGTTTCAAAAATGTAATTATAGAAATATTGAGTGTCCTTTTTTCTTCTTCTGCATTAACAGTAAAACATTCTGTAATCATCTTTAATAAATACTGTGTCTGCTCATTAATCTATTTTTATTACATTACATGTATTTTTAATTTTTAATATAGGTTTCCTATTTCTTAGAATATTTTCTCCTGTGATGATTAGGATGTAGCATGTTAATGCTTTCAGCAGACTCAACAGTCAGTAAGTAAAACACAGAGACTTAGGTTAAACTAAAGGTTAAACTACACATGTGCTGCATTAAGTTTTTACTGTTAGCTTAACTTTCCCCACCACTCACTTCATCTGCACTACACTCTCTCACCTGATCAGAACTGATACTGAGCATGCTCAGATCCATGTGGATCCACTCAGGTATTAGACATGGGTTAGATACCCACAGACCCTACCTGTCCCAGTAGACTGGCTATAATGGGGACTGACCCAGATCCCAGGTTCCAGTCGAGTCCCAGTCCTCAGAACTGACCCATGAACATGCATGCGCTTTATTTTGTTGATGGAAATCTCTGTAGAGAAGGTAAAAAACCATTACTTTCTAAATCATATTTTACTTGTATGATGTATTCCTCTGTTGATTATATCAGCCTTGTTTTGTTTTGGGATTTTTTTCTGTTTGCTTGCTATTTTCTCTGTTTTTACTTTATTTGCTTGATAATCTCCCTGAGGCAGGGCAAACTTTTAAAAAGCTATTATTGTTTTTTTTTTGTTTTAACTTGGTCTGACTGTAGCCAGTGTGCTACTTGTTTTTGTCGACATAATTACTCCTCCTACTTGGCTCTACCTGAACTGCTGCTCACCTTAACACTAAATGGAGTAATTAGCCTGTGGAGACCACCTCCACCTCCACCACGCTACAAATAGTACCTAACCCACAGAGAACGTCTGGCATCACACACTGCTGTGAACCACAGGTAGACAGGCCTAATGAATGGAGGCTGTGTGTGTGTGTGTGTGTGTGTGTGTGTGTGTGTGTGTGTGTGTGTGTGTGTGTGTGTCTGTGTGTGTGTGTGTGTCTGTGTGTGTGTGTGTGTGTGTGTATGTGCTGGAAGAGAAGGGAGAGAAATGAAAAGTAGTGCATATTGGTACTTTTTGGAGCACTGATTAAATAGTGAGTCTAGAAGACTGTCACATATTGAAAGTTGGTACTTTCCTGTGACTATAAGCTGCTTTCAGATTGAATGAAAGTGACTTTTTAGCCAGACCTGCCAACACTCCTCTCTCCTGGGTTTCTCCCATATTTTCACATCCCCTTCCTGTTTTCTTGTTTCTCTTGGGAAACTCCCATAAATTTCATGGCCCTCAATCTTTATTATGAATAATGGTTAAAGACAAGAATCCATACGTTTTGTATGTTACTCTAAGTTTCCAGTTTGTCTATGAAACACAATCTACACACACAACATACAACTTTAACTCATCTTACACCACAACTAGATTCAATGGGTCTGTCCTCTGTCCTCCTGTCCTATGTCCTCCTGTCCCCCTGTCCTCTGTCCTTCTGTCCTATGTCCTCTGCCCTATGTCCTCCTGTCCTCTGTCCTCCTGCCCCCCTGTCCTCTGTCCTATGTCCTCTGCCCTATGTCCTCCTGCCCTATGTCCTCCTGTCCCCCTGTCCTATGTCCTCTGCCCTATGTCCTCCTGTCCTCCTGTCCTCTGTCCTATGTCTTCTGCCCTATGTCCTCCTGTCCTCTGTCCTCCTGTCCTCTGTCCTCCTGTCCTCTGTCCTCCTGTCCTATGTCCTCCTGTCCCCCTGTCCTCTGTCCTCCTGTCCTATGTCCTTCTGTCCTATGTCCTCCTGTCCCCCTGTCCTCTGTCCTCTGTCCTCCTGTCCTCTGTCCTCCTGTCCTATGTCCTCCTGTCCCCCTGTCCTCTGTCCTCCTGTCCTATGTCCTCCTGTCCTCCTGTCCTCTGTCCTCTGTCCTCTGCTACTGATGACTCTCTGCAGGTACTGCTGTCTCAGGGGGAAAAGGTTGAAAATATTCCTGTTCTATGTTAATGTTTGTTGAAAAGGTGGTTTGATAAAGCAATTGTTGGCCTATTTCCAAAACACAGCCCCTGTAGGATCCACATTAAGGTTTTGATCATGTCAGTTGATGTTGTGCTTTATATTCCTAAATCATCCCACATGACAGTGAAACCTGGGACTTGAGGGTCTGGGGCCCTCTTAGTAATCCAGCCTTGCCTAGTTTAGTCTAAATCTGTGCCCAGTCACAGTTGCATCACCATCACCTCTACAATTTGCTTCACATTTAGTTTTAGATTTATTATTATTATTATCATTATCATTATCATTAATTATTATTAAAGCTTCTACAGCTACAAGTCATGACGGCTCTGCTCATGTGTTCATTGTATGTCATTATCATTGTACTAGCTTTAAAGCTACTGTTATTAATATATGCTCAGATGGCTGTTGCTGCTTTATTTAGCAGTGGCAGAATAGCAGATGTTATTAGACTAACATATTATTACATCTGTTTTACTGCTTTGTGTTGTTGTGCATGAAGGCTGTCCATGCTGTCTCACTGTCCTGTGCTTTACAACATTTTGTCCTCGTAAATAAACACATAAAAGTTCCATTTTAAAAAAGGAGTTTCATTTTGACTGAGCCAAGAAGGCAATACTCTATATCTCAAGTATCATATTGATGCTGCTGATAAACATTTCAGTCATTAAATGATGGAGGATGATAGATGAGATGTGTTCTACTAGGCTACAGCTGTTCTTGTCCACACACACACACATATACACACACACACACACACACACACACATACACACACACACACACACACACACACACACACACACACACACACACACACACAAACACTTTCACACAAAAGCTCATCCTCGTGTGCCACTGACCTGAAAACGTCAGCTCTAATTGGACAGTTTTGTTGACCAGGTGACCTGTGTCCCCAAAGGCCCTCCTACTTCTACTATAAATGTAATATCTACTTGACCTTTGACCCTATAACCCAACACTCAAACAATAGTAATAACAGCAAAAGCAATAATAATAACTAGTACCATCACTGAAGCCTAAACTTGTGTCTAATAGCAGTTTGGGAAACTTTTCAAATAGGTTATGACCTCATCAGCTTCCTGTTCTGATGCAGCAGTCTGTGTTGCTCTGTTTCTCTCCGCGTGTCGCCTGAGCCAGCCAGCCAATCGCCTTGAGATATCTGCTTGTCTGTTGTAGCCGACCTCTGAAGGTTGGAGGTCAGAGGTCAGGAGAAGAGGGATTTGCTTTAACTTCCCCTTCAGCTGTGTGTTTGTTGACTTGTTGTTTATCTTCTGAAGGCTGAAGGCTTTTTCTGCCCTTGTAGTTCAACCCTTTTTCTCTCTTTCTCTCTCTCTCTCTCTCTCTCTCTCTCTCTCTCTCTCTCTGACTTATTGCTGTTTTGCATAGTGAGATTGAAGATTGTGGGTTTATATGTGTGTGTTGCATGGTGGTATCATGGCTTTGCTGTTAGGGGTTTTTCCATTGGCGCTGCGGTCCGTGGCTGTGTGGCTTCTCCACCTCCATCCAACTCAACTCACGTTTGAGTCTCTGTGTGCTCAGCTCTCAGTATGTTTGGAGCTTCTCTCTCCCATGCCCCTGTTTGTACTTTCAGATATATGCTTAATTTCCTGACGGCCTTCAGCTGTACCTGAGGTGCGTCAACTCACTGCAAATGAAAACACATTTCCTGCTGCTGCAGCTGCTGCTGCTTCATATTAGAAGCTCTGTTTAACAGTGAAGAATTTATAGGAAATGAAATGTGTTTATCTACTGTTTTACAGCTGCAACTGACCACTAGTCACAGTCATGATGTATACAGTCTGCTGCCATCAGGGAAACACACTCCATGTTGTAATGGAGATGCAAATCCCTGCAGCACTGAGTCAAACTGAGTCAAGGCAGTACATGTGTATGGAACAGGCCTGAGTGTGTGTGTGTGTGTGTGTGTGTGTGTGTGTGTGTGTGTGTGTGTGTGTGTGTGTGTGTGTGTGTGTGTGTGTGGGTGTGTGTTTGCATCTTGTTAACCAGTAGCAGTTGTGGTTTATACCTCTGTCAACTTACACACACACACACACACACACACACACACACTCCTTCATAAACACCACAACACACCCAACAGACTCTGGTCACATTGGTTGATTCACAGACACAAAGGCTGCTCAATTAGTGTGAGCTGTGTGTTAGTCATTGTGTGTGTGTGTGTGTGTGTGTGTGTGTGTATGTTTGAGCACAGGCACAAGTGTGTGTGAGACAGCAGCATGATGTGTTCATCAATCATGCTGTAACCACCCTTTGTTTATTTGCATTTAGCAGACTCAAATGGAAGATGGGTTTTATGTACTTGGCACTTTCACAACCTCTCTCTCTCTCTCTCTCTCTCTCTCTCTCTCTCTCTCTCTCTCTCTCTCTCTCTCTCTCTCTCTCTCTCTCTCTCTCTCTCTCCCTCTCTCTCTCTCTCTCTCTCTCTCTCTTTCTCTACCTCCTGTTCTTTCCATCTCACCTCACTTCTTTCTTTCTCTCTCTCTCTCTCTCTCTCTCTCTCTCCCTCTCTCTTTCTCCTCCTCCTTTTCTTTCTCTCTCTCCCACTGGGAAGCACTCATCCCTTTCTGTGTTTTTTCTTCTTCATCTACTGCTGCACTTAGCAGGCCTTTTTGCGTCTTGAGTAAGTCAAATAATGTGTACATTATTCCTCAAAATAAAGGGAGGAGAAATTTCACCTGAACATGTTTTAATTGTTACTGCTTAGGTTTCTTTTTAGTTTTAGTTTGACTTTTCTGTATATTATCACACATCTTGTATTGCCATGTAATCTGGGTCAGGATATCTTACTTGGAGCAGGACAAACACATGTTATAAATGGGACACAGTTGAATCAGCCACACCACATCTGGAGCTGGTGCAGCTTGTACTGTGATCTCAAGCAAGTCTAAATGACATCTGTACAGTTCAGACATTATGTACCAAACTATTCATTCAATGCACCTTTTAATGTGCAGTATTACAGCAGCAAAGGAGCATCAATAAAAACGAATAAAGAAGAATAAACTATAAGTACAAAAGCAATAAAAACAATGGTACCAAAAAAATGCAATAAAATAATCATGACATTATGTACAATAGTAATAATTGGTGATGAGTAATAATATACCTGAGTTGATATTGTTATTGCACAGTTGAACTGAAATAAGTATGAAATAATAATATTTATACCACTTATTTATAATGAAATATGCTAATGTATACATGTTCCTTTTTTGTGTTTGCATTTTCTTTAAATCAGTTTTGAGCTCAGTTACAGGTATCATTTAAGCCATTAAGAAAAAAAAAGAAAAAAGAAAAAAAAGCATGAAGTACCAATTCAATATCACCACAAATAAATTTGGAGCTTCTTTAAAAAAAAGAAAAGGCAATGCAGATGTGAAGCAAAGAAAGAAAGAAAAAGAAGCCCACAATAATTTCCTCTAAGGAGAACTATTTGTTGATTTACATCTATTCATTTATAGCACTGACCAAATGATAATATGTTGGGAGCAGTAAAGGGGCGTTTGGGAGGGTTTTATGGATGTAAATGTGTGTATTTTAGAGGGTGTTGTTGAATAGACTGGGCTTGTTTTTAACAAATGTGTCTCTGTGCTGCTGTTGTATAGGCCTCTATTGACCTCTCTCTCTCTCCTGACTGATGTTAATGGCTATTTACATTTGCCTCGGCAGCACTCCGACACAACACAGTTTGATTACATGTTTGGATGGTGGAAGAATTACCCTCAGTTTAAGCTGTCATAACGCATAGATAAGCCCTAATAATCCCAGCATCCACCAGGGGAAAATAAAGCCAACTGACTGCTAATGCCTCTCACTGGAATCATATTTATATCTCAAATCTCTTCTTTTGTTCCTTGTCTTTTCTTTCTGTGTCAAAGGGATGAGTGGACGAGGTTAAGTACATAATTTACTCCCCAAGTCATTCATCCTGCACTTATTGATTCCATCTCAAATTTAACTTTCAGATCGGCACAGACTCCATTAGAAAGTAATAACTGGTTGGGTCAATAAGTGGGAGCTGTACCAGTAATGTGTAGATTGAATGTAGGTTTATTGGAATGCACCATTAAGTGTTGGCAGGATTGTATGATAGTGGGTAGGGGGGGGTTGAGGAGGGGTTGGACATCTATCATCCTGTCCTGTATTCAGTCAACGGTGATGGGAACAGAATAGGGGACAAAGCACTCCTCCAGTAAATTCATCATCTCCTCATTTTTATCTCTGCTTTAACGGCAAGTCTCAAGGAGGAGAGGGGTCGGTGTGCTTGTGTGTGTGTGTGTGTGTGTGTGTGGAGGGTGCCTATAGTGAAATATGACCCTCCTGTCAGTCTGACCCAATCAGGAATGAGACGTCATTCTCCTTTCTCCATGCTCCATGCACCGCAGACAGAAAGATTGAGGTATGGCAGCTGATTGGTGTTTGGGCAGGAGCCATTTATATATGTATATAGCAGAGGGAGGGGGGGGGGGGGCACAAGGAGCCAAAATGAAGATAGAAAATAGAGGTGAGCCCAATGCTATTCAAATGAAGTCAAAGTGGACCCTTTATAAAATATTTGTCCTCCTCCTTCACAGTCTGTGGCCATATTGAACTTTATGCAAATGGGTGGAGTCTTTTCTTCTGTAATTGCTGTTTTTGTTGTGGTGTATTATAGAGCTGAGATGAGAAGCCTGCAGTGTCATTTCTCCATCATGTAAAAAAAAACAAGAAATGTATAGACTAACCCTAAAGAAGCAAAGTAGTTTGAGTGTGATTTTGTTTCAGATTTGGAGTCTTTAGGTCTTTAAAAGCAGCAGTTTGTCCTCTGTAGAGTTTCTATCAACATTTACATTTGGATTTGTCTTGTTCATATCAGTTTGTTGGTGTGATTGTTGCTCTTATGACAGGCTCACATTGCTCAGCTTGCAAACAGCCACCCATATAAATGTTTGAGGGTTTTTTTCATGTGGCATCCCTATAATTAGGACAGCACTCTTCTCCAAAGCTCATGTAAATGATTCATCTGCATTGTTACAGCTGTAGTGCTGTGGTGTTTCTACCCTCCTCCCTTTCCTTTCCTCTGATTTCCACTACCTCTTGTTCAGGTTTGGCTACATTTAAGCAACTAAATCTCCAAGTTTAAGATGAGGAGAAACAGAAAATATATTTGCTACTGGTATGAAACAGGATGCACACTATCTGACCATGAAAACGGCTGTTGACAAGCAATGTAAAGTTCTACTTATTCACGTATTCTGGAGATTCCTCACTGTGTCAGAAAGCCTTCATGTTCAGATGTAATTTTCAACAGGTCAATTTTAAAATAATAAAAATGGGAATATATATTGCAGTAGTTCAAACATTAAGAATGTAAAGTACACATAAATTCATATTTAAATAGTAAATAAGTGTTTTATGTGTTTTTTCATCTCAATGAATTAGAACTGACCTTAAAAAAGTCATGTGGTGCGACCGTGATCCATCTTAAAATAAATGAATTTTCCTTAACATGCTTAAATATTTTTTTACAAGTTTTGAGTAATATAAAGTGTCTAGAAACAAACTATTTGCATGTCTTTTGAGTTTTTATAAATAATAATCTCATATTTATGTTCTATAATGAATGTAAGACTTATTTTTACTGTAAATTGCTTTAAAATGATTTAAAAAATGTAAAAATACAATTCAGTTAAACATACTGTATCAGTGATTAATATTGCTGCCACAGAGAAGTGATATTTTACTTATTTTTACTTTATTTAATACAGTTATTGGTATTATTGGTCGCACCACATGATGAATGGTCGCACCAAATGACATAAAGACCTCATATCATTAAAAATCTATTGAAAGAAATAGAAAAACAATGACTTTAATACAAAATAGAATTAAACCAGTGGTTTTATTATAATTTCACAGAATTTCTATAAACTCAAACATTTCATGAACATTTTTTAAAACATCAGTGCAGCACGCCTTCATTGCTTTGTCATGAACAAACTTTTCATTTAACTTGACAATGGAATAAGTCTATTTTGATTATTGAACCATCAACAGAAATATTTATTATCTAGTCATCATCAAGTTGACTTGATTTTATATATTGAATCTTTCTCTACTGTTTTCTTCATTAGTAGCTGAGACAGAAATGCAAAGTCATGCCATAAATCTATGGTGTATTACTTTGGACTATTGATATATTTTATTGATAAAAGTATTGAGATACACCTCTTAATCATTGAATTCAGGTGTTTTATTCAGACCTATTGCCTCAGGTGTATGAAATCAAGCATCTAGCCATCTTGTGAAAGAATGAGTTGCTCTGAAGAGTTCAATGAATTCAAGCTTGGTATGTCAGTTTGTGAAATTTGTTCCCTGCTAGATATTTCACTGTCAACTGTAAATGGTATTATTAACAAGTGGAAATGTTTAATAACAACAGCAACTCAGCGTGGAAGACCACATCTAGTTCATCACAAAGATGTTGTTGAGATTATGAGCCAGGCCTTCTCATCCAACATTGATGTCTGATCTCAGCAATGCTCTTCTGAATGAATGGACAAAAATGCCCACAGCCACTGTCCATAATCTTGTGGAAAGCCTTCCAGAAGAGCTGTAATAGTTACAGATCTCTATATTAATTCCTGTGGATTTAAAAAGGGATATCATGAATGCTCATGTAGGTGTCATGGACACATGGCCCAATACTTACTCTATACTCTACATAGTGTAGATGAACCTGCATACAAAAACTGCAATCCATCCAGGTAATGAAAAACATACCAGAGTGATATGTACTTCATGGTGCTTTATTTTTAGCTTTCATTTTTACAATTTTTACCTTTGTCTTCTCCTAGCAGGGTACACCGCTCTTACTGCAGGGTCAGAATTAACACACTGCCAATGGCAAGTAGTTTTTACCTTACATGGGAGTGTGATCTGATAAAATAGATTATAACAGTTAGAAATAAATAATGCTTTACAAATAAATGCATCACGGTGGTAGTCTGTGTGTCTGTGTCACAGTGGTGTGAACACAGAATGAGATCAACCTGTGATAGAAACATTGAATTTAAATCCCAGGCTCCTGCTGTACACTAGATGATATGAGCTGTAGACTAACTGAGGATAAATATGTCTTCACAACTTCTATACAACCTGAATACTTATAATGTCATGTACATTCTAACTGAAAGTATCTCTTATGACAGCATTCGTTTGCTTTGTCATGACCTCACTAATTAATCTAGTTGAACTTTGTATAGTGAATGTATTAGTCACATGTATTAGGAGTTAGCACTGCAAAGAAGTTTCACTTTAACATTTTTTCATTCATTTTTCCAACAATGTAGGAAGTAAGCTTATTCATTATATTCTTGTCTCTGTATATTAACAAAATCTTATGATAGTAAAGAATTTAGAAAGGAAAGAAAACAGGTAAAAGTGAAATTCTGTCTTGATATATGATTAGAAATGGAAATGAATCTTTTTTCCCCAAGAAAGTGACATACAGGACTTGTTAGTTTGTTTTCTCTCACAAAAGGAGAATAAAATGAAATAGAAGCAATGGCTCATAAAAAAAGCTAATTAACTTAGAGGCCCTCTGACTCAGAACAAATACACTAAACATTTAAAACCAGAGGTGTTTAATCAACTTTGAATCATGTTAATTTTCCATTAAAATTGTATTTGTAATAGCAGGATTTGATTTGAGAAATGTCAGACTGACTTAATTGTCAGCTTTTTACCAATATATGTTTCTCTGCTCGAGTGTTTTCACAGTGCTGCTGTTGTGTGGACAATTTAAGCCTTTATCAGTCCCTCCTCTATGCACACATGTGCATGTGATGTATGTGCTATTTGCCTCTAATCAGTGCCTTCACTGCTCTGGCAGGTGAGATGTGAGGTGTTTTATTCCATCAGGCAGGATTAGACACACACACACACACACACAGAGCAGAGCAGAGAAGCAGCTCACTCGGTGGTCTGACTGATAGGTGGGATTTCATCACTGCCAAAACAGTTCTATCATCTAACTGGAAACACCAAACTCCAGTTGCTCACATTGTGACAGGCGAAGCTGCTTTGATCTTGGCTCCTTTTTTAAAAATGACAGTTTTTATCCATTACCTGAATTCAGTAAAGCCACTCTTTGTCATTCTGTGGAGCTTCCTGTCTAGACTTTAGCGAATAATGATGCCTTTAAGGCAGAATTGTTTCAGAAGTGCTACATTCAAAATTTAGTGAATTCCAATGATAGTGTTACATTTGCTAACTTACACCCATGATAACTTTCCCTCACTGTGTTTGATGTATGACCTGTGTTTTGTTTGTATTGATGTCAGTAACTGAATATTTTAGATACTGAATAAACAATTTGTGGATGTGAAAATGTGCCTGAGGCATCTGAAAAATGGCAGGGAATAAAATGACACACTTTTCAATGAGAATGTCATCAGACAAACAGATATCCATGCTCCCCAGAGGATGAATGCTCTCCAATTTGGACACGCTCTAAAATCTCCTGTTTGGTCACCTGATGGTTAAAGTATGACTGTTGAGTGACTGACTGCTGACTCTTGACTCTAGATAAATCATCTGCGTGTTGCTTATTTCATCCATTGCTTATATATTAAAGAGTGTAGTGCACATTACAGTCTCTAGGGGTCACTAGCATGGCTTTGGACTTATCTCACTGTTCTATTAATTAGCCTCATTACACCATTATGTAGTTTCTCAAGAAGAGACAAGATTATTAGATACTGAGCCCACTGTATGATTCACAAACTGTAGCCAAGGGTTGCTGGTGCTGGCCCCCTCTCACACACATACTGTCCCACCTCCTGAGCCCCTTCCTTGCCACCTCCACCCCTCATCTCCCACCATAATTAGATTGGGCTGCTCCCAAAAGAAATGCATTTGCTAGGTCGTTTTTTGTTTTTTTTTTTACATTTTTTTTTTTTTTATCTGCTGTTCCAAGGAGTGGCTCCAGCAGCTCTAGTCATTTATTAGCTGGATTCACCTCACCACTCCCACACCTTATCACAAATTGCTGGGAGCAGGTTAACACTAAACGTCTAATTGACAGAATATTTATGCATTTCCAGCAGTGAGTCTGGCTGTGAGGGGCCGCTGACTTTGTCCAAGAGCCGTGTCGTGATGAGACGCGCTGCTGGGGGGAAAAGAGACAAATTTGTTTTTTCATGCTGCAGTGCTTTACTTCAAGTGTATGGATGTTTTTTTTTCCCCCACTACTTTTTTGGGTGTTTTTGCATCCTGAGGTCACATTTTGGACTCTAAATCTGGAGGCTCAAATTATGTTTTCAAATTAAGGCCAGCTGGTCCAGAAAATCACTGGGTTATTACTTGTACATTAATGAAAATGAGCTTGGGCCAGAAAAGCACCCCAATCATAACAGCACCAGTATAAATCTGGTATTAATATTTATTTCCTCCAAGATTTAGACTTTGGTGTGGTGGGAAAACTTTCACCCTGTAATTGCTGATTAATGATTCCTCAGTAATTACTGTGGATAAGTGGCTGCATGTACTTGTGTGTATTGGGGAAACCAACAGTAAGGTCCTCTCCTCAGTTTTTAGGACAAGCATGGGCAACTGTTTTCATGCAGGGACGGATTTTGCTGACAATGCACAACTTTTTTTAGCGCAGTCATTTCAATTCACACCAGGAGTCAGACACAAAAACAAACTTTTTATTTATTTTGTTGTTATTCTTTATAGACACAAAAGCCTTCAGGTTTCTACTTCACGTATTCACTGAATTAATGACATTGTAATATACTCATCCGTTTCCGTTATATTTGGGCCACAGCTTTAACCCACCTGTAGATTGACAGGAGTGCTGTAGAAGACCATAGAATACATAACTCCTGCACACTGGCTTCTTCACTATCAATGAAAAAAATAGATTTATTGGTAAAATGAAAGAACTAGTGGTGACAGTGTGTAGCTGTTTATAAAAGTTAATGTTAATTAATATTTGTCTGCTTCCTGGACACAAATAACCCCACCTTTATCTAAAGGTTTAATCAAAGCAGTCCTTTTCATCATGGATACATTAGTGGTGTTGGGATCTAAAAGGGGCGTAGGAATCTCTGTCTATCTAAAACACCTCAACAGTCCTCATTGACACCACTGCTGGGTAGAAATGACATCTGGTCATTTAATAATTCTTTAGAAATAATGTGTCTTTTTGAAGCTCTGTGTCCAAGGTGACGCTGTTCTGTGATGACTGCTTGCCTCTCCTGCAAGTCTTTGTCCTTTTCTGTTTGTTCTACTTGCGTCCCTCTAAAAATGAAACCAGTGTCAGAGGTACACCTTCAGTCATTATCAAAAAGTGAAATCACTCTGGATTGAAAAGAGTTCCTTCCACCAAGGATGTGACCTCTCTGCTGATTGGTTGGACTGTTCAGTGGGTCATGGTGCTTCATGCATTGTGCAGCAGCAGGCCAGCAGACAGACTTATATATCTCACTTCTTTCCTTATCCCCTGCTTCTTCAGCTTGTCTTTATATTTATTTATAGACTTTTAACCTTCCTGTCATCCTCCCGGGTCAAATTGACCCCATCAGTTTTGACTGTTCTTTCTTTCGTCCCTTCCTTCCTTCCTTCCTCCATTTGTCCTTTTTTCAAATGTGTATCTTTTGGTAACTTCTGGATCTTCAGTAGAATTGAAAATGAATGTGTGGAGTTGAATAGTTAAAGAGTATAAGGTGAAGAGTTGTCAGAGTCTGAGCTGTGTGTGCCTGGTCCCTTGTTGTAATCATGCGTAGAAGTTAATTAGTGTTTGTGTGTCAGAGATGAACACTGGAGACATGTTGCGTTCACACTCTGCTGGTAAAACAGGTTTCTGCTCACCTCTAAAAAGTGTTTTGGGTTATTTTTTCTTCTTCTTTTCTTTCATGCATCTTACACCTCATGTTAATGCATTTTTATTTCCCACTACCTGCTGAAGAGGGCCAAAAACCACACATTTATGAACAGATGAATACACACAAACATATAGTGTAGATCCGCAGCAGCCAGCCTGTCAGCCATCTTTGCCAGCATGGTGTTTGCTTTGAGAGGCTTGTCGCCAGCAGATGGTTTTCCAGCCAGGGAACAGTAGCTTTGTCATTAGCCAGTAGTGGGTGACGGGGTCCATATCCAGAGCTGGATCCAACCCTCTAGAGTAGGGGGTAGGATGTGAGGTGGGAATGGGATGGGTATGGGAGGAGGGGGGGAGGGAACCATGGGGAGGCGTTAATCGAATTTCTCGCTGTCCAGCACTCAAGCGCATCCCCACTGCTGAGAGATTATTCCCCGCAAACTCTCATTGCCTGCCAAAAAACTCTGTTTATCAGCTCTCCGAGGCAATTTCAAATGCACCTTTAAAAGCCCCAGCAGCAGCGGCAGCGTAGCAGGCTGCATCTTATCCATTCAGGTGTCTTAATCTTGTCAGGAGGCTTGCACCCCAGGTCGGCCACATCTCTTTTTTTCCTGCATCTTTCCTCCATAGTCATATTTGTCAGGGTGAGGAAGGGTCAGAGGGGCGAAGGAAAGGGGAGCAGGGTGAGAGACAAAGATGTGAGAAACAAGGATGCCTGGATTCAGAGAGAACAGGCTGAATAAAGACAAAGTGAGATAAAGCTTCAGTTGAGCCACGACACATACTGATCTTCCAAATCCAATAGCAGGACATTAAGTGGGAGAAACAAATAGAGTGCTTGGGTTTGACTGATGTATGGCTTTGCCAATATTCTGGCCTGAGAGTGCTCTTTTTTTTATTAAAAACTGGATTTTGTGTAGTCAGTGTCACTCACAGTTGACAGTGTGGATTGATGTTTGTTTATGTCTGCCCTCACCAACATACCACAGAATCCACTGGAGAGACTCAAACACCTAAACACACTATTCACTTTAATACAACGTGTGGTGTATTGTGGTATAACACTGTTGTCACCAAAGTTATTTCTGAATATCTGGGAAAACAACATCACTAATACTTCACTGTAAAAAGTGTCTGTAAATGGAAATACAATGGAGAATTGTTTTTGTAAAATACCACACCAAACATAACTCTTCATTTTAATGAAATAAGACCTAAAGACATGACCTATTACTGTATAAACACAGAAAAACCGTCATACAAAAAGCAATACAATGCAGTTTAAATGACAACATGATAGTGTTAAAATAATATTATTTGGAGATTTAGAGGGGAATTTAATGAAAATTTCAGTTAAACATCTTATATTATTATAACCTTATAATATATTATATCTTATATATCTCATAATTAGACTTTTGCGGTTAAAGCATGTTGTTTGGTATTTTTCAGTGCAATAGAATTCTGTGTACAATAAAAGACAACTAAGATCAGGTAACATGGCTTCAGTAAGAGGGTTGGATACTCCAGCTTCTTCCCACAGATTACAGTTAAGGTTAAATGGTCTGATCTATTGTTCCAGTCATATATTTCCTCATTGAAATTTTCTAAAGAACAGTGTTTAAAATCTCGTCTCGTCTCGTTCTCATGAACCCAATATCGTGTATTGTCTCATCTCGTTGGCTCAGTGTCTGGTCACACCACTAGTGCTGATCTATGTATTTGAGATGTACAGCTGGATGTCCTCAGCATAGCACAGGAAGTGGAGACCATGATGATGGATGATGTTAGCAGGGGAGAGCATGAAGAGGGTGATCAGGAGAGGACCGACAATAGAACCCTGGGGGACGCCTAGTTAAAATGACCCTCTTTCAAATGTGTGACAAAATAGCTTTTCTAGCACTAGATACCAGCAGAAGTGATGTAATATAGAGGCTTCTTACCATTGTGAACAAAATCTTGTCTTCTAATTGTACCAAACGTGCACTTTTGTAATTTTCTAAAGGTTATATTTTTAAAAGTGTGATTGGTATCTAATGTGTTGATCTTGGCCACACAGCAGCACCTCTGAATTGAACGGATCATGAGGATTTTGATAGTGAAGAAAGCAGTAAAGGTTGAGAAACAACTTAAATGGAAAATAAAAATGCCTTCAGCCTTTAAATACACTGAGCTGCTGAACTGGGGTGGAATGTTTCACCACTTAGAGACAAAAAAGTCAGCTACCCTTATCAGAGTAGTGGAAAAGCATCATGGGAAGGGCAGGAGATTGGGGAAATCCAGGTGTGTGTGTGTGAGTGTGTGTGTGTGTGTGTGTGTGTGTGTGTGTATGTGTGGGGTCAAATGAAAAAAAACCCTGCACAGATCTTAATGTGGAGGCTGGAAGCAATGATTCACTAATGCTGTGTGCTTAATGAAGGGGTTTGTGCGCCTCTGGGCTCAAAGGCATATTGGTAGCGGAGGCGTATTGAATCAGTGCTGACCCACAAGGTTAACTCTTTGGCAAGGGAGAGGAGAGCATCGTGCCCAGAGGCTATCGATTCACAATCACTCATCTGCTTGGCTTTCCTTATCTTTCCACTCCGACACCAGCTCCACTATGCATTTGATTTTCTTTTCTTTTGATTCTCTTCCCTCGCTTTCTTTTTTTTTAAAGCTAAAAGCAGTTTTACACAGCATTGCTTTTAATAAGCCCGCTCAATTTAAACACTCAGATAAAGGAGGTGATGTTCTTCATCACAGTTTATCATAATGCCTCTCTGTAATGCTACATGGCGCCCCGTCTTCACTTAGGCCCCGTCCTGACAATTCCTTTTGTTCGACTGGAGGGAAAGTAAGCTGCTTAATTTCACATGCGCTCCTACCCTTCAATTGAACGGGTGATAATTGGCGGGCGGAAGGTGCCTTGGCTTGATGCAATAGGTGTTAATCCGTTCACCATCCCAGATGATGCAAGGACAAAGTAATGTGTGTGGGGGTTTGATCTACAGCTCTTTGTTCAATACTTCAATGCCCACAACACGCATACACACACACACACACACACACACACACACACACACACACACACACACACACACACACACACACACACACACACATGAATATATAACAGTGGTGTTTATCTTGCCCTTTTCCTTCACTCTTCTTTTGGTCAAACTCTCTCTATCAGCTGCTTACTCTTGTTGTTGCTTGTTCTCCATCAGATATGATTATTATTCCTTTTAAATAGTTGAATTAAGTCACTTCTAGTTGGCAGGAACACATATTTATAGTTGAAATAACCAGTTGGTTCTAGAGCTTGACCAATACTGGATTTTTGGAGCTGATGCCGAGTAAAATATTCTGATATCGATATATTTGCAGATAATCTTACATATACAGAATATGTACATAGACACACATTTTTTGTAATGAACCCTCAAATGTGTTAACTAAGATATATAATGGAGGCTGTTTAACAGTAAACTTTACTGTAAAAAAATTAGATCAGTGCACTGAAATAGTAAACTTACTGAGAACACACTGAGAATGTAATGATTATAAATAACTATAAATAAAAAACAACCAAAACACATCCGTACATATATATTATTATTATAAATATAATTATATAGTTTGAGTTAAGCAAAAGGATGAAACACACAGAAAATGCCACCTACATAAAGTAAAACAATAAATACATATCAGTTCTCTGTGTTACCACTCTCACTGCAGCTTCACAGTGAACCTGGCTTTTAATAATAATACATTTGTTTGTGTAGCATCTTTCATACAATAAATGCAGCTCACAGTGCTTTACAACAAAAGAAATAACACACACAAAGTGCTTCACATTAAATTGCCCTAAAAGGATCATAGAGCAAAGAAGACATAAATAGAAACATAAAGATGAAAACATTTTAGAATAGTAATAATAGTAGATAATAAAAGTTGCCAGAAAGTAGAATAAATACAATGTATTTAGTTATACTTTTTTTTTTAAACATACTTTATTCAAGGAAGTGTATAATATGGCTTACAGAACTTAAAGATCTACTACTTCCATGTGTTTCCAGTTTTAGCAAAGCACAAAAGAAAGGACTTATTCTGTGTGAAGAGAAACTGCATCAACACAAAAGTGTAATGTATGAACTCATGCACTGATTCAGACTACAGGCAAACATTCTTCTTAACAAGCTTTTCAATTGAACATCACTGCAAAACTTGAATTTGTCATTAATGAAGTAAATCATTTCACATGCTTTTCAGTCTCAAGGCTGCTGCTCTTTTCCCTCACAAGCATAATATCTCATCATGTAGAATAAACTCTGTTCTATATACAAGTTGGAATGTTTTGTCCATTATGTAGTCTATTACATGTCAACCCTGAGCTCCAGTGTTATAAACCAATTAGAGCCTTTATGTGGAAGATGTACGGCTCTGCTCTATAATAGATTTGATCCGCTTGAATTGCGTTTAATTTCACCGTTTCATCATCACTTCACTTTTAGTTATTTCTCTGCATTGGTATTACATTCAAACCACGACAGCTTTAAATGCAACACCATCAGCTGCAGAAACAAACCTAAACAGTCTAGTAGATGAAGCGGCTGTCAAGACGAGACGTTACAAACACCAGTATCGGCTTCTCCGAGCAGATTGCCCTTTCAAAGGCACACTGATTAGATTTGAAAATCCCACAGTTAGACTTTTAACTCCCAATTAAGCCACATTTGTACTGAGTGCAAAGCTTAACTGAGTTGTTTGACTTAACAGTGTCTACTGAATGACTACACAATAATGTTTGTCTAATTAAAGCAGCCACTTAACCACAGGAGCTCTGAAAAAAACCCACACAAAACACTACTACTGCTTCTAATAGGACACATTCAGTGGTCTGAAAAGCCCGAGCATTGTGTAACATCCGCCATATTGTCACTTTGTTGAATGCAGCGCAGTGTGCTTTTGCTCCTGCAGCTTTTATGTGCTTAAATGACTCTATTGAGAGATTTGACTGGAGTAGAGACACCTGTCCAACACTGCTGAGTACAGGAGACAGCAGACAATAGACACATGGTACCAGCAGGACTGTGTGTGACCGGGCCACAACAAAAACAAACAAAACAATAAAAACAGTAATAATAATGGTTCGTTTTATAGATCTTAACCAGAGAGATTCTACATAAACCATCATACACATTTAGATGTAAAGGTCTCCCACATAATACAGAATGAACAGATTTTAGCAATGCCCCTGATATAATAAAAGCAGGTCCCACCCCCACCCCCACCCTCTTACCCCCATCATAATGCACATTTGGTATTACACTTAAGTTTAAATGACAACTGAGCAGGGCCTTAGCTTTCACTGAGGACACTGAGGTCATGTCCTCAATATTTTGGCATTTTAGCAACGTGAGGGGATCAACATCTACATGTGATGTAATGGTTCATACACAGACTACTGTTGAGGGCTATGTTTGGGTTTGAATGATAAAATGGAGAGCCCTCCACAAAATAACTTGGAGACCCCTCAAAAAATACAACAGCACTGGTTTAAAATGTGCACGTCTACTTTTCTGTGTGACTACCCACTCTGCACCTAAAATCAGTGCAGAGCCTACAGTGGCCACACGGTGCATCAGGAAAGGAGGGCAAAGCAGCGCTATGGGCCACATAAGCGCCAGGGTGCAACTCTGACAACATGTCAGTGCACCAAACGCATTGACATTTTACAAGGCTTGTCGCTGGACAATGAAAAAGCCTGCAGGACAAGCCTGTATCTGTGAATATTGAAATGTCACATGAGGAGACGTTGAGTTATTAAGAGAAAAGAGCCATTTGAGAGAGAGAGAGAGAGAGAGAGAGAGCACGACAGAGCAACAGACGCCTTTTGTCTCTGCTCAGACTCTGCAAAGCGACATCTGTTATGGATTGTTTCATACGCGCTGACCTTCAAGCATACTTAGAAAAGAGGAGGAAGGAGATAAAGAAAAGTGCGTCTCATATCTCTTTCCTTGCCCCTTATCCTTGGTAAATGCACAAGATGGGCTCTGAGATTTTTTTTTCCTTTCCCTCTTCATGGGAAGGTGATGGCAACAAATCACCCCTGCCACCCTACACCAATCAGCTGGAACATTACTAAAGATCACCCACAGTTCTCTGCTCTGAATACTTATGGGAAGGACTGGTGGCTGCTGGGTAAGGTTCAGCAGGCCTGCACTGTACTCCATCAGGCTGTCATTTAAGTGCTAGCTGAAGCTAGAAGCCTGTTCAGTAGCACTCAGTGAAACATCACATACAGAAAAACATCATTTGAACATCATTCACTAAGATTCATTTCACATGCAAGTCTGGAGACATCAGACATCATGGTGTACTAGTGTGGCTGGTAGACTCATTGATACATTGACTACCAAATCCTTTTTAATGGCTTAAAACACAACGGCAATGTAAATACAACGTAAACATAATCATTTAAATGTTTTAAAGGAGGACAGATGCTACACACATCACAACATAACTTGAAAGACAAATAATAAGGGCTCCGGTTTGGAAACTGGTGTGTAGACTGGTGTGTAGACTGGTGTGTAGACTGGTGTGTAGACTGGTGTGTATACTGGTGTGTATACTGGTGTGTAGACTGGTGTGTAGACTGGTGTGTAGACTGGTGTGTATACTGGTGTGTATATTGGTGTGTATACTGGTGTGTAGACTGGTGTGTATATTGGTGTGTAGACTGGTTGGTATACTGGTATGTAGACTGGTGTGTAGACTGGTGTGTAGACTGGTGTGTATACTGGTGTGTATATTGGTGTGTATACTGGTGTGTAGACTGGTGTGTATACTGGTGTGTAGACTGGTGTGTATACTGGTGTGTATATTGGTGTGTATACTGGTGTGTAGACTGGTGTGTAGACTGGTGTGTATACTGGTGTGTAGACTGGTGTGTATATTGGTGTGTATACTGGTGTGTAGACTGGTGTGTATACTGGTGTGTAGACTGGTGTGTATACTGGTGTGTATATTGGTGTGTATACTGGTGTGTAGACTGGTGTGTATACTGGTGTGTAGACTGGTGTGTAGACTGGTGTGTATACTGGTGTGTAGACTGGTGTGTATATTGGTGTGTATACTGGTGTGTAGACTGGTGTGTATATTAGTGTGTATACTGGTGTGTAGACTGGTGTGTAGACTGGTGTGTATACTGGTGTGTAGACTGGTGTGTAGACTGGTGTGTAGACTGGTGTGTATACTGGTGTGTATATTGGTGTGTATACTGGTGTGTAGACTGGTGTGTAGACTGGTGTGTATACTGGTGTGTATACTGGTGTGTAGACTGGTGTGTATATTGGTGTGTATACTGGTGTGTAGACTGGTGTGTATACTGGTGTGTAGACTGGTGTGTATACTGGTGTGTATATTGGTGTGTAGACTGGTGTGTATACTGGTGTGTAGACTGGTGTGTATACTGGTGTGTAGACTGGTGTGTATACTGGTGTGTATATTGGTGTGTATACTGGTGTGTAGACTGGTGTGTAGACTGGTGTGTATACTGGTGTGTAGACTGGTGTGTAGACTGGTGTGTATACTGGTGTTTAGACTGGTGTGTATATTGGTGTGTATACTGGTGTGTAGACTGGTGTGTATACTGGTGTGTAGACTGGTGTGTAGACTGGTGTGTATACTGGTGTGTATATTGGTGTGTAGACTGGTGTGTATACTGGTGTGTAGACTGGTGTGTATACTGGTGTGTAGACTGGTGTGTATACTGGTGTGTATATTGGTGTGTATACTGGTGTGTAGACTGGTGTGTATACTGGTGTGTAGACTGGTGTGTATATTGGTGTGTATATTGGTGTGTATACTGGTGTGTATACTGGTGTGTAGACTGGTGTGTATACTGGTGTGTATATTGGTGTGTAGACTGGTGTGTATACTGGTGTGTAGACTGGTGTGTATACTGGTGTGTAGACTGGTGTGTATACTGGTGTGTAGACTGGTGTGTATACTGGTGTGTAGACTGGTGTGTATACTGGTGTGTAGACTGGTGTGTATATTGGTGTGTATACTGGTGTGTAGACTGGTGTGTAGACTGGTGTGTATATTAGTGTGTATACTGGTGTGTAGACTGGTGTGTATATTGGTGTGTAGACTGGTGTGTATACTGGTGTGTAGACTGGTGTGTAGACTGGTGTGTATACTGGTGTGTAGACTGGTGTGTATATTAGTGTGTATACTGGTGTGTAGACTAGTGTGTATATTGGTGTGTATACTGGTGTGTAGACTGGTGTGTATACTGGTGTGTAGACTGGTGTGTATACTGGTGTGTAGACTGGTGTGTAGACTGGTGTGTATACTGGTGTGTAGACTGGTGTGTAGACTGGTGTGTATATTGGTGTGTAGACTGGTGTGTAGACTGGTGTGTATATTAGTGTGTATACTGGTGTGTAGACTGGTGTGTAGACTGGTGTGTAGACTGGTGTGTATATTGGTGTGTAGACTGGTGTGTAGACTGGTGTGTATACTGGTGTGTAGACTGGTGTGTAGACTGGTGTGTATACTGGTGTGTAGACTGGTGTGTATACTGGTGTGTATATTAGTGTGTATACTGGTGTGTAGACTGGTGTGTATATTGGTGTGTAGACTGGTGTGTATACTGGTGTGTATACTGGTGTGTAGACTGGTGTGTATACTGATGTGTAGACTGGTGTGTATACTGGTGTGTAGACTGGTGTGTATACTGGTGTGTAGACTGGTGTGTATACTGGTGTGTATACTGGTATGTAGACTGGTGTGTAGACTGGTGTGTATACTGGTGTGTATACTGGTGTGTATACTGGTGTGTAGACTGGTGTGTATACTGGTGTGTATACTGGTATGTAGACTGGTGTGTATACTGGTGTGTAGACTGGTGTGTATACTGGTGTGTAGACTGGTGTGTAGACTGGTGTGTATACTGATGTGTAGACTGGTGTGTAGACTGGTGTGTATACTGGTGTGTAGACTGGTGTGTATACTGGTGTGTATACTGGTATGTAGACTGGTGTGTATACTGGTGTGTAGACTGGTGTGTATACTGGTGTGTAGACTGGTGTGTAGACTGGTGTGTATACTGATGTGTAGACTGGTGTGTAGACTGGTGTGTATACTGGTGTGTATACTGGTGTGTAGACTGGTGTGTAGACTGGTGTGTAGACTGGTGCAGAGATCAAACAGAGTGTGATTTTGAAGCAGCTCAGCTCAGGTTCAGGACTGGTCATGCTGGTTTCCCTCAGGCTGTAACATGCTCTGACTGATTCAGCTTCTTCATGGACATGTTAGCTTTCAAAATAAATATTGCATGCTGTCTTGCTCTGGGAAATTGTCAGATTCTGAGTATTTGAGTTTTATTTTTGAGAAGAACTTGGTTGTTAGGTTTTTTTTAGCTATGAAGTGATAACATCACCTGAAGCAGGTGTTTTCATTGTTTAATATGAACTGTAGCCTATCATATGGTGATAAAGTAGTGAAAGAAGAAGTAACACACTCTTCCACTTACAAATGAAACGTTTATAAAATGAAAAGAATTAATTCACACTTCATTCAAGAGGGTCTTAATGCTAAAAGCTTCTATATGCTTTTGTCCTTGATAATGAAATTGTCCTTGTGAACACAAGTGTAAACTCTATACACTGAAGAACCTTCTATTCATGTTCAATGAATATGTGACAATGTAAACTTATTTCCTATGAGACACCATTCTTTTATTTATTACCTTGTGTACATTGTATGTGTAGTATAGTTTGTAGATCCTCTAAAGCCTTAAAGTCTGTGTAAAGTCAATTCATTTACTTCTAAACATATTATACATGTTATAAAATGGTTATAGAAAACATGTGAACAGGCTGATAACTATGCAGTACTGACTTGTGGAGATAGAGCCTTAAACTGTTTCTCAGCCTCTCATTTTTCCTGATTTTCTGAGCCTGCAAAAAAGGGCTACTCCGTGACGTAGTGGCGTACCCTTGGCCCCTCCTCTACTATATAAGACCGAGAGTCTGCTCTCTTCAGTGGTTAACCTGCCTAGTGGCCAGTTATTGTTACTACATCTAACACTACTACTACTACTACTATTCTTACTTTACATGGACTTTAATGAAATATTAGACTCATTATATTATATACATATTATATTAAAGACATAGACTATGATAATATAGTTGTTTATTTCATGGCTCCCATGTTAAAATGCTTTTTTAGACTTGAGCCTGTAGATACCTCACAGTAGCACTATACACATATTGAAAGGAAAAACTATACATAACATGCAGGCAGCAGATGGTTACAACCCACTTGGACCTGGTGTGGGACTGATGTGACCTTCACCGCACAAGAAAAACAATCTCTTACTGGTATCACAGCGCCGTACATATAAAATAAATAAATAAATATTGGGTGGGCGTAGGTGGTGGTGGGTGTGGGTGGGGATGGTGAACAGCTTCCACTGGGACAGGACAATGGAGGAGTGCATTAACAGCTTCTGTCTGGTGTCCCAGCAGAGGTGTCAGCTTCGTGGCATTGTGTTTAGCCCCCTGGCAGCATGACCTTGTCTCACTGAACAGTGGCTATTAATTAGCCAAGCATGTGTGTGTGTGCTGCTGGGGGGTGGAGAGTGAGGGGGGGGGGGGGGGGGTAATAGGTGGGTGGCTGGAGGTGGAGGAGGGTGTGAGTGGCATCCGTTCGCAGCCAGCCTGCCTGCCTGCCTGGCTGTCTATATGCGATCAATGAGGTGGAGGAAGGTGAGGAGGAAGGGCGGAAGGTGCTCTGGAGGCGAGGCGTGTGTGTGTGTGTGTGTGTGTATGTGTGTGTGTGAGGGCATTTTCTCTGACATTAAAGAGCTCTGTGAGCTATATGCTGCAGCTAGCTTCCTGTCCTCCTCCCATGATGTTGCCTCCCAGTGTTTCTGCTTCATAGATGATGATGTGCCTTGTTGGGCTTCGTAACTCCTCTGTGTGTGTGTGTGTGTGTGTGTGTGTGTGTGTGTGTGTGTGTGTGTGTGTGTGTGTGTGTGTGTGTGTGTGTGTGTGTGTGTGTGTGTGTGTGTGTGTGTGTTACTATCTCTCTGCCCTTGGCCAAAGCTCCAGAAAACATGAAGTCATGCTGGGTGGACTCCATGAGTGAGTGAGTTTTCTCTGCTTTGCTCTGATCGACGTCCAGCCAGCCACAAAGCCTGCCATCCTTCTCAACTCCCCCCCACCCACCCCCACGAACACTTCTTTCACTCACTCCACAGCCAACCTGGCTCCAAACTGCTCTTTCTTTCTTCCTTCCACTTTCCTCTCTTTCCCCTCACAATCCTCAACCCTTCTCCATAACCTCAGCCTGCCTATCTGTCTTGTTTTAACTTCAGTCCTCCTCTATGTACATTTCCCTTCCACACAACATTATTCCTAATGTGTTTGGTGACCCTTTGACCTTTGCTCTACTGCCACAACTAGGTTCAAATTTATCATCCAATAGCAGTGCCTGCAATGACATGTATTAAGCACATTCATACTTCTTACAGAGAGGAACCTTTGATGTGAATAGAAACATCCTCTATGTGTTATTCATTATGTTCAGCAGAACCAGGCATGATGCATCTATTGATTTAAATATGTATGTGTAAAGTCTTTAATGTGTTTGC
The DNA here is from genome assembly GCF_027409825.1 of Scomber japonicus. NCBI lineage: Eukaryota > Metazoa > Chordata > Actinopteri > Scombriformes > Scombridae > Scomber > Scomber japonicus. The sequence continues at coordinate 1,154,664 of NC_070580.1, read as the reverse complement.
AAAGAGTATATTGTACTGTAGAATGATTGATGTGACTGTAGTAGTACTGTATGTTGTTGTGTTTACAGTGAGGGAAGATAAGCACTACAATATATTTTACTTAACTAGTGTACTTAAGTACAACTTTAACATACTTTACTTGAGTATTTCCATTTTGTGCTACTTTATATTCCACCACGTTTCAGAGTTTAATACCAGTATTATACTTTTTACTCTTCTATATTAATCTGACAGATTAGAAGCAGCACGATATAACCCAAAAACACATGATTAGATTCTAAACTATGATGCATAGTTATAGAGTAATTAGCCCAACAGATTATAGCATAGTTCACATCGACCCCAACTCAACCAGCTACAACATTAAGATGCTGGTTTCATGCTGATGAATCAGTAATTATTATAATCTGAGCCGTTGACTACTTCTACTTTTCATATTTTGGTTGTTAGACTTCAGTACTTTTACTTTGGTAACAGTCTGAATGCAGGACTTTCACATTGCTGTACAGCTGCTGTTACTTAAAGGGGACTTACTGTGTTGTATCTCTTATTTATATTAAAGCCTGACTGATACTGGGTTTTTGGGGCTGATACTGATACCAATATAAGGGATTTAAAACAAAACAAAACAAAATGAAATATTAGACTCCATATTATAATATTAAAGACATAGACCATGATAATATAGTGGTTTATTTCATGGCTCCCATGTTAAAATGCTTTTTCAGACTTGAGCCTGTAGATACCTCAGTAGCACAATATATAATATACACACATTGAAAGAAAAAAAAAGAAAGGTAAAAAAAGGTTTTGGGGGCCGATGCCGATAATGTTATATGTACAGGATATATACATAAGCACACTTTTTTAATGATGATCCCTCAAATGTTATGAAGGTATGATGTTTTACAGTTAAACAATACACTGTATTGTATAAAATGACATCAGTGCGTTAAAACAGTAAACTTCTCTGGTAATTTAATAATAAGAATTAGCTATGAATAAAACAACATGTGGAACAAACAAAAAAAAATATCATAATACATTCAATTTGAATTAAGAAAAGAGATCAAATATACATAAATGCTGCCTATATAACCTTAAAAACAAACTGACTAACAAAAAACCCCAAACATATTGGATAACATATTCACCGATACTGATATATTGGTCAATATCGCCCCATGATATCGGTTGACCAATATATCCGTTGGGCTTTAATTTATATAGTGTGATGATGTCAGATGTTAAACATGGTCAAAGCTCTATGACTTGGGGGCTTTAAAGAGATATGATCTAAAATGGCTTTTTTGAGACAGAGGCTGAACTGAGGGGCTGAAATAAGATATTCCTGTTCTCTTAAAGAAGGTAATTTCTTTTACCTATGGAGGAGAAGTTGAAGTGTCAGCAGTTAACAGTCATTACATTATCATATTCTTTATATTTGTCCACTCAGCACTGCTGTCAGTTTACATCCAGTAGTGTGCAGGATGCAGTTTGAATATAGACAGTCTAATGAACAGGAGCTGCTTTGATTTAATCCTGATCTGATCTCAGTCTGGACACACCTGGATATTCTGCAGATGAGATCTTTGAGATCCATTGTATAATTTAAGTTGAACTCATTTTGAACTCATTTCCCCATAGAGCTGGGTAATAATTCAGTTTTATCAACTATTATTTGACCTTCCAGTGGAACTGTATTATGATGTTGTGTTGTTGTTTTACTAAACTCTTTTATTTAAACTAATGATTCTAAACAAAACATTGCAGCCTTTAGGGAGAGCAGAGCTTTTTTAGTTTCTGCCTTCATTTCTTTATCTCCTCATCATACAGCAGCAGCCTCACACATTGAAACATGCTGGCCCCTCCTCTGTTTCCAGTGCCAGGATATCTGGTCAGCCACCAGCAGGCTGCAGGACAACCATTATACCCCCCCCCCCCCCCCCCCACACCCTCCTCAATTCCCACCTCACTGCCAACCTGCTGTGGCACAACAGCTGCTGTGATAAAGCAGAACACCTCACCCAGAGAGCAGCTCCACACAGGATGTGGAGTTAAGGCTAGCTTTTTTTCAATGTGTGTGTGTGTGTGTGTGTGTGTGTGTGTGTGTGTGTGTGTGTGTGTGTTTTATGTGTGTGTGGATGCCCTTCAGCACTAAGAGCATTGGAGGGAGATGTAAAGAATGTGAATGTACTGAATCACCACAGTAAGGACTGACTTAGCCAGTCCTGGCATACACACAGTCTTTCTGTCTGTGTTTTTGTGTGTGTGTGTGTGTGTGTGTGTGTGTGTGTGTGAGTGTGTGTGTGTGTGTGTGTGTGTGTGTGTGTGTGTGTGTCTTAGTGTTAGTGCGTGCCTTCCTGTGCATTTGAACACCATGGTGCTCGCGCTCTCTGAAGTCAAGTGAAGAGAGTGTATGTGAGAAGTGGGCGATCCAAGGTTAAGTACAGGAACACAGTGATGGGATGTGCATTTTAATTAAGGCTTGAGCAAACACTCTGCAATTCCCCTAAATGGCCCCCTGTGATGGATGACAGGAACCAGTGTTGTCTATTTTTCTTCTCAAGAGGAACTTTTGTGTGAGCAGCAGTGTGTTTGGACACAAAAGGCCAGGCCAGCCAAAGCTTCACTCCTTTAAGCTTTATTGACTCCTGGCACTGCACGCTGAGGGAGAGTACTGGAGAGAAAATGACTTACCTTGGTACCTTGTGCCACTGTCTGTGTGCACCAAAACCACTCTAGTCCATCTTTCACATTTCAACAATATGCTTATAAACTCTGCTGGAGCTGCCAGCTGATACATCTCTACAAACTTTATTGAACTGTTTAAATGGATAGAACTTTAAAAAGAAAAAATGTAGGCACCTCAAACTTTCTGAATGTATCAAAACTGTTGGGCTGAGTTTTAGGAGAGTTTATTAAAAAAAGACTTCTAAAATATTTCACATTCATGAAATAATAATGTTGACATCTTAGAGTTGAATATCTTCTCAGACAATCATTCATTCAGTTCTATTTCATTTCCTACTCATAAAAAGATCATTCTTCAGTGAGTAGTAAATACATAGTCATCATCAGCTGACTGCCTGATAAATCAATACAAATGTAAGTATTGTGCCATCACACATGACTACAGTTAACACATCTTTTAAAGAGTTGAACTGTGGCAGACTGGAAAGAACAGCACAGCTTATTATTCAAAGGTAGTATTTTCTTCAACAGAGAACATGATCTTTATCTAACCTTAATCAAATGCTGCCAGATTCTGAATCTGAACACAAGCATAAAAGTGTCGTTTCTATTAGCAGATATTGTTACTTCAGAGGAAAAAAGACAAACACTTCACTCAGTAGAGCAACATCAACATTTTTGCCACATTTTCTTCTCTTGATGTTGAGATTAAATGACATTTGGCCAGTGCTACATTTCCAGTTAAACCTATTTACAGTTGTAATTGAGTGGTTTGTGACTTTAATGTGTAGGAGACATTTAAAGTGAAAATTATAGTTGAATTAATACAAAAATAGACATGTAGTAAAGTTCTGCATTCAAAATATGATTTGATTGTAAATACAAAAACTTACACACAGCTAGTTGGAGCTCATTTAAACTACTTTATACAGAATATTTAATAAAGTGCTCTTGAGTTGTGTGTAAAATCTTGTAATCTCATGCAGACAGTGTTACATGTCCCTCTGAGATGTAGAGTAAAAATGAATATCTCAGATGAAAGCTGAGGGGAAAACAGTCTTTACAAGAGCATCTCCTGTTGATGCAGCTACAATAAGAACACTCCATACAGCTATAAAATGCTGGACAACAGCTGAGCGTGTCCAGTGGCTTCTTGACTTCATAGGAGACCTGTAGTTGGAATAATAAGGCCAGCACCTGTGCACTGTGCTGGGACACTGCACAGCTCAACGAGCCTCTGTGCTCATGTTACATTTTAATATGTCTGATGGAGGAAAATAAACAGTGGTTGTGTGTGTGTGTGTGTGTGTGTGTGTGTGTGTGTGTGTGGATGTTGCTTGCTATTTATTTTACCACTGACTGAACAGTGTCCATAACAGTGACTATTAAAAGCTGTCTGACTCTCACAGTGGCTGCTGAACGCTGCATCACAAATCCTGTTAATGTATTCTTTGATCAGATAACTTTATTCTGGATTTTATGAGAGCAATACTTAAAGTTAATTAAAAGTGACAATCACTGGTCCTTGTGAGGAATGTGCTTTAGCTTGTTGAAGATAACTTTGTTTGTGTGTCCAAATCCTCATAATGTTCTCCCAGCTCAGAGCTGATCATTATAAAACCAACCTTCAATTTTAAATCATTTTTAATCATTCAGGTGTCAGTGCTTACAAGTATTTTGTATTATTGTGTGTACTGTAAACCTGTGTGTGTGTGTGTGTGTGTGTGTGTTGGGGGAGGGGGTTAGCAAATAAACAAATAAATAAAGAATAAAAAAGAATAAGATACATTTTCTTTTCTTACATCAAATGTAGATGGCATTTCAAAATCAAGTGTATTACAGAAAGCTTTTGATTGTGCTTTTAAAATGAAGTGTTTAGTTTTAGCTCTTATCTGCCTCCTCTCTGTCTCTCCTCTTTTCTCTGTATGTATCTCACTGACAGTCCAGTCTCTCCGCATGTCCGAATGCACGGATTTGATTGGCTGATTAGCGTCACGTGGGCAGATTGGCTATGCACAGTGGTCGCTCCACTTTTACCGTAATAGCTGGAGAAGCTGCGCCTGTTAAAATGGAAACACTCAGACAAAATTGAACAATCCTCAATATTTCATCAATTACAGGTCCAGGTCCAGATAGGAGGGCGTCTGGGTCCAGATACAGACCACAGTCCACCTATTAATGACCTCTGTTGTAAATGTTTAAATGTATTTTAAAGGCCTTGTCTTCCATGTTGACTTCAAATAGTCCTAAACATTGATAATGATGGACACACTCTCTCCTTTTATCATGGTAGATGAGCCATAGTGTCCTCATATAGAAAAACCCTTTCTCTTATATTTTCACTTAAATATGTTTTATATAAGAAAACCTTCCAGCTGTAATTCTTCAGAAGTTCCACCATCAGTGGTCAGTCTTTCTTTTTTTCTATCCCTCTCCTGTCATCTGTGGATAATGACACAAGCTGTAGTTATAATGTCATAATGATATAGTGAAGGAGTCAGTGTCCTCACAGTGGACGTTCCTGTGACTAACACACACACACACACACACACACACACACACGTGCATGAAAAGCCTGAAAACCAAAGTTGTAACTGACTCCACAGTGTGTATTCTTGCTTTTAGTAGAGTTCAGTAAGTCTCTGTGGGGAAGAACATCAGCTAAATGTCTGTAACGTTAATATTTATGCATACGAGTGCAGGACATTGTATTTCTGTTTTTAAAATCTTCCCTCATCCCCCTCCTCACTCCCTTCCTCCTCCTCTTCTCCCATTCTTCCCCCTCAGCCCAACAGTAGGCTTCTGTTCATGTCACATCCTCTCATCCTCTGCTGCTGACTGGTTGCCATGCAGTGGGCTGTCCATCAGTGACCCGGTAACTGTTGCTAGGGGAGTAGTGTAATTTTATCGTTGGTGCTTAATTCCTCTCCTTTTCACGCAATCTCCTCACTTCATATTCCTCCTCCTCCAGTGTCTCCTTCAGCTCCTCTCCAGCTCTGCTCAAGCACATCTCTGCCTTTGGCCTCATCTTATCCTCCTCCTCCTCTTCTCATCTGTCATTCCTCTCCTTCCTCATCTCCTTCAATGTCCTTCACCCTTTTCAATCCACCTGCCATCTCTCTCTGCTGTCACTGACTATAACATTGTTATTCTGGTGGTAGGGGCCGTAGGGAAACCCCCCTGATTTGAGTTTTGGTGCGTTCGCTTGCCTTAATGGAGCATGAGCTCTGGATAAATAAAGCCTGCTACTAAATGATCAGACACATCTCAACGGCCACGACCATGATGTGATGTGGGAGGGGGATGGAGTGGGGGTGGGGGCTGCCCCAGGGTTCAAAGAGGAATGAAAACAGAGGAGGACAAAAGAAAGGAGGGAGTGAGGCCATAATCTACTGGAAAAAAAGCTCCATCTCAAGTAATGTCTGTCCTCTATGAGGTCAAAAGCAGCATTTAAAAAATGAAAAAAACATTTGAAAACAAAATGAGAAAAATTACATGTGGGATCAATTTAGTTGAGCTTGTTCAGCCAGTTCAAAACAGCTGATTACAGTTAGTTAGACGTCACTCCTCCATTGGTGTGAATAGATTTGATTTACCTATATTTCAATATAAATGTGGAGGCAGATCATGTATGTGTGGACAACAACTGAAGAGACCAAAGTATATTTATTGAGGCAAAGTATTTTCTTCCTGTCTCATTATGGTCCATGAATAAATCCAGTATTTTGGGATGTTGGGCATAGCTGAGTAGGATACTACAGTAATATAATGACAAAGTAAGTCACAAAGTAATATGTGGTTTAAAGGATTACAATATGAAAATCAGTATTTACAATAGATTCTAATTAGGGTTGCATGATATGGATAAATGATCATATCTGGATATCTCAACATTGATATAATATGACTATGCTTTGACACTTGTTTGACATTTCAAGTGTAACAACAGTGAAAATGAAGTATTCTTAAACAAAACAGCATAATAATACCAAACCCTAACCCTTACAGTGCAGTTACTCAACAAAATAGTTTATTAATCACAACAGACCAATAACTGTCTCAAGATGCATTGAAATAAAAGTATAAATAAAAACATTTTTCTGCAACCTCTACTTTGCAACAATGCTTGAACAATATATTTTAAATGTAACAGCAGTGAAAATTAAGTCATTCAAATAAATATATATCATATCTAGATGTAGATACAATAATGATATATGGTTCAGCCCTAATTCTAATGCTCTGTTAGTACTTCTATTGAGTCATTTAAAGTAATGTACTTGAATGATTTTTTCAGTTAGCTATTAGTGAGTATTTTATTACAATCAGCTTAAAGCTACAATATGCACATTCTGGAAATGAAGCTAGCCATAGTTTGTGTTTGCAGCATATGACTCCTCCCTCTCCCTGCACCCAGCATTTCACCTGTATCCTCATCATCATGTACCTGGTGGTTTGATTGAAGTAACATAGCTCCTGTATTCAACTAGTCTGCTCTGATTGGTTAGAAGATTGAGACTCACTTTAAAACATCTGTGCTGCTGATGCTGCCAATGCTGATGCTGCTGATGCTGCTGCTGCTGCCGATGCTGCTGCTGCTGCTGCTGCTGATGCTCACACAAGCCTCTGACTACAAGATCATGTTTGGAGCATATTTCAATTACAAAATATCTGGAAAAAAGCAAAAATATTGTAGCTTTAAGGCAAACTGTATAAAGAGCTGATGTTGGATGATGGATCTTCCTTCCTCTTGCTGGCCTTGAATGCTAACCAAAAAAATGTTGATATTTGTGTTGCTATGCTGAGTCAAGCTGACAGAGTTCTAGTTGTGGCTACTGTATACAGATTTAATAAGGAAAGCACGTGCAACATCATGTTTCGAGTGATTTGTAAGAAGGATTAAAACCTGTAAAAGGAATGCTGTGGAACAAATGATAACATTAACTTCTGGGTAAAACACATCACTCACTGAGTTATCATTGATGTTTTCTGCACAGTTTTTACAGCAAACATGGTAGTTGTGCTGGTTGCAGAATGACTATTCTTCCTAAACCCAGTTCTAAATACATATGAATATTTCATTATAGAAATGAATGTGGCTCATCTTATATATTTTTGATCATTTTACAAAAAAACTAACACATCTAAATTGGTTTAAATGATGAAAATGAATAGTTAACTTCTGCCAGAAATTATTCAAATATATGTCTTGAATGTATTTTGCCTAAATATTGAACAATTTGTCAACTTTGGGCGCCCTCACATCATGACTTTCTTAGTGCCCATCCCCATGGAAAAAAGAAATGCAAACAGCATTTACTGTTTGTGTGATATTATCAATCATTTGTCTTATCAAACTAAAATACTTCACTTTTCAGAACAAAACAGTGGTTTTTATATCAGTGCCTTTTAGTAAAATCCAGATAAAGTCATTGTTGCATCATGCAGTAGAGGGTTAACACTGATTGGTTATCTCAGTTTAACCTGCGGGGGTCCAAAGTGTCTCCTTTAGAAAGCAGACTAAATCACTGCTGTCCCACATGATGCACAGCTCAAAAAGACAGACCGTCTAAAAAATGCAGGAAGTAGAGAGTGTGTGACTGAATGAGGACTCTCTTCTCAGATTAATCATATCTCACAGAACTAGTGTGAAAGTCTTATCTCCAACACAGTATATCTCTAATGCCTGTTGTTAATAGTTAGGATTGAAGTTTTGAAGGGCAGTAAATGGCAAAGTCATGTCAGTGTGCTCTGGTTGGATTTGGTGCTGATTGGTGAATGTTGAATGTGCAACATGTAGTGTTGTTGTGATTGGAGAGTGTTTCTCTGTAGAGCATTAGAGAAAAGCGGCAGCCGTCATGACATGATTGAAGGACAACACACTCAGAGGCTGAGAGCGGGTCAGGTAGAGGGGGGTGGAGGGGATGGGTGGGGGGGGGGGGGGGGGGTTCAGGTTACTGAAGGCAGTAGCGCAAGACAAATTGATGAAAAGCCACTGAGTGAAAGACAAGAAAGAGAGAGAGAGGGAGGGAAGGAGAAAAGAAGAGAGGATGAAGGGGTTAGGGCAGGGTCCATGCATAATTACATTTTCTGTTCTGAGCAGTATTGGGAATCAATAATGTAATTCATAGAAAAGCCATAGAGCTGCCTCCCATTGGCATTCACAGACATGAGCCATGCTTACATCCCAAAGAATTTAAACAAGAGGAGGAGGAGGACGGGAGGAGGAGGAGGAGGAGGAAGGGGGTTGTGTTCATCTCGAGTCTTTAAATCTCTCCTATAATGCCTTGCAAAAAGCTCGAGACTTGAAGCTTCCATTACGGTATGATTGACGTTTTCAGGTTTGCCTGCTGTCTGTATGAAGGCACGCACATACACGCACACACACACACACACACACACACACACACACACCTCTCCCCCGTGTTGACATAATCACAGCTGGCCATGATGGGGTCAGATGTGAAATGGCAGGTCCTCCTCCTGATGCTGCCACAGTGTATTTATAGAGGTCTGAGCTGAGAATCCCCACTGAAACCCAACAGCACAAAACTCAGCACGACAACACATGAAAATGGATCAAATGGAACTCTAACACACTTACAGTATAAACACAGCTGACTCTCTTTAATACAACAGATTTTTAGATATTCTTGTTCTGTCTGCCACCATCACTATCAGTAATAACATTATACTCACCATGTTAATAGCCCAGTCTTTAAAAAGAAGACAGAAAAAGGTCAAAAGATGAAACTCCCTGCTGCAGCTTTGACCCACTGTGCTTGCTGTAGTTGAGCACTCAGTTTAGTTTTCTTGTCAAATCAGGGATTATTAGCTACATTTCAGATGTTGTTGAGTTTGACTTTACAAGCTGTTTAAGCATCTGACGTCATTGCACTGATGACATCATTATATCATAACTGGTAGTTTGGCTTCATTTTGATATAATAAACAATCTCTAAAATAATATGTAATGTTCCTGGTATTAAACAGTAAGGACAGCCTCAGTCTTATTAGTGGGAGTGGGAGGTACTGGGAGCTGTGGTGCTGTACAGTGTGATGGCTGACGGTATAGAAGAACTCCCCAGGTTCTTTGAGGCTTTGTTACTGTATTTACTTGATGAATAAAGTCATGTTTTAACCCTTTCCTCCACATGATGGACATGAAGGTGTTTAATAACTTAATTGCTAACATACATGATCAACTCAAGAATTGGCCATCCATGATTGTTTGCTTTGTATTTCACCAAAACACACAACTTACTTAGACATGCCAAACATACAGTCATATGAAAAAGTTTGGGCACCCCTGATCATTTTCAATATTTTCCTTTATAAATCATTGGTTTTTCGGATCAGCAATTTCAGTTAAATATATCATATAGCAGACAAACACAGTGATATTTGAGAAGTGAAATGAAGTTTATTGGATTTACAGAAAGTGTGCAATAATTACTTAAACAAAAGTAGGCAGGTGCATAAATTTGGGCACCCCAACAGAAAAATTACATCAATATTTAGTAGATCCTCCTTTTGCAGAAATAACAGCCTCTAAACGCTTCCTATAGCTTCCAATGAGGGTCTGGATTCTGGTTGAAGGTATTTTTGACCATTCTTCTTTACCAAACATCTCCAGTTCAGTCAGGTTTGATGGTTTCCGAGCATGGACAGGCCGCTTTAAATCACACCACAGATTTTCAATAATATTCAGGTCTGGGGACTGAGATGGCCATTCCAGAACGTTGTACTTGTTCCTCTGCATGAATGCCTTAGTAGATTTTGAGCAGTGTTTAGGGTCGTTGTCTTGTTGAAGTATCCAGCCCCGGCGCAACTTCAACTCTGTCACTGATTCTTGAACATTGTTCGCAAGAATCTGCTGATACTGACTGGAATCCATGCGACCTTCAACTTTAACAAGATTGCCAGTACCTGCACTGGCCACACAGCCCCACAGCATGATGGAACCACCACCAAATTTTACTGTGGGTAGCAAGTGTTTGTCTTGGAATGCTGTGTTCTTCTTCCGCCATGCATACCGCCCCTTGTTATGTCCAAATAACTCCATTTTAGTTTCATCAGTCCACAGTACCTTATTCCAAAATGAAGCTGGCTTGTCCAAATGTGCTTTAGCATACCTCAAGCGACTCTGTTTGAGGCATGTGCGCAGAAAAGGCTTCTGCCGCATTACTCTCCCATACAGCATCTCCTTGTGCAAAGTGCGCTGAATAGTTGAACGATGCACAGTGACACCATCTGCAGGAAGATCATGTTGTACGTCTTTGGAGCTGGTCTGTGGGTTGAGCTTGACTGTTCTCACCATCCTTCGCCTCTGCTTATCTGAGATTTTTCTTGGCCTGCCACTTCGGGCCTTAACTAGAACTGTGCCTGTGGTCTTCCATTTCCTCACGATGTTCCTCACAGTGGAAACTGACAGCTTAAATCTCTGAGCTAGCTTTTTGTATCCTTCACCTAAACCATGATGTTGAACAATCTTTGTTTTCAGGTCATTTGACAGTTGTTTTGAGGCTCCCATGTTGCCACTCTTCAGAGAAGATGCAAAGAGGAGAACAACTTGCAACTGGCCACCTTAAATACCCTTTCTCATGATTGGCTTCACCTGTGTATGTAGGTCAAGGGTCAATGAGCTTACCAAACAAATTTTGTGTTCCAATTATTGCTAAAGGTATTCAAATCAATAAAACAACAAGGGTGCCCACATTTATGCACCTGCCTACTTTTGTTTAAGTAATTATTGCACACTTTCTGTAAATCCTATAAACTTCATTTCACTTCTCAAATATCACTGTGTTTGTCTGCTATATGGTATATTTAACTGAAATTGCTGATCCGAACAACCAATGATTTATAAAGGAAAATCTTGAGAATGATCAGGGGTGCCCAAACTTTTACATACCACTGTACATAATTGTAAAAGTGTAAGTATAAATGAAAGGAGAATGCATGGTGGATTTTCTCTTCCATTTTTCTGACATTCTGCCATTGCTGTTACAACAGCACAGTTCAGTGAGCCTGAGTTTGATGTTTCACAGGTGAAAATATGTTAGGCTTCATTGAAACAGAGCTACAGTTGGTGGAAAAGTTCACTTTTTCATTAGTTCATACTTCAAATAAAAATGACAGGTGTGTGTTAGCTGAGTGTTAATGCTCTGTTCTGTGATCAAAGTGTTGTACATTATTAGGCTGTGATGACAGCAGTGTGTGTGCAGGCTGGTGTGTGTGAGGTCATATTCAGAGCAGATCAGACAGTGTGGTGTAAACAGCAGTCAGCATCAAGCCTGAGTTCCAATCGTGCTTCCTGTTTCTAGTCTCCCTCTGTGTGTCCTCCCTCTACTCATGATGTTATCACACACACAATGTAAGGGCCAAATCCAGCCACTAATACCACCATGAATTGTGCAGCATGTGCACATGTTTTAAGGTCCTGCTCACTTGAGATTGTTGTGCTAATAACATAACAGATAACAAAATGCAGTGTGTCCTTGTTTTGACTGTGTTTGAGTGAGCATAGCTGTTTCCAGTGTTTCAGGGTTTTCTCCACATTTCAGCACAGATTAGTTCATAATGAAAACTGCAGAGAGCACAAAAGCCTCATATTGTGTGTCTTTGATTAACAGAGGTACACACACACACACACACACACACACACACACACACAGAGAGAGAGAGAGAGAGAGAGAGAGAGAGAGAGAGAGAGAGAGAAATCTACACAATCACAAAGCAACCTTCATGTATTTTTACACAGCTACTAATGTGACTCAGGCACTCTGAAACATGTTACATTAATGTCTGAATCTTAATATGTAACAGTAATGTGTAGGTGTCACTGCATGGACCACAGAATACAGCTGAAAGGTACACATGAAACAGATATAAGCCTACACACACACACACAGAGAGTGAATGAGAAGTGAGTGTGTGCACAGTTAACACCAACTATAGAATACACTCATAAATCCACCCTAACTGTGTGTGGCAGTCAGTGCTGGTCATTGTGAATAAGAGGCTCATTCACATAGAAAGGGCCAAATGTTTGAGTTTTCATGTCATTTACAAACATGTAAATGCACAGGAGCACCATGTTTGTTTGGCAGTGCATTTTTACAGTGAACCACACACTGTACTGTATGTTTGACTTATTTGCAGGTTTAGAGCCTGCAAAAGCTGTGCAATCCTTTAGTAGATTGGTCCCATAATGTATGTATACATTGTAAAAAGGGAAACATACCTGAGATTTGAATATATCCTAAAATGTATTGTGAGAGATTTACTTGATTACACTTATGTCAAATACACTTCCTGAATATAAGAGAAGCCTCTTTAGATGTTCACTGTATTTCTATCTAAGGCTCATTGATGCTGAATGAAAAGTTAAAGGTGGCCTTCAGCAAGTTTAAAAGACATTCCAGTCATTTCCTCTTAGTATGATGTTGGTCCTGTGAAAGATGTTTAAAAGGCCAAATCACAGAGCACAGTGGAGCCATTAGGAGAGAAGCTGTCAGAAATCCTGCCGTCCACTTTAAAAGAAGCTGCTGCTTTTTTTTTTCTTTAACTGTGATCAAGAAAGTCTCTCAGCCCAAGAGGAGGCCATTTAAAGTCTCACACATGAAACCAGCAAAGGCAGTTCTTGATTTTATTTTATTTTTTCCACTTGAACATCCCGCTCCCAAATGACATGGATAAGAAATGAAACAGTAAGAAATAGTGCTGTACCATGTGTGACTATGAGAGGAGACTTTATGATTTTAAAAGGTTTGAACATAAAGACATTTACCAGTATCTGACTGCTCATTAGGTTTGATCATTTTTAACAATGAGTACAGTTCTATAAACTTAATGAAGACATTCAGTGTTTAATAATTCATCTCTACTGGTGGTTCACCATGAACACCTAAAAGAGGCCATCCAGTTCCACAAATATACAAGACACAGAATCCTTAGAATGAATATTAAAGAAGTAACTGGTTCATTAAAATTGCCATGCAGGAAGATCAACTTTTTGGCCCTTTATACGTACTGTTCAGGGTTAAAATTTGACCCATTTTTACATTTAAGAGCTGTAATAACACCCTATACACATTTCTTATAGCCATAAACCCACAGTATACAGTACAAAATAGAAATACAATGTTTTTTTTATTTTTATTTTGTTTTCCTGGACCATAAAATTAGTGATTTGTGAATGTCTTTTGTTATCCATACATAAATAGAAAACACTCTGCTCACTTTCTGACAGCTTCATTAAGGATTAATCAAATGTTCATTAATGACTGATGGTGCATTTATGAATGTGTATTGTGCAACAAGATCTCACAGAAATACGTGACAGGGGCACGACCTGTTAACACTGAATTCCGTGATGGGGACACGTAATGTGTCAAATTTACGTGTCCCAATCACGGAAACAATACCACAGTAAAGTCAATGGGAATCCTCTTTCGTGGTGGACACACGGATTCCCCGGTTCAACTACGTCACGTAGTGGGCGGGGGATAATATTTCTAATCTATAAATCTTTTATTTTCTAGCGGTTTTTATTTTTTATTTTTATATTTTTTTCAAAGGTATTTCCTTTCATAGTAGGCAAATTATATTAATAATAAGCTACTGAATGAGAAGAGTCGGTCTAACCCTCGGTCTAACCACTAGAAAATTCAGACTTTACATCGTCCTTCCTCAGTTTGTACCTGCACTACACTAATTGGTGTTTCACCAAGGTCTCATGACCACGGTCACATTAACTAGCCACCAAAGGAAGAGAGAAAGCCTTTAAAGTAAGAATAAATATGTGTTCTGAGTTTTACATACCACAGAAAAGTGTGTTGTTAACCACCCTGCCAAATTTGAATGATTAAAAAAATCGCCAAATATATGAAATTAGGCTTCAAAGTTGTGTAAAAATCAGCCTCTTTCTCTGCTACCAAACGCTGTGGGAGTGCCCGCCGAGTTCACTGATACCCCGCCCCCTACCAAGTGTCACCTGTCAATCAAAGTCACCACCTCTACCAGAAACATGGAGCTTTCTGCTGCTAACTCAGCTGCGAGCCCGGTGGCTAACTCGGCTGTTAGCTCAGCAGCTAACTCGGCTGCTAACTCAGCTAACTGGCTAACTGTAGACTGTAGTAGTAGTAGTGTGAGCTGAAAATGTCTGAATTATCTTTACATGGTCTTAAACATCAGCCAAAGCAAATATGCCTGAAGCATTCTGGCCTCACTGAGGACTGATGATGTCCTTACATGTATGTGAGGTAACTAGGTGTGTTTTCTACACAGAGCACTTCTACAGGGTAGTTCTTCTTTGTTGTTGACCTTTGTTCCCACTGTGAATGTTATTATGAGGCAGCTTGCGTGGTAAGTCAGCTAAGGACACAGTTGGCTGTCATCCTGCCCAGCAGGTATCCAGGCCGGGCTGCAGAGTGCTGCCGAATCTCTGCTGCTGTTTATGCTCACCCGCCTGTCCCCATGTTCTTCTCCCCCACAGCGCTGACAGGAAGCCAAGCCGAGTCCCAAGCCCCTATCCAAGGCCTTCGCAGAGCCACAGCCGGCGGGACACGACTCCGGAGAGCCACCACCGAGGAGACCTACTGGGCCTACTCAGGTGTGTGTTTGACTACTTCTTTCTCTGTGAGAACCAGTCTGAGTCTTAGCTCAGTTCAAATTGTGACGTGCCCTCAGCTGTTTCCACCTGCACTGATTAATGGCTAAAGTATTTTAAATTGGAAGCCTTTGGGAGGCTGTGAAACCCCATAATTCACATACACAGTTGGTTAATGGCCGATGTGTGCCTATTTTAGAAATGTGGGGTAGCTGAGGATTGTTGTGCCTTTCTTATGATAAAATATGTGGGGTCTTAGATGTGTTTAGGTTCAAAAACCACAGGACAAGAAAATACTCTGCATCCCAAAGAGATTACTGACATCGTACAAGTAACAAAAGAGTGCAAAAATCTAAACAGGGTATGTAGAGTAGATCACATTTTAGTCAAGAGATTGTCACCAGTTCTTCTGTTCACAAAAGCAGAAGCAGTAGTTATATAAGCCATGATAATTAAAGGAAGTGAGTCACCATGAGCCCACAAAGAATAATCCACTAGAAGTAAACAGATCAGAATAATGTCATAGCTGGCACAACATGTAGGTTATGTTTATTAGTATAAACATGAAATCAAATATTTTGTCTAAATGTATTTTATAATAGGCGTCTAATCATGTCTCCTCCTCTTGTGCGGAGGATTGTTTTCTTCAAAATGTCTGGCAACAGAGGATTTCCTGCTGGGTTTTGGTTGGATGTTGCAGTTTACGAGGGCAAGAAATCAAATGAACGTCATGAGATGAACTGCCTGAGATAAACGCTCTTATACTGTATGATATACCATCACAGAGCAGGCAGGAGCTGTTGCATTTAGCTGGATGATATGGAAATAAGGCAATAAAGACTGTAAACATTATGGAAAATGTGGAAACCCTGTTGAGGAATTCAGTCATAGTAAATTCTCAACTCAACATTTCTTTTCTATTTATCTTTCTTTTTATCATGATTCAGGATGATGCACATTACCACAACCATTAATTCCATCAGTACAACAACAGAGACTGTTGCTCTGAGCTTCTAATTACTACAATGACTTATTATGGAGGCTTTTAATGTGAAACATCTGCAGGAAGTGTAGTGACACTGAGCAAAGTGACACTAATAGAGTTATGAAGTGGGAGGAGCAGTCAGTGCAGCTCTTATTAACATGATCTGTCCTGGTTGAATCATCAGTACAAAAGATAAATATGTTATTCTATAGTAGAAAGTTGAAGGTACGAGACTGTGTATATTGAGTAGAGTAGAAGTGAGAGATGACACTGATCTTTTATGACCTACAGAGTTTTGGGACACTTTTGACTGAATTCAGCAACTCCACATTTAATTTACAACTTCAGGGACAAAGTGTTTTTGATTTATGACGCTATGATTCATGCTCACAGCTTTTCTCCATAGCAATGGAGACCGAGGCTCATGGGTAATGTAGTGTTCTTTGCAATCCACCAAAATCATAGGAAAAAGAAAAAACAAAGTTGATATAATTGAAACTGGCAGTCATTATATGGACTTAAAGGATTGCTCCATTGTCCTGGAGAGTGTGGAGTTTTTTGGTTCAGTAACAATTTGGTTCACTTCCAAAAAGCATAGGCTCCTCCCACTTCCACACTCTATTGGATCAAATGAATGACCAGCTTTTATTTGAACTATATTCCCATGTTATTAAAAATTACTGTCAACTATTACTGAATGGCAGCTTTTCTTTTAGAATATACAGTAGGTTTAAATATTCCTGATTTAGGCTCCTGGGTGAAGATGTTAGAGATTTCATTGAGTGAAAGGTCTTCACAAGTTTAGGGAGACAAAGTTGTTTGTGTGTGTGTGTGTGTGTGTGTGTGTGTGTGTGTGTGTTTGAGAGTGAAAACAGTTATATTCCAATGTCACTGCAATATGTTTGCCTCCCTCTCTCTCTTTCTCTCTTTCTCTCTCTCTCTCTCTCTCTCTCACTCTCTCTCTCTCTCTCTCTCTCTCTCTCACTCTGTTTCCTCATCTCTCCTTGTCTCTCCTGGCTGCTCCTCTGGCCTGGAGGCATCTCTGGGCTCTTCTTATTGTACCAGTGCTTCAGTAGGGGAAAAAGCCACTTCCGCTGTCCCTTTAGAGCCTTGGGTTTTTTTTTTCAGAGGGGCAGCATTAATCTTTCACCACGCAAGCGACGCGAGCCCCAGGCCACAAATGATCTTTTAGTTTATTTATTTCAATATTTCCGCTCGCTCATCTAACCCTAATTGGTTGCCCGTCGTGCCTGTGAGATTGCGGGAGCTTGTGGTTAAAAAAAACAAAAAAACAGAGCCGGTGACAGTTTCAGTTAGTGTTGCGGCTGCTGATGCTAAGATCTACCGATGCTCTCCTGCTGCCCCCCCCCGCACGTTTGATCGCAGCTCTTACATAAGATGCTGATGTAATGGTGGGCAGGATCCAGGCAAGAGAAGCAAACAATAGAGAAACTGCAGGATGAAACACTGGCGGGTATTTTATTATTGTGTCATTGCAAGTGCCACAGAGAGAAGTTAAGGAGGAAATTCTGCTATTTTTTGTACAGCCTGTGTCTTACTGGCCTCTGTTATGTAAGATGTACTCTTTACCATCTGTCCAGTACTGTTGTGACTGTGGACATGAGCTCTCAATCCTCAGTTTGAGCTAAACTTAACAGTTATTATTAGCTGGTGATTCATGTAGAATGTGACAAATGCATGACAAATCCTTTACACTTCTATATTCAACACATTTCTATTCTATGCTCCTTCCCCTCTTGCACTCATCCTCTGATGACTTCCCCAAACTTTCCTAAACTTCCATCTGTCCTAATTAGCTTGTTCTAATCGCATCCTCCAGAGGTCTAACAAACTCCAATCAGGACCTCAGCGGGCCATAGCTGTTCTGCCCTCTGCCTGATCAGAATGGCAGATTAAAAAGCCGGTGCAGCGCTGACAAATCAAGTGTTATCTGGGGACGACACTGTAGCTCCAGAGTGAGAGACAAAGGAAAAAAAAGAGTCAGAAAAAAGACAAAGATTCACTCAGTCGACCCGTGCTCGTGCTTCTCTAGCACTCTGGGATAGAGTAGTGCAATTTATTTGGAATGTATAGAAAGACACAGCCATTTAAATGTGAACTGTATTGTATACCGCAGCAAAATCAAGGACTGCACAATTAGCCTATAATTAGTTCACATGGAGCATTTCAGTGAGAAATGTGAAATTGCTCAACTTAAATTTGATGAAACAACCAGCAGTTTTAATCAATTCACTTTGGATTTTGCTGTAATTTTGGATGAATTCCTCATCTATTGCTATGATTTGCCCTCTTTGACAAAGCTGAGGTTTGTGGATATCATGCATGATTTAAAAAATGTAAACAAATTACCATTGCATGAATTTATATTATTATTTAATATTCCAGCAGACTCCGATGTTTCTTTGTTTAGGCATATTCGTGACATTAAATTTGCATATTTAGTCTTTTTTGGAGATTGGAGATGAGTACGTGATCAATCTTATTTATGTCTGTTAAATAAATGTACTACATTTTTATAGCGCCTTTCTAGACTTCCAACCATTCAAAACTCTTTTACACTATATGCCACATTCACACACACACACACACACACACACACACACACACACACACATGCATACACTGGTTGCAGAGGATCTAGTCATTCACACACCTGGCACAGCCGTGGGGAGCAATTCAGAGTTCAGTATAATGTCCAAGTGCACAGCTGGGAATCAAACCACTGATCATCCGGTTAATAGATGACCACAGCTGTCCCATAAGTACACATCTCATAGTGTCTCAAAAATGTTCAACTATTCCTTTTCAAGAGTACAGAGAAGGAAAAGAGCTGTCAGATGCAGTGGCACTTTCCATTTCACACATCTATCATACTGCATGAAAAATAATAAACTAATCAACTGCAGATGATCCAATTAGTGTCTTGTTTCTACATAAGATTTACTGTAAATTGATCACTGTGAGCATTAAACAGCAGAGCTCCAGGCTTGAAGAGCAAGTCCCGTCTGTCAGTATCTAAAGCTAATTATACAAACACAAAACTCCTACTATACTCACAGTTTTATCATGAAGCCATTATATTACTAATAATGATTTGTTAGTGCACTATCTATAGTGTTATTCACTAATTATGCAGGTGTAATCAAGTGACACTGTAATCAGAATCAAAATAATTATTGTGTGAATATAACTTTAATTATATTAACTGCAAATCATTATGAAGCCGAGCCTCAAAGTTTTACTGCTCACATTAATCTCATCGTAGTTCCATGGCCAAGCCTTGCTTAAGATATGCAATATAAACCATATAATATACTATACGACCCTTATCATGATATATGTTCGCCTTTCCGCATAATTACAAGTGCTTTGCAATATAGTTTTAAGAGGCTGCCTTTTGCAATGGGCTGACTGTGACACTCGGAGGTCAAATTGATTGGCTCTCGCTCCCTGGCTGCTGGACAATTGAAACACCAGAGTGCCTGTTTTGAAAGACTCCACATGCTGGTATTAACAATCCCCTGCCCCTGTCTTATACCATTTATACACACAATCACAATCACACACATACACACACACACACACACACACACACTTGACTGGAAATTAATTTTTCAGACCTGCACAATGTCAAGGCTCGCTATCGACGGGAGAGGCGAACCTAATTTGCGTGCTTCTTGTCGAGCTGTTTTACCATTCAACACCAGTCTCCGTCAGAGAGCTCTCAGGTCTTTGTGCTGCCGTCTTGAAGTGAGTAAATGAAGATGGAAATTGATGATATGTTGTACAGTCATTTTAGAGATGAGGGAAAGCAATTTTATTAGCCTGGCAGTAAGTGGCGTGCTCTTTATTATTTCCACATCTGAATATGGAAATGTCTGTGTAAAAGTTTTAAATTCAGAAAGTGGAAAATAAATATCTAAGTTTATTTAGTGTTCACATGTCGGGATTGACATGTCAATGTTTTTCATATTTACAATATTTTCCCGCTTTGTTTTTTTCATATTTTTGGACCATAAAATGTGTTTGCATACATATTTTTTTTTTCTAAAATCAGAGGACTGTACATGTTGTATTCTGTTAAGGCCCAAAACTTTGGAAGTATACATTTAATATCCCATTTATGTAGAAAAAAAAGCTCTACCATGGCATTGTTGTTGCCTCTATTTCTAAGGACTGCAGCAGATACCTTTAACACACAGAGTCTCAGTGACACGGTGAAATAAAAGCTATGTTTTGAGCAGTATGCCACATTTTTCTAAAGGGACAGCAAGAACATTTTTAACCAGAGGGTCACGATTCAACCATACACGACAAGAATCACTGTTTTATCTGGTAGATTTGGCAGCTATTAAACAAAAAAAAAAGTGTTATGCGTTGTCATATTTCTCAAAAGTTTTCCCACTTTGTCTTGACCTTTATCACATCACAGTTTTGGATCTTCCTGCTGATTGTTGCTGCTACCGTTTGAAATATAATTGAAAGAGAAATATTTTTCTCAGAGAATACTGTCAACACTTTCAACATTCAATTTCACTTGATTTGTGTTATTGTGATGCTTTATGCTCTAATTAGACTGAAGTTATATTTCAGTGAAAAAAACGCATCAGTCATCCTGTACACAAATGCCAGGTGTATAAAGATATCTATTTTTCTGTTATGGTGTGGAAGAACTTGACTGGCTTGCACTCACCTAAATGCACACTCAAGTTTATGTTCTCTCATGCAAATAAACTACAGTATATTGCACCGGCTACTGCACTGAATAGCTTCTGAATTTTCATGTGATGATTTCAACCCTTGGTTCAGCCTTATATATGCAGTTAGCAGTACATGTATTTAATTATATCTTTATTTCTATGGAATGTATATGTAGCTGCCTGCATGGTCTTTAAAGAAAAATATGAAACACATGACTATACCAGAAAGGTAAAAACATCATGGACCAACACTTTTGGGATAAACTGGAAGGCAGACTGAGCCAGATCTTATCGTCCAACATCAGTGTTGGACCTCACTAATGCTCTTGTGGCTGAATAGAAGCAAATTTGCTGGAAACCAGAAGAGTTGACACTGTCAGTTCAGCAGATTAATGTTCATGGTTTTGGAGGCACATTTTCAAATATTGCATATGGGTGTAATTTTTGGATGTTTAAATACATTTGGTCATGTAGTGTACAGTGTTTACTAATTGTATCCATTGCCTTTGTTTCTATAGTTAACCAATCAAGCAAACTAATGCAGTGAAGAAACCAGCTATGAAATGCATGAACAGCTGTGCTGCCAGAATGTGATGATGAGAGGACACAGAGGACAAAGAAAGCTGCTTTCAATCAACCTTGTCACTTCTATACTGTCGCTGTCATCACATAAATGCCTATAGTTGTGTACGTGTGTGCACACATGCCTGTATTTGTGTGTGTGCATGTTGATTAAATGAATGGCTGCAACCAATTGAGCTGTCCGTGCGAGGTGTGAGAGGTGATGCATTATACGACTACTCTCCATGATTGTGTCAGCGACTGCGTGTCTAATGCAGGATCAAACCGACTCACTCTCTGGGAAAAACGCATCGATTTGATGCCCTCGCAGCCATCATAATATTTCCACACCTCTCAAGAAGTCCTTGAGTAGCCTTGGCTTCTATGGAGGACTCAGAGGATAATATCCATCAGTGTATATCAGGTAAACCAACTCTGTAGTCAAGAACCAAATAAAAATAGGTCTGTCATTCAGCACTGGTAGGGTCAGTTCATTTTAACAATGCTGTAACAACCTCTATTTTAACAACAACAACAAAAACAACATCAGTAGTTTTTATGTATTCATGAATTTCTTTTGTGGAAATGAGTATTACATAGTTGTATGTTAATGTTTCAGAACTGTGTTGAGCAGAAACAATCATTTTAAACCAATGTCTTCTGTTTCCTCATTCACTAACTGGGCCTGGGACCCGAGGCTGAGAAACTCTGACATTGAAGTCTTGCATTGAGCCAATTCCACACACTGTATAAAGTAGCTGATTGTTTATCTGGTCTGTTAGCTGTTGCTGCATGAGAGAGCATATTATGAAACTGCTTTCTGAATGAGGTACAATGGAAAGCCAATATTATTGGCTTATTGGAGAAGTAGGAATATATTCATACTGTATAGACACATAGTTTTCAATATGCACAATGAAATGCAGGGGTTACACAAAGGATATTTTGCAAGAGAACAGATCCACGTTGAGGTCATTCAAAACGTCCTGTAGTGTAACCTTTGATAGCAGGTACAACACCTGACTTCTCTTCCCAACTGTCCTTTTGTTTTATATTACAATGGGACAAAGATGATGGTACAGTGTGACTTGCTGAATGGTGGAAGAGAATTAGCTCTGTAGCCCTCAATGAACATGGAATAACAAGATGTCGTACTGCAGTACTTATTAAGGTTGTCGTAATTCACAGTCACCACAAGGGAAGTTTGCAGCTCCATGGAACATCATGAAGTTCCAACATACACTGTGTCCTTTTGGTGGATTGCACTCAGTAGAGGTGATGACTAAAGTAAGATCTGAGGGAAGGCAGAGTGGCTGGCATGAGATCATCAGTTGCTAAAAGCCAGTTGAGCAGGAGCGGGACAGTTTCAGTGTTTCTAGGATTATACTGTGCTGTCAGACCTCTGAAATCCATCCACATGTTAAACAGAGAAGGGCTCCAATGATTAGATAGCTCACTTAGTTATCTCGTGGGTGAGCCATGTGCTAGTCAGACAGTACATGCAACAGTCTCCCATGTCAAGTCAGAATCCAATTCTTGCCCTGAGATCATGGCTGTAGGTACCATTGATGACTCCTTTTTTACTTGAACTTGTAGATACCGCTGCCATGTCAAAACGAAAGTAGTCGGCTATAGCCAGAGGTGGAGTGAGGTCTTGAAATCCACCGGGAATTGTTTCACCGGCCCCCGGACCTGGTGTTAAGTCCCAACTGGTTTCCAATTGAACTGGTTTCCTTACCTAACAGCTCCAGCTGTGTTGAGCTTTCATCAGCAGATTCCTCACAAATTCATAAATATACAGTATATTACTGTAGATTTTTAAGTCGCAGTTAAAAAGTGCTCACTTCCAGAAAAAATATTGGCTGCAGTAGAAATATATTTTGTGAATTGGACTTGACCCGATTTTGCGAACTGTTCATTCATTGGATGAGCCCTTTTCTCACTTTCCCAGCAGGCCGTGCTCCATTCCACATTTTAAGAACAAACAAAGAAAATAATATATTGCAGTCATCATTTTTAATGCAACCATGGAAGTTGTAGGATACTGAAATAGGAGTTAATTTAAGTTGCAAAATTGGAAGTGAGAAGATAGAACTGGAGCACAAGAGTGACCGTGACTGAGAAATACACAGCAAGAAAGCGTTAGAAATACATCATTGAGTCCATTGAATGTGCATATAATTACTGATCTTGTTTTTGACCTCGGTATTTGAAAGATCCTGGCTACGGCCTTTCCTGAGATGGTCCATCCTATCCTCTTGGGAGTGGATGCCGACAAGTGAGACACAGCGCAGGAGTGGACAGTAGACTTGGACTCTCAGTTTGTCCCTTTGTAAAAGCTCCTGTCCTGAAAGTCTCATAGGAAGAAAAAATGCCAATGGTCAGATTTGTGCTGGGGTTTTATCAAACACTTGCAATCAAAGTTATGGATGATGAAACTAAAAGCACCACAAAGCAGCTCACTCACAGTTCACAATACTTGGCCAACTTGTATATAATTATTTTGGAGTCTACTTTTTAATCATCAAGGTCATGCAGAGACCTACGTGACCTGGTTTTGTGTTGGCAGATACTGAAACTCTTCATTTACACGAACAAGAGAAGTAAAAACAAAGATGAATAGAGAAGAGTATTCATTCCCCAGAGCTGCAAGCATTCAAGGATAATGGTGACTGTACCACCTCATAAAACTCTTAGTGATCTCTTTTAGTCAGAGGCACAGAGGGGAAGTGCTGCTGTGGCTATTGCAGAATGGGGAATCAATATATAAAAAGGAGATGGATAAAATATTGTAAAAAGTTGTAATTTTAGTGGTGCCTCCATGGAAGGTCATTAGCTGCTTCCATAAAGGCTTTCAAGGCTTTTTCATGAGATGAATACACAGAATTTATTGAAAGTTGAGCTTCTCTGCCATTTTTCTTATTAGTCTTTTTTAGACACTTAAAAAACTCTCTGCTCTTCTGTATAGTGCAGTTTATTTAAGTGTGTACGGACATCAGTTTTGATAGTAATGTCCAATAATGCACTCTCTATTGTGTTGACCTGCTTATTGCCTCCAGGCATCTCTAGGACGTCGATACCACATAAGCTAAGCAGCTGACTTTTCAGCCTGTGTAAAGTATTTTGACTCTGGTTGTTTTCCTTGATGTGAGACATAATTCAGAGGTGATGGGAACACCAGTGAGACGGATGGAAATGAAGTGCAGAAATGTGTTTTGTCATGGAGGGAGGGAGAGACGGAGAGGAAGAGGGATGGAAGATAAGAAAAAGGAGATCTGATAAATATGACAACGGTCTGGAAATGGAGCTTCTATCAGCAGAGATAAAAACAAGGCAGCATATTAAGATGCGTGGAATGAAAAAATAAATGACACTGAGACCCCCCGTAGGTTTGAGGAGAGAAGAGAACATTCGACTTGAGCGGATGCTGTGATCAGACGAGTTACTAAAAAAATGAAAAGCAAATTTAACTGTTTGACTTTTGAAGACTTCATCATCCAGACACTTAATGTGATGCTGGGGTGGTAAAGTCATCAAATGTTCTCCAGCAACAAGTAGCTTCAGCAAGATAAATGCAGCTTTATGTAATTTTATCGTTTTTTTCAGAATAACCTTACATTACAATATATTTGCATAGATATATAGATTCATACTGTTGAGAACAGACTGTACCTGTAGTATGACAGCATGACACACTCCAAACACACATAATCTTCATCTTCAAGTTTATTCTTGCCCCTGGAAACAGCAGTTTAAAAACTACATTTGCATTCTTATCTACTATTCAAAATGGACAAAAAAAGAACCGCTGATAAAAATCATGTCAAATATTCAAACGCTCCAGAAAAAGTCTTCTGTTTCTGGGAATGTAGGTGATCTATCTATCTATCTATCTATCTATCTATCCATCTATCCATCTATCTATCTGTTTTTGCCGATCTGTGATGGTTGTATAAGCCTCATTTCATGTAAGAATAGGTTAAATTGTGTACTATTTTCTTCGAGCATTAGATGTTTTTCTCTCAGGCTATAACCACACTAGAACACATGGTTCATGAGACAATGACTCATTACTGCGTTGTCCATACATTGTGAGTCATTTCAGTGATTCCCACTTGAACAAAAAGCCTGCACATTTTGATTAGATCTTAGATTGCTTCAAACAAACTGCGTCCTCCAAGCATGTCTAAAGGCAGCACTGTTAATAATTGTTCCCAATGGCCACACTCCAATCTAGGACAAGAAGCCTGCAAGTATAACGTTCTTCTTAGTCTTTGTTGTCTCAATGCAATGAATCATACAAATGGATATAATCGCATTTCAGACATTCTGTCCTCAAAGCTTTCACAGTGTTACAGTCGGTTTTACACACAAAAAGTAACGTAGGTAGTGTGAAGAATGAAACACAGTCGTTTGAGAGAACCTGCTTTCACACCTTCTCACACCTGAGATCATAAGAGTCTCATTTTGGGAACAATTTTTGAATGCAAGCCCATTGTTTCCGCCCTCAGAAAGTGGCTTTGTCAAAGGCATTGATATACATTGTGCGTCCATGGTTAGTACACCATTAAATGCATCACAATATGTTGACAGATCATTGATATAGGCATGTAAAATTAAAAATGAATCCCCAATCAGCACCAGTATACCTAGAAATGCTCTATCGTCCTTTAACTGTCACTAGGAATCCTAATTCAAGTCCTGCTTTGTGCCTGTTTAAGAACCGTTAACATCTTTATTATTTAAACATAGTTACTGCATTCTCATAGTAGACATTTAACCACCTCAGCCACAGGTCTTTGCCCACAGTTGCAGTTCTGCTGGGTTGTCACACAGCAATAAGATCAAGAAAATACTCACTTGGTGAATTACAACTATTTAGTCGTTCAAAGGTGTCCAGATTAAAAATATCAGTTTTATGGTTTAAATGACTTGAATGTCTTACTCAGAACAGTTTTTATTTGTTGGACACAGGCGGGGAGTTCCGGTCTTCTAAAATGAGGCCAACACAGAAGTAACTTAGAACTGCATTCTATCAAAAGGCCACCAGGGGGCGACCGTTTTGGTGTCAAAAGGACTTTCGTCTCTATACAAGTCAATGGAGAATTCACCAACTTCTCACTCGATTTCTAAACGTTTTCAAAATGTGTTTATGGTCTCAATCGCTAGTTTAAAGCCTTCTTCAATGCAGTATGATGTTCATTTGTGAAATTTTGGCCTCCCTGATTTTATATGTGACGATAAAGCAGGGTATGCATTAGGGCGTGGCTACGTCGTGATTGACAGGTTGATTGCCCAATGTCCTCGAGATCCAGCCCTCGCAACCATAGCAACCTCCCCCACTCCGCCCATGGCTCCACCAATGGCCCCGCCTCATGCCCATATAAGTAGAATCCATGTTTTTATTTTTCCCAGCATGCACCTGAAATTTTCAAGATGGCGTTGCCCAGATCCTAAACTATTGGCTTCCGAGCAGCAGTCCACAAACCAATGGGTGACGTCACGGATGTTATGTCCATTTCTTCTATACAGTCTATGGTTGGACATCACATCACATACTGTACAAACACTAACAGTTTTTAAGAATCATCCAGGCAGCATCACTTTCCTCTAAAAATCTATTTTTGGTCATTCTGAATACATTTGCATATGAATGTCATTTACAAAGATTTTGTGGAATGATGAGGTTCAGCTCCTGTGGGTGACCATGTTGTCTCCTTCACTGTCACTTCCTTCATTACACACTTTTGGATTTCACTTCATTTTCACTTCTTTTTGTGGAGGAGACCTCCTGCTGCAGTCCAAGTACATGCACTATTTTGGCTAATGAAAGTATAATGTTTACTTTCAGTTTGTTAAAAGCTGTTTAATGTAGCAGCACTCTATTGGAACTTAGACCTATACATCGTAGATGCATTAACACATAAACACTATCCCTACTGTGCATTTAAAAGTCTTTATTCCATCTTTATTCTTCCTTCCTCCCACCCTCTGTCTCTTCTTGATTTCCTCCATGTGTGCTAATAAATTCACTGGCAGCACCACAGTGAAACATTAGGTGAGAACATGGGGAAGGAAGGCTGACAGGGGGTGAACACCAATGAGACAATGTGAAAATACGAATGAAAGGGGTGAAGACACTTTGATGATAAGTGTGGATATTTTAATTGATTGTGATTTATTTAATTGTGGCTGACTTTTGACTCTGACCTACTTTAATTCTCTCATAGAAATACTTTTTCTTCATTGGAAGGACTAGTGTCAAATGTTTTCAATGCCTAATTTACCGGCATTGTAGATTCTTTTCATTCTCTTTTTACTGATTTTCTAAAAAAAGAAAAATTATGGCTCATTCACAATGTTATGGCACAATTTTGAACTTAACACACTATTTGAAACATTCCACTGGCAAGCTTTTTTTTCCATTAGATCCTCTTAAAATGAAGTTCTTTTAATCCTGTGTTCCAGCCAGAACACATTTCTTTTAGATGTTCTCCTGTCAGTGTATGCTACTTTAGTGTGCTTCCATGTTGCTGATGTTCACTTTTCATTCCTGCCATATGTCACTGTGTTTTTTTGTGTTTTTTTTATTCAACCAACGACATCAGTCATAGGCCTGAAGCTGAAGCAAACTGAACGGTTGCCTAAGGCCCTGCAGCATCAGGGGCCCCTAAATAAGCAAGCTGCAGCTTTCCATAAAGTGCTCTGTTCATTTCATGTGGAGGAGGTGGTGAGATGTTGTTATGGTGATGAAACACAACTGAGGGAGGAGGTCAGCGTTGATCTCAGGGTCTTAACCTGACCTTTTATACTTCTTATAATCAAGGTGATGAACTTTTCTGAACCGAATCTTAACTACAGTGATGTCAGAAAACAGTCAAATGAAACATCTTTTGAACAGTGTTCTCATCCAGCTGAATATAATGTCATGAAAGGTTTAGGTGGGAAATAACAATTGATCTGCTTTGAGGACATGTTAGATACAGTATTTCATAATTTAAGATTTTTGAAGTATTTTATGTTTTGGACTGTTGTAATGTATGTGTGAAACAAGTATTCAGAATTTACAGGTTTGATCATAGTCTGTATTATGGCTGCAGTTGTGAAATAATAAAAATTTGATTAATGATAAATTATTAAGAATTGTGAACTAGGAAGAATATTCCCTGTTCATCTCATTGAGCTGAAAGAGGCAAAGCCAAGCCATTTTTCCTACAGTTTTCTCATACTATGAATATATGTGACATACTCATTTTAATTGAAAATAGATAAGAGTTTGGTCACTGAACATTCCATATGCAGTTATGAGTTGGGATTAATGCTGACTCTTTCAGATACATTAAGCATTGACACATCTGGTTAGATGTTTTTGATTTTAAAACGTCTCTACAAGGTCTTTCCACCTCTGTCATTGTGTTCCTTTGCTTTTGTTTGACATGTGAATGCAGCGTTTGTGTGGGGGCACGTGCCAGAGGAACAATGCTTCAGTGCAGAGAGAGAAAAAAGTATCAAAGTATCTTTAGAGATAAAAATGAAGAATAAAGCAGTAAAACACGTGACATGCACTATAAACCAGCCAAATGGCTACTTTAAATCAAGATGAATTGCTCATATACACACCATAGCTTTAAACCTGATAGGATTAGTAGTCCAATGGTTTTTAAGGTGTTTTGTGTGACGACTCTAGTAATGAAAGCGTTTTTTTGTATGGTGTGTGCTTGGCTTCTAGGGTTATTCGTGGTGTGCTAATGTGAAAAGACCCCTCGCATTTATCAGAATCCATTAAATGAACCCTTTGTGATTTTCTTCAATTCTGTTCAGTTCAATCAAATCTACTGAACTCTTTTCGATAAAGCACATTCAATTAAGTCAATGAAAGACACTCAATACCCTCCCACCCCACCCACACCCTTATACCCCTATACCCCTATACCTTTAAACTGAGAAATCAGTGGTTTTAATGGCAGGCCTAATTTCATTATGTTAGAAGTGATACTAAAGGAAGGAGTTATTTAAAATGCTTTTATAAATTATTCCAAATCAACACATTCTTCCATCATTAATAACTGTTCTGAGTCACTATACTTCGG